>NC_057712.1:48079515-48139103 GCF_004010195.1 Chiloscyllium plagiosum
AAATGGGGGAGGAGGTGATATTCAGGAGGTGGATAGAGGTTAAGTGGAGGTGGGGTTGAGGAGGTAATTAGAGGGAAAGAGAGAAGGGATGATGTGGAAAGAGAGGGGGAGGAGATAAAATGCAGCTTAGGGAGATTAGTTAATGTCAAGGGAGGAGAGAGAAAATGATTTGGAGTGGGAGGGAGTGGAGGAGATGCGGAAGAAAGGGAGATGAAATTATAGAGAGGGATGGGAAGGTTTTGATACAGTGGAATCTCAGTGCACTGAAGAAACTTAATTGATGTTGTATCCTGAAAGCAATGAACAAAAGCAGCATGTCCTTCATGCTCTCATTATCAAAATGTTCAAATTTTACAGAAAAATGAAACAACAATTCTCGAGGACATCTGGAAATATTTTTCAGCCTGTGAAATTGTTTGTAATGTAGTAAATAGGAAGCTGCAAAATCAATATGTGCACAGTAAGCTTCCATAGTAAGCAATTTTCTAATGAGCAGATAATCTGATTTTAAATTCATTGACTAGGGATGAACTGTCCTAACTTTATTCAATCTTTGCTGTGAGATTTATTTGGCCTTGGTTTGAAGTTCCAGACATTTCTTCAGTCTGTAAGCAGGCCATTCAGCCCATCTTGCTCACACTGCCCTTCCAAAGGGCCCCCCACTCAGACCCCTACCCTATCCCTGCAATCTCGCATTTCCAATGGCTAATCCACCTAACTTGCTCATGTTTGGACTATGGGAGGAAACCAGAGCATCTGGAGCACGCGGACACATGGAGAATGTGCAAACTCTACGCAAACAGTCGCACGAGGCTGGAATCCAACCCATTTGTTTGGTGCTGTGAGACAGCAGTGCTGACCATTGAGTCCAAGTTTCATCCAAGAGATGGAGTTTTAAATCAAAACTTCAGGTTTTTTTTCTGTTCAGTTTTGTGATTTTGATTCAGTAGCTCAGTGCCCACTGTTGCCATGTAGTCAGAAGTCACACAACACCAGGATGTAGTCCAACATGCTTATTTGAAGTCAGAAGCTTTTGGAATGCTGCTCCTTCATCACATGAAGTCAACCCAGTCCAACACCCGCACCTCCATATTATGTTGCCATGTAGTAATACTTGAACTTTCATGAGACATGGGTACACCATGGGTGGCAGGTGCCTGAACAATGACTCGACATTTTGGGTTAGTGTTCTGCAATGTACAAGTTGGGCTGGTACAGCCTCACAAGGGTCCTTCAGTGAGGCTGAAAGAAATGGTGAGGTCAAAGCACACTCTGGAAATATGTGACAGGAATTCTCCTCATGGAGAATTGCACTGCTGATCAGAATGATCACACAGAGTGATTTGTGCTTCCACAGTCATTGTACTAAAGGCATGTGAAGAAAGGCGACTCTGCAAATCAAACTGGAGGCATTCATTTAGCCCAGCAGTAATTCTATGGTGGGAATAGAAAAGGCTGGATGGTGAATCTTTCAGAACTGGAGTGATTGTCATGGTGCCATAGACCACAAGCATTGTCTTAACATCTCAGAATAAACAAGGCTGAATTCTGAAATTATTTTAACCTCATTTATTCCATCGCAGTTTGATACAGTAAGCTATCTTATGGTCACTTGCATATGATTGCAGTGTGTCATAGGAATACCTCTGGGCTGAGTACACAAGTGCATTGATAAGTTCCCTCTTGACAAATGTTGACAAGTTGGTAAGTCATAAGTTGACAAGTTGATGAAAGTTTGATGATGTAGAGGTGCCGGTGTCGGACTGGGTTGACTTCATGTGATGAATGGGCCCCAGCTATGCCTGTCTCTTTGTCGACTACATAGAACAGTCCATCTTCCGTAGTTACACCGGCACCACTCCCCACCTCTTCTTCTGCTACATTGATGACTGCATCGGCACCACCTCATACTCCCGCGAGGAGGTTGAGCAGTTCATCAACCTCACCAATGCATTTCACCTGGACCATCTCTGACACACCCCTCCCTTTCCTGGACCTCTCCATCTCCATTAATGACGACCGACTTGACACTGACATTTTTTACAAACCCACCGACTCCCACAGCTACCTGGATTACACCTCTTCCCACCCTACCTCCTGCAAAGATGCCATCCTGTATTCCCAATTCCTCCATCGCCACCATATCTGCTCCAAAGAGGACTAGTTCCACCACAGAATACACCAGATGGCCTCCTTCTTTAGAGACCGCAATTTCCCTTCTCGCGTGGTTGACGATGCCCTCCAACGCATCTCATCCACATCCTGCACCTCTGCCCTCAAACCTCACCCCTCCAACTGTAACAAGGACAGAACCCCTCTGGTGCTCACCTTCCACCCTACCAACCTTCGCATTAACCGTATCATCCGCCAACATTTCCGCCACCTCAAAAAAGATATATTTCTCTTCCCACCCCTTTCCGCAAAGATCATTCCCTCAGGTCCATGCCCCTAACAAACCACCCTCCCGTCCTGGCACCCTCTCCTGTCACCGCAGGAATTGCAAAACCTGCGCCCACACCTCCTCCCTCACCATCATCCAAGGCCCCAAAGGAGCCTTCCACATCCATCAAAGTTTCACCTACACATCTACCAATGTCATTTATTGTATCTGTTGCTCCCGATGCGGTCTCCGCTTCAGGGAACGTCTCCGGGACAACCGCACCAATCAACCACACCGCCCTGTGGCCCAACATTTCAACTCCTCCTCCCACTCTGCCAAGTACATGTAGGTCCTGGGTCTCCTCCACCACCGCTCCCTCACCACCAGATGCCTGGAGGAAGAACGCCTCATCTTTCGCCTCAGAACACTTCAACCCCAGGGCATCAATGTGGACTTCACCAGTTTCCTCATTTCCTCTTCCCCCCCACCTCAGTTCCAACCTTCCAGCTCAGCACTGTCCTCATGACCTGTCCTACCTGCCAATCTCCCTTCCCACCTATCCGCTCCACCCTCTCCTCTGACCTATCACCTCCATCCCCACCCCCATTCACCTACTGTACTCTTTGCTACCTTCCCCCACCCTCCTCTCTGACTTATCACTTACATCCCCATCCCTATTCACCTATTGTACTCTTTGTTAACTTCTCCCCAGCACCCCCCACCCCCCTTTTATCTCCCACCCTGGATGCTTCCTGCCTCTATTCCTGATGAAGGGCTTATGCCCGAAGCGTCAATTTTCCTGCTCCTCGGATGCTGCCTGACCTGCTGTGCTTTTCCAGCACCACTCTAATCTAAACTCTGGTTTCCAGCATCTGCAGTCCTCACTTTTGCCTCGTTGATGAAAGTTGTATATAACTCCTCTTGAGCCTTCAATCTGTGAACAAAATACCACCATAATTTAAAGCAACCAAATACATTCATTGAAAGTAGTATAAAACTAACCACAAACATTCTGAAAAAAACCTTATTGTACAAACAATGGAGAAGGATTTTACATTGCATCATCCTATAACATCCATTTGTGTCATAAACCATCTCAAGGTGCATCGATTGAAGTGTCACTGGATTAAATTTGATGCCTAGGCATAAAAGACGACGTTTGGGCAGATGATCAAAACATTAGTAAAAGGAAGAGTTTTTAAGAAGTGCTTTAAAGGAGAATAGAGAGTTGGAAGAATAGGAGAAATTTGTGAAGCTTGAGAGGGCAATTGGAGACACAGCTGTCAATTTCCACTTCAAAGTCTGGAGATTAAGTTGAAACCCTGGGAATTGATAAGAACTTTATTGAAGAGTAGGAGAACATGAAAACTTAATCAAAGTGTAATATCAGAGAGAAAGAATTAAGTGGGATTCCTTGGAGTTCAATGACGTTTCTAATTCACATCAATGACTTAAAGTCAGAAACGTAATATGTTATGTAACATTTACAGATAACCAAGGACTTGTAATTACACAAGGCTTTTCATAACATCAGGATGTTCCAAATTGCTGTTCAGCCAATGAAATGCATTTGTAATACACAACACGCTGTCACTTTCTTCACAATAAGATCCCAAGCACAACAAATGAGATAATGTCTGGAGAATCTATTTTAATTATGCTTGTTGAGAGAATTAGCAAACTAGGAGAATTGCCCTGCTGTTTATCAAAAGGTGCCTCAAAGCTCACACTTCAATCTGGAAAGCAAACTGGGCCTTGATCTACCATCTCATCAGAAGGACGGCACCTCTGACTACCTGGGGTACTGGACAGGTGGAGGAGTCCAGATTTTTATGTTCAAATCTCTGCCAATAATACCAGACTTGGAGTGGCAACTTATGTGATTGAAGATTGAAGCTCAAACATGAATCAGATAAAATATGTAAATGAGTATATCAACAGTGGATGAAATTCCATTTGTGTGTCGTGACAGACAAAGGAAAACGCAGGCTAACAGATTCTGAGCAATCAAGATGCATATTGTTTATTTATAAGAGTTTAGTCACTTACTCAGTCTTATCCCTCTCATGCAACCCACAGCTGAAACAGGCAAGAATTGTCATCTGGTTAGTGGTGGGCCGAAGTGGGGTTTTAGTTGGCAGGAGACCAGGATCCAAAGGGACATCGTTCCAGTGGTTAGGTAATTGTTTAAGCTGGGAAGGAAAAGGGTGGCAAGGCCGGCTTTAAACTCCTCCTGATCCTGACCGAAGAAGAAAACATAGGGCTATATAGGATGCGCAGTGCAGGAATGGGCCATTCAGTCCATGTCAGGGGGTTCATACTCCACTCAAATCTCTTCCCAGCTTTCCTCATCTAAATCTGTCATCGTAACCATCTCTTCCTTCTTCTCTTGTGTTTATTTTTCTAGTTTTCCGTTAACTACATCTAAACTATTTGCTTCCAGCCATCTCTGTGGTAGTGAGTCCCACATTCTCACTACTCTTTTGGGTGAACAGATTTCGTCTGAATTGCATGTGGGATTTATTTGTGACTTTTTTTTATTGATGGCTATGCATTAATTCTCCATGGCATTTGTTATTTGTTCTCTTCAGCTGATTGTGTCCATTCTCCTTCCAAACCACATTTCAGAGATATTTCACAAGTTGGCCTTCTCTGTCTGGAAGTTTCAAGTCTCACATTCACAGAGAACATCACTGAAAAACAAACCCATTACAAGTCTTGAAATCCTGATGAATTTTTCTTGAATGTTTATCCAAGTTTGAGCTTTTTCTTGCTGAATATGGTCTACCCTATTCCTATTTTGTGCTTATTTTTTTGTTGGGGCTACTATTCTGCAGACAGTAAGTGTCATAAACATTTGAATTCTCGTACCTGTTGTAGTTTCCTTCCTTGCATTTACATATGAGTACTTCATGGTAACTTAACATATGCATCTCCTTGATTTAACTGTTGCAAACTCTCATTTCAGAGTTCATGCCCTAGTTTCCAAAACCATTCTTCTGAGCTAGCTACAAGTGTTTCATCATCTGAAAATCTCTCTAATGTTATCACTTGATCCCAACTGTAACATTCGATGCTGTATTTCAAAATGCTTTTTTAAATCAATGCTTCTATGTACACATTGAAGAGGAATGAAGATAAACGAATCACTCATTGAACCCTTCTTCTAGTTACATGTGTTTATGAAACCCATTGGTTATTCCCACGGCTCCTGCTGGTCTACTTCCAGATAGCTTTTAAATGGTCTCCCTTTACTTTCAAATCCATTGATCTAAATCTCACAATATTTTAACTGAGTGTCAAGATCATTGGATTTCAAAAAGGATTTTTCTCCATGTCATCCTAAGCTTGCATCATAAATTTCCTACTCCTTCCTTGTGGTGCTCCTCTCATTTGATGCTCACCCAATTCTTTAATTTGACAGTGCTGGAAGAAGACATTACTGCTTGGAGATTCCAGAACAAACTGGCATTCCCAATGCTGGCACTATTTTCGAAAGATCATTGTACACCTGAATACTCACTATTGGTCTGGAGTGGTGCTTTTAGATATGTGACATTTGCTCCATCTTTGACATTGGCATAGAAGGGAAAGGGCATAGAAGGCACCTGAAGATCCTCAAGACTTGCAAGAAATATTGTAGATGGAAGATTTCAAAGAAAAAGAGGAAGGGGGAAAGTAAAAGTGAACATCAATGCTTCATGGCTTGAAGGTTGAAGGATTTTATTGACAAATAAGGCTGGCACAGGCTACAGGCAGATGACAGGACGTAAGATGACCATGTGCCAAGAACCAGTCTCCAGGCAGAAGACAAATTGTGATAGCGATGATAGCGTATTATCCTCTTTGATCCTTTATCCCTCTATCCCATCTCGGCTGAGCAGCTTAAAATTTCAGCCCACTGAAAGACACATCTATTGTTTTTTTCTGCGTGGCCGGGTTAAAATTCCATCCCTTTGGCCCTTCTGTCTGGAACTGAGATGTTTAAGGACAGCTTTTATGCTTGGTTCCAAGAGGCTAAAGATGCAGAGAGAGTTAATCCAGAATATTATTTTAATTTAAAGTGCAGGAGGAAAATGAAAGCAACAAGTGATCAAGCTAGGAAAATATCACATTGGAACCTGGGTATTAGAAAATCCTTCCTGGGACAAAAAATAATGATTGTGTGCAATAACTATATGGAGCTTCTTGGGTGTTGTGCTAACATGCCAAGAATCCTGTTTCTCTCCTCGTATCCATTGCTTCCAACCTTTGGGATCTCTACAATTGCCAAGATTTTCAAAGAAACCTTCTGCCATTTTATTGGCAGACCACATGGTAACAGCAGCAATGTGATAATTATAGACTGAGTTAGTTGATCCACGCTATATGATTTCCTGCTTTGTTTTTTTTTTCATTTCCACCACCTGAACTGAAAAGAATAAGAAGTGTCATGCTCCTAGCCCCATGCCCTCCATTAAAATCAATGGATTGTTACAATTTTCCTATGTTCAAGCTAGTTTTTGTACCAATGCTATTTGAACTGAAAAATAATGATCTAAGTGCCCTGGCAGTGGAATGATTTATTGCTTCAAGACTGGGTTTAAACTCCTGATTGTTAAAAATGTATTACTGTTGCAAAGATTAAGCAACTGAGATCTTTAGTCTCCACTTCTGGGGTTGTCAATTTTAATATTGCAATGCCAGCTGTCATTACAAGATGTTTTTCAGAATTTTAATGACTTTTTTTCAGTTTCTCCACTGTGCTCAAGTTCACTAAAGCCAGGAACGGAACAAAAATCTCCTTTCAAATAACTCTCATTTGCTTCTTAATCATTGTTGTTTCAATCAGGTTTTGAGCAAATTGATGTGCATTAAACCTCAAATACATTTCAAACCTGATCTGTTAAGCAGAAAATCATTGTGATTATGTCAATCTTTAGTGGCTGCAAAGATTTTTGATCACATCAGCCTCATTCCAAGTTAAACTTTGTTAATAAGTGAAAATGTCAACAATAGCTTTCTTGACTCAGCACTTTTTGTCCTGAGCCACAAATGTGAAACTCAATCAGTCGCAAATTAGTGCAGCCCAGGAAAACTGAAACAAATCTAGTAACTCAGAAATGAACATTCGCTTCTGAATGATAGTGAAGTTTATTGAAGACTTTGCCATTTCCCATTCCGGGTATCACCACCTCCACCTCCATGCCCAGCTCCAGTGATCAGCATCTTGTTGCTTGTGCTCTTAGGACAGCTCCAGAACCTAACTGATACTATGGCAGCCATGCTGTCTTCTAATAAGACAACTAACATCATGAGTAACATGTTGCCAGCTGTAAGGTTGGCACATGAGGCAGCGAGATTCCTCATGACAGATAGCAATTTCATCACCGCAGGAAAAGAAATATGGGCCACTGTAGATACCCTTTCAATATAATTTTTAGATTGAGGCTTCCAGATCAAATACACCTTGACTTAGAAGTACCATTACTCACACTATGAAAAGCCAACATGCAGGCATCCCACATGCTTTGTAGCAAACTATGAATGTATAAGCACTTAGAAATTCCATACAAAATGTTGATAAAAGCACATCACTTCCAGTTTGAGGTATGTACTATTCTGAACTGTGGACTAACTGACATTCTGTAAAATCCTTTCATCATTTCTTTAATCTTACTGTGAAATTATGCTTTTCTCCATTTGTGTCAGAAGAAATATGTTCTTCCTTTCCTCGTTTGAGCAGCTGAATACTGTTTGGATTTATAAAGAGTTGAATTAGTCTCTCGTCCAAAAGAATGCCATGCTTCTTCTGTTGAAAGTTAGAAATATTTCATTTCTTTTTTGTACAGTAGTGCCTGAGTGCTTTTCTTTGCGCAGGTTGTGTCTAAGTACATGCACTAAGTGAAGGCTTTGTAAAAGCTTTAACTTTGTGTCTTTAACAGCATCTCACAGGTGGGATTCTGAAAATAATGTAACTCTCAAAGCTGATTGCAACCTGCCCAGTTCAGATTCTAATGGGGTACATTGGGAATGAATACTTCCATTTGCACAAGATGTACATATTTAAACTACAGAGCCCATAACTTCCCAATGCTCAGGAGATCCAGCAGGGAAAAGGAAACAATAAGTTACGCATCCATGAGCTAAGTGTCTTTGCAGCACTCTGTGCTTGTGACCAGTAGCAAGAATCTTTCCACCAAAGCCAACACCCTGTCACCAACCAAGGGCTAAAGATAGCTTAAATGAATAGGCAAAAAATGTCAGATGGAGTGTAATGTGGGAAGTTGTGAGGTTGGCCACTTTGGTAGGAAAACTAGAAAAGCAGGTTATTACTTAGATGAAGAGAGATTGCAGAACTCAGGGATACAGAGAGATCTGGGTCTCGTGGCACATGAATCACAAAACATTCGTCTGTAGGTACAGAAGGTGCTTAGGAAAGCAAATTGAATGTTGGCGCTTTTTGCAAGGAGATTAAAATGTAATTCAACCTCTCTTGGCAATTAAGGGAAAGGGGGATGGACTCTAGGGCAGTTGCATGCTCCTCTTGCAGGATGTGGGCGGTAAGGGTCACCACTGATGTCCCTGCTGACTTCACCTGGGAGAAGTCTACCCAACACCAGCTCCTCACAGGCCGTGTTAGGGAACTGGAGCTGGAGCTGGAGGAACTTTGGATCATTCAGGAAGCTAATAGGGTGATAGAGACGGTTATAGGGAAGCAGTCACACATATGGTACAGGATAAAGGTAGTTGGGTGACCGTCAGGAGAAAGAAAGGGAATAGACAGACAGTGCAGGAATTGAGAGTGAGTGCAGATGAACATGTGGCTGCAGGGCTGATGTAGGAGGGAGGGCTTCAGATATGTGGATCATTGGGATCATCTTCTGGGGAAGGTGGGACCTGTACAGGAAGGGCAGGTTGTACCTGAACTGGAGGGGCATTAATATCCTGGGTAGTAGGTTTGCTAGAGCTCTTTGGGACGGTTCAAATTAAATTGGCAGAGGGGTCGGAACCAGATCTATGGATCAGATGATGGAGTAAGGTAGTGAACAGCCAGATACAGCGTGCATAGAGTCTGTGAGAAGGGATAGGCACTTGGTAGGGCAAAGGTGCAGTCAATGTGATGGGTTGTATTTAATACAAGAAGTATCAGGAATAAGGGTGACGAACTTAGAGGATGGAACAGTACTTGGAACTATGATGCTGTGGCCATTGCAGAGATTTGGATATGACAGGGGCAGGAATGGTTGTTGGATGTTCCAGAGTTTAGATGTTTCCGAAAGAATAGAGTGGGAGGTAAAAGAGGTGGACGAATTGCATTGCTAATCAGGGATAGTATCACAGCTGCAGAAAAGGAGGCTGTTGAGGAGGTTTTGTCCACAGAGTCAGTATGGGTGGAGGTCAGAAACAGAAAAGGAACAGTCACTTTATTTGGAGTTTTCTATAGACACACAAATAGCAACAGAGACACAGCAGAGCAGGTTGGGAGGCAGATTTTGGAAAGGTGGAGAAGTAACAAGGTTGTTGGCATGGGTGACTTCAACTTCCCTAATATTGATTGGAATTTCCTTAGTTCAAATTGTCTGGATGGAGCAGTTTTTGTCAGGTGTGTCCAGGAAGGGTTCCTGACTAAATATGTAGATAGGCCAGCGAGAAGGGAGGCCATATTGGAATTGGTACTTGGCAATTAAGCATGCGAGGTGTCAGATCTCTCGGTGGGAGAACATTTTGGTGACAGTGATCACAATTCCCTAACTTTTGCTTTACTCATGGAGAGGGATAGGAACAGATGGTATGGGAAAGTATATAATTGGAGCAGAGGGAATTACAATGCTATCAGGCAGGAACTGGGATGCCTAAACTCATGACAGAAATGTGGAGGTTGTTCAAGGAACACTTGCTGATAATGCTGAACACGTTTGTCCCACTGAGGCAAGGAAGGGATAGTAGGTTGAAAAAACCTTGGGTGACATGGAAGTGGAACATCTAGTCAAGATGAAGAAGGAAGCTTACTTAAGGTTGAGGAGGTAAGAATCAAACAGGGCTCTAGAGGGTTAGAAGGTAGCCAGGAAGGAACGTGAGAATGGATTTAGGAGAACAAGTACTGAGCATAAAAAACCTTTAGCAGGTAGGATTAAGGAACACCCTAAGGTATTCTACACTTATGTGAGGAACAAGAGGATGGCCAGAGTGAGGGTTGGACTGATCAATGATAGTGGAAGAACTTGCGCCTGGAGTCGGAGGAGGTAGGGGGGGTCCTTAATAAATACTTTATAGCAGAATTGACTACTGAGAGAGAACTTGATGTTTCTGAGGACAGCGTGAGACAGGCTAATATGTTTGGACAGGTTGATGTTAAGAAGGAGGATAGATAAATCCTGATGATAATCATGAGGATAGATAAATCCCCTATGCCAGATGGGATAGACCCTAGGTTACTACAGGAAGCAAGGAAAGAAATTGCTGCACCTTTGGCAATGATTTTTGCATCCTCACTGTCCACTGGAGTAGTGCCAGATGATTGGAGGGTTGAAAATGTTATTCCCTTGTTCAAGAGAGGGAATAGGGATAATAATGGGAATTACAGCCCAGTCAGTCTTACATCTGTGGTGGGTAAAGTATGAGAGTGAATTCTAAGAAACAGGATTTATGGTTACTTGGAAAACCATAATTTGACAAGAGATGGTCAGCATGGCTTTGTGAGGGGCAGGTCATGCCTCACAACCCTTATTGAGTTCTTTGAGGATGTGAGAAAACATATTGATGTGGTAGAGCAGTGTACATGGATTTTAGCAACGCATTCAATAAGGTTCCCTATGGTAGATTCATTCAGAAAGTTATGTGGTATGGGATACATGGAAATCTGGTGTCTGAATAGAGAATTGGCTTTCCCACAGAAGACAGAAGGTAGTAGTAAATGAAATATTCAGCCTGGAATTTGGTGACCAGTGGCATTGTGCAGGGATTTTTCTGGGACCTCTGCTCTTTGTGATTTTTACAAATGACTTGGATGAGGAAGTGGAAAGGTGGGTTATTAAGTTTGCCAATGACACAAAGGTTGGCGGAGTGGTAGATAGTGTGGAGGGGCATTGACAGGTTGCAGAACTGGGCCAATAAGTGGCAGATGGAATTCAACCTGGAAAAGTGTAAAGTTATTCAGTTTGGAAGGTCAAATTTGAATGCAGATTACAAGGTTAAAGGCAGGATTCTGGCAATGTGGAGGAACAGAGGGAGCTTGAAGTTCATGTCCATAGATTCCTCAAAGTTGCCACCCATGTTGATAGGGTTGTTAAGAAGGTGCATGGTGTGTTGGCTTTCATTAGCAAGGAGATTGAGTTTAAGAGCTGTGAGGTTATGCTGCAGCTCTATAGAGTCCTGTTTAGATCACACTTGCAATATTGTGTCCAATTCTGATTGCCTCATTATAGGAAGGATGTGGAAGGTGCAGAGGAGATCTACCAAGGTGCTGCCTGAACTGGAGGGCATGTGTTATGAAGAAACATTGAGGAAGCTAGGGCTTTCCTCATTGGAGCAAAGAAGAATGAGAGGTGATTTGATAGAGGTGTATAAGATGATGAGAGGCATAAGCAGAGTGGATGGCCAGGGACATTTTCCCAGGGCAGAAATGACTATCATGACAGGGCATAACTTTAAGGTGATTGCAGGAATGCTTAGGGAAGATGTCAGAGGTAGGTTCTTTACAGAGATTGGAGGGTGCGTGGAATGCATTGCCAGCAGTGGTAGTAGAATCAGAAAAAATAGGGACATTTCAGCGACTCTTGGATAGGCACATGGAAGATAGTACAATTAGGGTGTGTAGTTTAGACGGATCTTAGAATAGGATAAAAGGTCCGCACAACATAGAGGGCCAAAGGGCCTGTACTGTGCTGTACTGTTCTATGTTCTGTGTTCTATGTTTACTAGAGTAGTCTTATCACAGCTGTACGTGGCTTTGTTGGGATCACTTCTAGAGCATTGCTGATTTGTGCACTCTAATTTAAAAATAACATATAATTTCATGAGAAAAAGTGCAAAGTAGATTCCTTGGAAATGGCGATTATTTTCTGAAGAAATTTTGGACAGGCTGGGCATGTATCAACTGACTTTAGAAGAATAAGGTACCAGCATTGAAACAGATACGGCCCTGAAATGATCTCGAAAGGGACATCATAGGATGGATTTGGGAAGGATATTTCCCCTTACAAAGGAAAAGAGATCTAAAGGACTCAATTTGAAAAAAAAGGGCTCTCCACTTTTAGAATTCATTTCCCTTTGAGGGTTGCTATTGTACCGCTCTTCCTCAGAAACCAGTGGAGGTAGAATCATTGACTGTTTTAAGTATAAGTTGAAAATTTCTTGGTTGGCAAAGGATTCAAAAATTATCGAGCTAGAGAGGAATGTAAAAGCCACAAACTGATCAGCCATAATTGTAATAAATGATAGTAGGCTCAAGGGCCAAACAGCTTCTCATTTGGACGTTAGCATGTATGAAAGTCCATGTACAGTCAGAAATAAAGGATTTTAAAATGGAAAACAAAGAAATGGCTGTAAATCTAATTTCATACTTCACTTCTGTTTTTGCAAAGGAAGACACAAATAACAAACCAGAAGTAATGTGGAACATAAGGTTTAATGCAATAGAAGAATTTGTATTATTAGAGAAATGGTGTTGGAGAAATTGAAAAGATTGAAGCCTGATAAATCCCCAGGGCCTGATAATCCACATCTCAGAGTACTAGCAAGTGGCCCTGGAAATAGTGGATGTGTCAGTGGTGATCTTCCAAGATTCTTTGGACTCTGGAACAGTTCTACAGATTGAAATGTAGCTAATGTTAGAGAGAAAACAGGGAATGATAGACTGGATGGGTATATGAATATGAAGAGATTAGAGAGATATAGGCCAAATGCTGGCAAATGGGACTATATTAGGATATCTGGGTGGCATGGATGAGTTGGACTGACGGGTCTGTTTCTGTGCTGTACCTTTCTAAGACTCTATGACTCTATGACCAGTGTGTCTGACATTGGTAGTGGGAAGATGCTAAAGCCCATTATCAAGGATTTCATAGTAGAGCACTCAGAAAATAGTTGTAGAATAACACATAGTGAGCACAGGTGTACAAAGGGGAAATTATGCTTGACAAATCGTATGGAATTCTTCAAGAAAGTTAACAAGTAAAGTTGATCATTTGGAACCAATGGATGTGGTTTATTTGGACTTTCAGAAAGCTTTTAACAAAGTCCCACATAAGGAATTAATGTGCAGAATTAAAGTGCATGAAAGTATGGGTTATCCTATGAAGAGGATAGAAAATTGCTTTGCACATAGGAAAAAAAAGAGTAGAAATAAGTTAATCTTTTTTTCTGAATAGCAGGCAGGCTAGTGGTGTACTGCAAAGATTGTTAGTAGGACCCTAGCTATTCAAAATATGTGTTAATGAATTAGATCATTGAATCACTACCGTTTGGAAACAGGCCCTTTGGCCCAACAAGTCCACACTGACCCTCTGGACAGTAACCCACGCAAACCCATTTCACTACCCCATTACTTATATTTATTTGGCATGGTCAGTTCACCTAACCTGCACATCTTTGGTTTTGGGGAGGAAACCGGAGCAGATGCAGAGAGAATCTGCAAACATCTCACAAACAGTCGCCCGAGGTTGGAATCAAACCCAGGTCCCTGATGTTGTGAGGCAGCAGTACTAACCAGGAAGCCACTGCACCATCCAAATGTAATATCTCACAATGTTCAGATGATAAAAAGCTGAGTGGAAGGGTGAGCTATGAGGAGGATGCAAAGATATTGCAGTGTGATTAGGTAGGCTGAGTGAGTGGGCAAATGCATGGTGGGTATAGTGTAAGGTGGATAGATTTGAGGTGGCACTTTGGTGGCAACATTAGGAAGACAAGTTATTATTTGAATAGCTGTAAATTGAGAGGGGGTAATGTTCAATATGAGCTGGGTGTCCTTGTGCACTAGTTGCTGAAAGTTAGCTTGTCGATGCAGCAGACAGTAAAGAAGGAAAAATGTATGTTAGCCTTCATTGTGCGAGGATTCAAGTACAGAAATAAAGATGTCTTGCTGCTGTTACACAGCACATTGGTGGGCTATGTCTGGAATATTGTGTTAAAAATCACAGAGCACCAGGTTATAGTCCAACAGGTTTGTTTTCAGAGCGCAGCTCCTTCATCAGATGGTTGTGGAGTATAAGATCATGCTCACAGCATTTATAGCCAAAGGAGTTTAGTGTCATGGAGATGTGATACAGAAAACAATTTTCGATTAAAACTTTCATCGTTTATAATGGGATATGTTGGTTTCTGTTCTTTGATATGTAAAACCCAGAACTTCTTTTAAATTACTTTCCCCCAAGATAGCTCAGTGTTTTAAACAATAGCTGTGAAGTCTGTCTGTGTCCCAATGCTATGTCAAACTGACAAACCCTCTGTATAGTTTTACAGAGTTTTACATGAATTAATGCAGTTTTTGAGCAAAATGAAATATAATTCTGAAAAAATAAATTCACGCCATAAACTTATATATATGTGCATGTGAGTACCATGATAGAGTGTGTGTGTGTATATATGTGTGTGTGTGTATATGTGTGACTGTGATGGGATATGTGTGAGAGGGTGCGTGTGTTGGTGTGAGTACAGGGATGCATGCATGTGCATATGAGAGAGAGCTTGTGTGTGAGGGAGGGTCTGCATGAGTCTTTGTGTATGTAGGAGTGTGTGTGTCTGTGTGTATCTGTGTGTGTGTGAGAGATAGAGAGAGAGAGAGAGACTGTATTGTACAGTGGGGTCACCTGGAGTGTGACATAAACCCAAGTTCCCGTTTAAAGCCATCCCCATAGGTAAAACAACTTGGCTATCAACTTCTGCTCGGCCACTCTACTTGTCCCGAAGTCCACCTTGAAGGATGGTCCCCCAAAGGTCTGAGGCAAAATGGCTTGGACCACTGAAGTGTTCCCCGACTGGGAGGGAATACACCTGCCTGGTGATTGTTGTGCGGTGTCCTTTCATCTGTTGACGTAGCCTCTGCTCAATCTCATCAGGGCATCCTTGCCTGCAGCATATGAGATAGATCACGTTGGCCGAGTCACACGAGTGCTCACCACATACATGGTGGGAGGTGTCCCCATATGTAATGGTGTTATCTGTGCCGATACTCTGACACGCCTTGCAATGGCTGCTATTGGTAGGGTTGTATGGTGGTGTTGTCATGAAGGCTGGGCAGTTTGCTACGAATCATGATTTGTTTAAGGTTTGGCGGTTGTTTAAAGGCGAGAAGTGGAGGTATAGGGAAGATCTTGGCAAGGTGCTTAACCTCATCAATAATGTGTTGCAGGCTGCTAAGAAATACTGGACAACAAAGAGTACACTGTTGCAACCTGTGTCTGTCTCCTGAGGAGGTCACTACGGTTTCACACTGTGGCACGTCAGAACTGGCAGTCAATGAGTTGAGCACCATACCCTGTTCTTATAAGGGCGTCCTTGAGCACTTTTACGTTTCCGTCATATTCATCCTCATCTGAACAGGTCCTGTGTATGTGGAAGGCTTGTCCGTAGGAATGGCTGTTTTAATATGTTTCAGGTGAAAGCTAGAGAAGTGTAGCATTGCGAGGTTATCCGTGGGTTTGCGGTACACTGAGGTGCTGAGGTGCCCATCCTTGATGGAGATACATGTGTCCAAGAATGAGACAGATACTAAAGAGTAGCCCGTGGTAAGTCTGTTGATATCACTGTGTAGTTGTTTCAATGACTCTCATTATGGGTCCAGAGAAAGAAAATGTCATCAATCTAAGGTGTTGGTTGGTGGTCCTGTGCAGAAAAGAAGTCTTGTTCAAACTTGTGCATGAGGATGTTGGCATATAGGGGTGCAAATTTGGTCCCCATGGCCATTCTGTGTGTCTGGATGAAGAACTGGTTGTCAAAAGTGAAAATGTTATGGTCGAGGATGAAGCAGATGAGAGGTAGGATGGTCCTCGGAGATTGGCAGTTTTTGATATTGAGTACTGTGGCTGTTGCCGCAATGCCGGCATTATGGGGATGCTGATGTAGAGTGCTGAAACATCCATTGTGACAAGGCATTTTCCCAATTTGACTGGTCCGTGGGTGCTGAGTTTCTGTGAGAAATCTGTGGTCTCGCAACAGAAGCTGGGGATCCTCTGTACAATGGGTCTCAAGATGCTTTTGACATAGCCAGAAAGGTTCTCACACAGAACCCCATTGCCTGATACAATGAGACGTCCAGGTGTGTTGACTTTGTGTATCTTCAGAAGGCAGTAGAAGTTACCAATGCAAGAAGTATATGGGATGATTAATGTTTTTAATTCACGGGTGTGCTCTTTGGTCAGATTGGCCGGTAGTTGCCTGTAGTATTCCTCATTGTTCAGTTGTCTGTACACTTCCTTGTAGTAATCTGTTCTGTTCTGAATGACGATGGCTTCTCCTTTATCTCCTTTATCTCCTTTATTTGTTGACGAAGTTGTGATTGGTTTTGAGAGCATGAATGATATTGTATTGTGATTGGATGATGTTTTGCTCTACTTGTGGGCACAGCTGATGAATCTGGCATTCACACATTTCCTGATGGCTTGAGCATACATGTCAAGCCCAGGACAGCAGCCCTCCAGTAGGGTCTAATTTGACTACTTCTTTGGTCGCTCCTCTGTGGATCATTATGATAACTGTTCTGGTTCATCGGTGGAATCACTGGGATCACTGCTGGCATCTTGAAAGAATTCCCAGAGTCTCATCCATCTGATGAATTCCTCTGTGTCTGCTGCTGGACTTATGAGGTCCATTTTAGAAATTGATCTCTTTACTAAGAACTTCAATCTTTTCCGGTGTGGTCCGATAGTTGATATTCGATTTCCTTGTGTTTAAAAAGACGAGCTATCTTGGGAATGTAATTTAAAAGAAGTTCGAGGTTTTACATGTCAAAGAATAGAAACCAGCATATCTCATTATAAAAGATGGAAGTTTCAATAGAGTCATAGAGGTGAACAGCACGGAAACAGACTCTTCAGTCCAACCCGTCCATACCGACCAGATATCCCAACTCAATCTAGTCCAACCTACCAGCACCTGGCCCATATCCCTCCAAACCCTTCCTATTAATATACCCATCCAAATGTCTTTTAAATGTTGCAATTGTACCAGCCTCCACCACTTCCTCTGGCAGCTCATTCCATACACGTACCACCCTCTGCGTGATAAAGTTGCCCCATAGGTCTCTTTTATATCTTTCCCCTCTCACCCTAAACCTATGCCCTCTAGTTCTGGACTCCCCAACCCCAGGGAAAAGACTTTGTCTATTTATCCTATCCATGCCCATCATGATTTTGTAAACCTCTATAAGGTCACCCCTCAGCCTCCAATGCTCCAGAGAAAACAGCCCCAGCCTGTTCAGCCTCTCCCTATAGCTCAAATTCTCCAAACCTGGCAACATCCTTGTAGATCTTTTCTGAACCCTTTCAAGTTTCACAACATCTTTCTGATAGATTGTTTACTGTATCACATCTCCAAGACACTGGACTCCTTTCGCTATAAATTCTGTGAGCATGAATGGGCGGCACGGTGGCACAGTGGTTAGCACTGCTGCCTCACAGCGCCAGAGACCCGGGTTCAATTCCCGCCTCAGGCGACTGACTGTGTGGAGTTTGCACGTTCTCCCCGTGTCTGCGTGGGTTTCCTCCGGGTGCTCCGGTTTCCTCCCACAGTCCAAAAGATGTGCAGGTCAGGTGAATTGGCCATGCTAAATTGTCCGTAGTGTTAGGTAAGAGGTAAATGTAGGGGTATGGGTGGGTTGTGCTTCGGGCGGTCAGTGTGGACTTGTTGGGCCGATGGGCCTGTTTCCACACTGTAATGTCATCTGTAAACTCTAATCTGTTAACCTCCACAATCATCTGATAATTGGTGCTCCAAAAGCTCGTGCCTCCAAATAGACCTGTTGGACTGGAACCTGGTGTTGTGTGATTTTTAACTTTGTCCACCCCAGTCCAACACCGGCACCTCCAAGTCATGGAATATTGTGTGCAGTTTTCATAGTATCATGGAAAAATGCATGTTGGCCCTCACAGTGAGAGGATTCAAGTATAGAAATAAGCATGTCTTGCTGCAGTTACACAGCACATTGTTGTGCTTCACTTGGAATTTTGTGTGCAGTTTTGGTCTCCTTTTCTGATGAAGAATGTATTTGCTATAGCAGAAGTGCATTAAAGGTTTACTAAATTGATTCCTGCATGGCAGGACTGACATTGAGGAGAGACTGGGAGTTAGGATTATATTCAACTGGAGTTTAGAAGAATGAAGTGTGATCTCATAGAAACCTATAAAATTCGAAAAGAATTCAACAAGGTAGATGGAAGAACGGTGTTTCCTATGGAAAGGGTCCTAGTTTAAAGATAGGGGGCAAACATTTTAGGAATGAGAGGAGAAGACATTTCTTCAGCCAGAAGGTGGTGAGCCTGTGGAATTCATTCCCATAGAAAGTGGTTAAGGCCAAAACACTGTGTGTTTTCAAGAAGGGGTTAGATATAGCTCTTGTGGTTAAAGGGATCAAAGAATATGGGCAGAAGGCAAGATTAGGCCAATGAGCTTGATGATTAGTCGTGATCCTATTGAATGTTGGAGCAGGCATGAGGGGTTGAATGCTCCAATCTTCCATGTTTTTTATATCCCTTTGATGAAATGGAACTTGTGTAATGGTACAGTCACCGCAGTTTCTCTTTGTTCACAGGCTTCACAGAATAAAATACATCTTTACATATCCCACACAAATGGAGTTCAAGGAGCTCATTACACTGCCCTTCCTAAAATGCAAGCAAAACTATTTAGTTTAATTTGAAGCAGTCTGTGGAAAATTAAAGACCAGCACAGAATAGGTTGACCAAATAGTGCTGTTTATTGTATATAATGCATGCATGTTGAGTTTTGGCCTGCAAAAATTGGGCACTAATGATTTCTTCCATTGTTTGCTTTTACAGTATCACTATGCTTATGACAGCCTGCCAAGGCTACAAATCATGATGACTAGAGTCATTGAGATGTACAGCACGGAAACAGACCCTGCAGTCCAATTAGTCCATGCTGACCAGATATCCCAACCTAATCTAGTCCCATTTGCCAGCACTTGGCCCATATCTCTCCAAACTCTTCCTATTCAAATACCCATCCAGATGCCTTTTAAATGTTACAATTGTACCCGCCTCCACCACGTCCTCTGGCAGCTCATTCCATACATGCACCACTCTCTTTTTGAAAATGTTGCCCCTGAGGTCTCTTTTATATTTTCCCTCTCACCCTAAACCTATGTCCTCTCACTCTGGATTCCCTCACCTCATGGAAAAGACTGTCTATTTACCCTATCCATGCCCCTCGTGATTTTATAAATTTCTATGAGGTCACCTCTCAGCCTCTGATGCTCCAGGTAAAACAGCCCCAGCCTATGCAGCCTCTTCCTATAACTTGAATCCTCCAACCCTGGCAACATCCTTATAAATCTTTTCTGAACCCTTTCAAATTTCACAATATCCTTCCGATAGGAGGGAGACCAGAATTGCACGCAATATTCCAAAAGTGGCCTAACCAATGTCCTGTACAGTCATAACATGACCTCCCAACTCCTGTACTCAATACTCTGACCAATAAAGGAAAGCATACCAAATGCCTTCTTCACTGTCCTACCTATCTGTGACTCTTCTTTCAAGGAGCAATGAACCTGCACTAAAAGGTTTCTTTGTTCAGCAACATTCCCTAGGACCTTACCATTAAGTCCTGTAAGGACCATTAGTCTTGTTCTGATATGCTTTCTCAAAATGTAGCACCTTGTACTTATCTAAATTAAACTCCATCTGCCACTCCTCAGCTCATCTGATCAAGATCCTGTTGTAATCTGAGGTAACCTTCTTCGCTATCCACTACATCTCCAATTTTGGTGTCATCTACAAACTTACTAACTATACCTCTTACGTTCCTATCCAAATCATTTATATAAATGACAAAAAGAAATGGAACTAGCATCGATCCTTATGGCACACCACTGGTCACATGCCTCCAGTCTGAAAAGCAATCCTCCATCACCACCCTCTGTCTTCTACCTTTGAGCCAGTTCTGTATCCAAATGGCTAGTTCTCCCTGTATTCCATGAGATCTAACCTTGCTAACTAGTCTCTCGTAGGGAACCTTGTCATTTAAGAAAGCATTGTGTTCCCTTTAACATAAGAGATTCAGGGGTGAACTTATTTGAAGTGGTTAAGATGATTGGAGGATTTGACAAGACATATCAGGATAAACCATTTTCTTGGAAGTCAGAGGAGGAATAACATTAAATGACAACTGACAATTCAGGAGGCACTTTATCGTACCAAAGAGAGTATCAATCTACAACTCTCATCCAAAACACTGTTGAACCTTGGAGTGATAGATTTTGTTCATTAAAGTTATTAAACAATACACATTTGGATAAGTAGATTGGGCTCAAATATGGATTAGTTATTAATCAAATGGATGGCAGCACAGGCTGAAAGGACTGAATAGTTTATTCTTCTTCCTATGCTCTGTACATCCACCACTCAATGCCTCAGTTTGAATAAACATCCACTTAGAGGACAGTTTTGAATTGGTCTTAGTGCCACAGAAATGCTTTCTGTACCATACACCTATGAGGTTCATTGGCTAATTCACAACAGGCTTCAAATGGAATTAATCTGAAACAAAGTCAGCTGATACAAACATCACATTTTATTCATTCATTCATCCATAGGATGTCAACATCACTGGCTTAGGTTACATTTATTGCATATCCCAATTGAGAAATGGCAGTGAGCTGTCATCATGTAATGCCGCTTAGGTATGGTAAATAAACATTGGTTCATCAGTGGTACCAACATCCAAATGGAAGAAAGTGACTTAGAGAAAACAAAATCGTTTGAACTTAGCCAACTATCAACTTGCTCATTGAGAATGGTGAGTGATAAAAGGCAACAGCATTGTATCCATCATTTACCTAATGGAGTTTTGAATTTGTAAACATGTTGTTGAATTTTCTTAACAGCTAAAACCCTATGAAACATTAATACGGAAATGAATGGCAGATTGGTTTTGATAAGAGACTGAAAACTAATTGCTTTAAAGTACTGTCAAGATAGACAAAGAATAGGGATTTGCAAGAGAGAGAGGTAAACACTATCCATTTTCTATCCATTGTCCAAGCTGTGCCACTTCAAAAAACATTCTTGATATTTTACTTAAATCCACAATCACACCAAAGTGTTACCACTGACTCCATGGGTAATTCACTTCATGTTAAAGGCAGTGATTAAGGGGAACACTCCACGGTAGTCCTCAGTTTTGCCTTCCAGTTATACATGTGAAAGCAGTAACTGTGGTCACAGGACAGATACTGCCCTAAGCTGTGACCCTAAATATGGATTTCAGCAGTTCAAGAATCACATGACACCAGGTTATAGTCCAACAGGTTTATTTGAAACCGCAAGCTTGCAGGTTCAAATAAACCTGCTAGACTTAAATCCGCGGTATCATGTGATTTTTGACTTTGTTCACTTTAGTCCAACACCAGCACCTCCACATCACACCACCATTTCTTCAAGCTCAGTTAGTGATGACCATTAACCGCTGACCTTAGCCAGTGATACCCACTTCCCATGAACAAATAAATCATTTATAATTAGGCATGTCAGCTTGCATTCCGAAAACACCATATTCACTCCAATGAATTTTGAACTGCGGGAGCTACTGCTTTGTTTACATACACAACAGCCATTTTCTGTACTGTAGAATCTCAAAAAAAAATCAAATTAGATGGACAGACAGCGGATTTGTTCCTGATGTTGCTGCTGACACAGAGAAAAACAATGGTTATGAAGTGTGAGTTTGCCTCCAACAAAATACTTTACCTAATGAAGCAATGTTTATGTTAATCCTTGTAAAATAAGAAACTGAATTGAATTGAATTGAATTGAATTGAATTTATTGTCACATGTACTGAGGCACAGTGATAAGCTTTGTCTTGTGAGCAATACAGGCAGATCACATAGTTAGGTAGTATGGATAATAAATAATACGTAAACAGTTGCAAAAACAAAAATACAAGTACAGGCGAATGTAAAGAGTTTGTGAGTCCATTCAGTATTCTGACAACAGTAGGGTAGAAACTGTTGCGAAACTGGCTGGTGCATGTGTTCAGGCTTCTGTACCTTCTCCCCGATGGTAGACATTGTAGAAAAACATTGCCAGGGTGGGAGGGATCTTTAAGAATGCTGGCGGCCTTTCCTTGCCAGCGGGCCTGGTAGATGTATTCCATAGGTGGGAGGCTGGCCTTTGTGATTGTCCAGGCTGAGTTCACCACTGTCTGTAACCATCTCTGATCTTGAATGGTTCTGTTGTCATACCAGGTAGTGATACATCCAGACTGAATGCTCTTGATGGCGCACATATAGAAGTTGGCAAGGGTATTCGCCATCATGCCAAATTTCCTCAGCTGCCTGAGGAAGAAGAGGTGTTATTGGGCCTTTGTAACCAGTGCATCCACATGAAGAGTTCAAGAAAGCTTGTTGTGTCAAACTCCACATCCAGGAGCTTGGCACTGTCCACTCGTTCCACCTCTGTGCTATCGTGTGTGTGTGTGTGTGTGTGGGGGGGGGGGGGGTACATGAGTAACTTAACACCGAAAGTCATTAATGAGTTCCTTGCTTTTGCTGGCATTGAGAGCTAGGTTCTTCTCATTGCACCATTTTTCCAGGTCTTCCACATCCCGTCTGTAGTCTGTTTTGTTGCCATCTGAAATTCAACCAACTATGGTGGTGTCCTCAGTGAACTTGTAAATGGCATTAGTCTAGTATTTGGTGATGCAGTCATGGGTATACAGTGAGTACAGCAGCGGACTGAGTATGCACCCCAGGGGGGCTCCAGTGTCGACTCTTAGTGAGGATGAAATATTATCCCCAATCTACATTGATTGTAGCCTCTGGGTCAGGAAACTGGTGATCCAGTTGCAGAGAGTGAGGCTTAGTCTGAGATCACTAAGTTTAGTGATCAGTCCCAGGGTTTAATAGTGTTGAAGGCTGAACTGTAGTCAATAAGTAGGATACTCACATAGCTGTTCTTGGTGTCAAGATGTTCTAGAGAGGAGTGAAGGGCAACTGATAATGACATCTGACGTGGATCTGTTGGTCTGATAGACAAATTGGAGTGGATCAAGTGTAGTGGATAGGCTGGAGTTGATTAATGCCATGACCAGCCTTTCAAAGCACTTCATGACTACCAAAGTTAGGGCCATTGGGTGGTAGTCATTGAGACATGCTGCATGAGCCTTCTTAGGCACAGGGATGATGTTGGCCCTCTTGAAACAGCCAGGAACAGTGGCCTGCTGCTCTGAGTACATGGCCTGATACTTTGTCTGGTCCCATTGCTTTCCTTGGATTCAACAAAGGAAAACTGATCTGACCTCTGATACAGTGACTGTTGGGATAGGTTCGTCAGGACTTGTCGGAATAAATGTTAACGCTCCGCCGAAATTCTGCTCACAGCATAATTGCTGTGCATAAATTGATCTGAGTTAAGCTTTTGTTCTCTCATAAAGTATTTTCATGATCAATGATGACTGAGAGCTTTCTTCTTGTTGATGAGATGAGATCTTGGATGACATGATTATTCTCATCAAACCAGTTTTGATGTTTTCTGGTCTTGTGGCTAATATAGTTTCTTCATAACATGAGATGATGGCTGTCTCCAGCTCTTTTCAGATTTCCTCCATTTCATTTTAATGAATTGTTTGGACATTTTGTTGAAGGCATTATTGAAAGTTCATTAGTCTACTTGGCTCTTGAATTTTGTTTTGGTGCTCAATATGCTTGGATCATTGATTTTAGAGTACATACCATACAAACCATTTGAGCATTGATACTGGGGTGATAATGTGATATTGGTCACTCTCCATTTAGTATGTGTCTAGTCCAATGTCAGACAATCCCAATAATGAATAAATTAAAAATAGCACTCATCGTGTCAGCAATAGTTGTAATTGTTCAGTTACAATGCCATTGATATTAGAGAAGTAAACTATCACAAAGCTGTAAACCTCCCCATGCACTGTGAATAGTCTGTTGCAATTTTGCTTCATGGAACATCATGTACATATCGAGGTTTCCTTCACTGCTCGGATTGATATATTTGACATGCCTCACAAGTCATTGAATATCCTGATTCATCCCTGGCCAGTACACAGATTCACATACTCCTGTTTTGTGCGCTCAGTAGCCATGTGTCCCTGGCATAACATAGACATGATAATTTGATGGAATGCTTTTTGTATTAGGACCAGATTGCCCCTATCTCTAGATAATGGTCTTTTGAAACTCTTGTAAGTGTTTATCTTCAGCAGTTGTTGTCATAGATAACATCTGTCCTGAAAAAAAACAGGCTAGCACATATGTGAGCTGGTGCCAACACTTTACCACCTATACATTCCAAGAGACAAATATCTCAGCAAGTGGTAATCCATGATACAGACCATGACAGACTGTCTTGCGGTTTATCACAGATCATCAATTCTGTGCTCACCTTGGTATCCCAAGATCTTTGACCTGATACTAATGGTTCAGCATAGCAGGATAGCAGTACAGGCAGATCCTG
The DNA here is from genome assembly GCF_004010195.1 of Chiloscyllium plagiosum. Lineage (NCBI taxonomy): Eukaryota > Metazoa > Chordata > Chondrichthyes > Orectolobiformes > Hemiscylliidae > Chiloscyllium > Chiloscyllium plagiosum. Next base: position 48,104,540 of record NC_057712.1, read on the forward strand.
GTGCAGTCACACTTCATTTTTGCTATAAAGAGAGGTTGGACAAGCTTGGATCATTTTCACGAGAGCACCTGAGGGTGAGGGGCACCTGATAAGAGTATATAAATTATAAGAGGTATGGACAGGGTGGTAGGAGTAGATTTCCAAGAATGGAAATGTCAAATACTGGGGGCTTTGGTTTAAGGTGAAAGAAGGCATTGGTTAAGGTTAAAGGAAATGTGCAAGGCAAATTTTTAAACAGAGGGTAGGAGGTGCCTGGAATTCCCTGCCAGGAGAGATCATAGAAACAGATATGATAGCAATGTTTAAGAGCAATTTTGACAGACATTTGAACAGCAGGGAATGGATGGAGACTGATCATATACCGGCAGATTGGATCACTTTAGAATGGCATCATGGTTGAGGCGAGCATGGTGAACAGAAGGATCTGTTCCTGTGTTGTACTGTTCTATGTTCATGAGATTCAAACCACACCCACTATTTCAGATCAGACCACACATGAACCAATTGAATCAGTCAGTAATCCTCAAAGGCATGACTTTGAAGGTATCATAATGATTACATTATTTACAGTGTGGAAACAGGCCCTTTGGCCCAACAAGTCCACACCGACCCTCGAAGAGCAACCCACCTAGACCCGTTACCCTCCATTTACCCCTTCACCTAACACTACGGGCAATTTAGCATGGCCAATTCACCTAACCTTCACATTTTAGGATTGTGGGAGGAAACCAGAGGAAGCCTACGCAGACACAGGGAGAATGTACAAACTCCACACAGACAGTTGCCTGAGGCAGGAATTGAACCCGGGTCTCTGGCGCTGTTAGGCAGCAGTGCTAACCACTGTACCACTGTGCCGCCCGCTTCAGAATGCTTTATATCATGAATATGGTATGTGAGGTTAATATGGAAAACTTGATTATTACCTGAAATTTGTTTTCTTCTTGTTTGACTTTGAACCGCATTGATGTATCCATGAATCTGCTCAACATGTCCCTTGCTGTTAGTGTTGTGGTACTGTGCTATCTTGTTATTCAACTGCATTTGGTTCTGGGATCTGCCTTGGCCTTTGGAACCAGATTTCCTGCATACAGATACACAAGGTTCTTTGATGCGACATGTTTTACAGGTATCAAGAAAAGCTGGACAACTTTTGGGTAGTTATGATAAGCCATATCTGTTACAGATTTATTTTTTTGGTTTGGCGCCATTTGCTGTCTATTGCAATAGTGTTGGCTGCACCTAAACCACACAGTGGGCCTTCCACAGTAGCTTCATCCTTACATTCATCTTCAAAATTTTTTTTTCATTTCTTCCCTTGAACAAAATATTCTTTCCAATAATTTCAATTGATAGCGAGGTAATGATTAACTCAATGAACTTTTCTGACAGTTCCTCTTTGTGAAAGTCACACCCTTTGCTTCTGTATTTTCTTAACAACTACTCTGTCTGTATAATATTAGTTGGAATATTGAATTCTGAAGTTAATTCTTGAGTTGGCCTTTGAGAAGTTTACAGATAATTTTGGTATCTTTTCAACCATTATTCCAAAAGAAATGTGATAAGTCTGTGAAACCCCACTTTGTTGATAAGCTAGCAAGATTTTTTGGAGCTCTTTCACTGAGTCATCTATCATAGAATTTGCAAAATGGAAGTCCCTAAGTTCTTTGAACAAATGGAATTTTGTGATGGTATCACTGGATACTGACCAATCCATTTCAGCTATGTTTCCACCTTAAAAAAACCTGCAGTATTCATCTTACGCTATGTGTCTCTGGCTTAATATCAGTTAGAACTGCTGCTTCACAGGCCTGGTCATGTTTAAAACTGCTTCTTCCAGAAGTGCTGACTTGTAGCTTTAGGATTACAAATTTATAGCAGGAGCTTCCTGCTTGCAGATAATGTTCATGCCAAATAAGGAGTGATGATGTCATTCAGTCTCGCTTTAAAATGTTTGCTCCAATTTGGAGAAAAAAAATCACAGAACCAACTGAGGCCTGGACACAGATGAGGCTTTTTTATTGTGCATAATCAGTATTTTTAAGCACTTGCTTTTCAAGAAGTGGTTTGCAGCTGTGCTTTCAGGACCACTTAATGCCAATTTAAAAAGAAACGTAGCCTGTTATACTTTTTCTCAAAAGGCAATTCGGGTAGAGTAAATTGCTTACTACGCTTCAGAACAGAACAATAGTCTTCAGTTTTGATTGTTTTTATAACTTCAACCTTTTTGAATTCTAAGCAAAGGACTCTTAGAAACTTACGTTGATTAAAAAAAGACTTACAATAAAAATGAAATTAGCTTCACCTTCTTGGTAGTGGATGACCAGTCTATAATTATTTTTCCAGCTGTTTGTCCTTATAGAAACTGATCTGACCTTCTGAGGTTTTTCTGTGCTCTGAAGGGTTGTCCAGTTGATGTTTAATTCATTTTCCAACTTGTACTATCAAGATATTGGAGTTTTCTTTGTAGATGGCCTCCTACAGGTATTTTATTTGATGAAGTACTGTTTATATTTTCTCCTGTAACATACGAAATTGGGTGAGAATACTATAGTATTGAAAATTCTAGCAGACATTTATTATAATTATTAAATTTTACATTATTAAGACATTCCTCAGACACATAGCACCTGAGCTAACATTAAGCTATTAAATTACACAGGCAGGAGGCTGGAAGAAAGCAGCAAGCCAGGCAGCATCAGGAGGTGGAGAAGTTGACTTTTTGGGTGTAACCCTTCTTCAGGACTCAAGAGAGATTACACCTGAAATATTGAGTTGTACACCTCCTGAAGTTGCCTGGTTTGCTGTGTTCTTCCAGCCTCGTGCCTGTTTACTTTGGATTCCAGCATCTGGAGTTTTTTTTTGTCTCTAACTAAATTATACAGAGTTAAAAATCACACAACACCAGGTTATAGTCCAACAGGTTTAATTGGAAGCACACTAGCTTTTGGAGCGATGCTCCTTCATCAGGTGATTGTGACAATCACCTGATGAAGGAGCGGTGCTCCGAAAGCTAGTGTGCTTCCAATTAAACCTGTTGGACTATAACCTGATGTTGTGTGATTTTTAACTTTGTACACCCCAGTCCAACACCGGCATCTCCAAATCATAAATTATACAGAGCAGCAATCTTCCAGAAATTTGTCATGCTTCAAATGATTCCAAGATGTGATGGCGTTCTCTCAGGTCATATGGTATGAAATAGTGAAAAGTTGGTGGTGAGCTAGCTTGAGAAACCACAGCAGTCTGTGTGGTGGACATACACGTAAAGTGCTGTTAGTGAGGGAGCACCAGTGACACTGAAGCAATGGTGATTTATTTCCAAATCAGAACGGTAAATAGCTTGGAAAGGAACTTGTAGCTGGTGGTGTTCCCATGTATCTGCTGCCCTTGCCTTTCTTGATATAATAGTTTTGAATATACTATTAAAGAATAAAGGAACTGACTTAATGTTCCTCTTTATGAACAGGATAATGGGTGGAATGCAATTGCTGATAATCTCTTGATTTGATTTCATAGAATCCCCACAGTGTGAAACAGGCCCTATCATCCAACAAGTCTACACTTACCGTCCCAAGAGTAACCCACCAAAACCCATTCCCCTACTCTATTATCTTATATGTACCTGTGATTAATGCACCTAACCTACGTATCCCTGAACACTGTGGGCAATTTAGCATGGCCAATTTGCCTAACCTGCACATCTTTGAATTGTGGGAGGAAACTGAAGCATCCAGAAGAAACCCATACAGACACAGGGAAAATGTGCAAGTTCCACACTGACAGTCACCCGAGGAATCGAAACCAGGTCCCTGGCGCTGTGAGGCAGTAGTCCTAACCACTGTGCCAAGCATACTGAACCACTATGCTGCCCACTAAGATTTTAAATCATTCTGGAATGCTGTTTCTGTCATAAACTATTAAATGATCTTTCATTTTGTATTATTCTTCATACTTTTGTTCAGATGAATTAGCTCTAAGTGAGACTGTGAAACTATCATCACAAACCACAGACCAACACTAAGGGATATTAATTTAGATAATTGAATATAAAGTTTTATACAACACTTGTGTTATCAAAGTTAGTATCTTGTTACCCAGCTACAATTACAGAATGAAAGATATTAATGTTTATGAAGCAAGGTATTGTTAATTTTATATCATAAGGAATGAAAATGCAGCACTGTGAAGTCTATAAACTATAGTGTTCATAGTTCTGCCACTGGTTTTGACCATGAGGAAACATCTGTATTAATTCATTAATTATCTGTAAGAAAATGAAAAATAGGACAATTTGCATTTTTATAGCACCCTTACAGTGTTATAATATCTCACGACATTTTCAAGGAACATCAACTAATAGAAGTTGGCACAGTAGGCAAAAGAAGACCTCAGTTGATCAAAGAGGACAACTTTAAGCACCCTTTAAAAGAAAGAGCAAAAAATACAGAGTAGTTTAGGGAGGAAATTCCAGAGCTTAAGGCAGGGCTACCAATGGTGAGGTGGAGTACAAGATGCCAGAAACAAATGATTACAGTACAAATAAATCAGTTGGTTGTAAGGCTGGAGGGGGCTGTAAAGATAAGGAGAAGCTATGGAAACTAACAGAGAAATGGGGATTCTGACAGATTCTAAGGGACGCAGAGCCAAAGACAAAGAGATTGCTAATTGTGATCAAGGGAAAATTGAGATGTAAAACTGAGTGAAAATGGAGGCAAGAAAAGATGATATTCACCCACCTCCACCCCACTTTCCTATTTATCTCTCAGCCCCCTTCCCCACCAACATTCCTGATGAAAAGCTTGTGCCTGAACTATTGATTCTCCTGCTCCTCGGATGCCAGAAACATCCTGCTTTTCCAGCACCACATCTTTTGACTCAGCTGAGAGCAAAGTCAACAAGGCACAACCAGGCCATAGTTGTGCATGTGTGTTTGCATGGGGATGAAGAAAAAAGGGGTGAGTTGGAAGATGTAAGAAAAATCAAGGATGCTGAGATCATGTTTAGAATTTGTGGAATACTGCTATTAGTCTCAGAAGCTGTAAGTAGTTTAAGTGGAAAGTGAGGTATTGTTCCTCTAGCATGTGTTGTGCTTCATTGGCGAATATATAAGAACGTCATCATATCCCCCCTCATTAGGGAAAAATTGCAAACTTGATTGAGAAAGAATTGTGATCTATATGGAGATCAATAAAGGAAAGATAGAGCCATCAGCTATCTTATGAGAAGTCTTTAAAGCAGCACTTAGGGATTTGACATATTGCTGTATCCATAGGGACCGTTCCCATAACAGTTTCTCATTAATGGAGGAATATACTTCAGAATCAGGTTACCCTGTCAACTGGGGAAATCAGAAGCTTTGCTGCCTAATGACTTGGCTCATTATTGTCGGGTATGTTTATTTTTGAATAGATATTCACTTGAGATTTTTTTTTGTACCAGTGTATTGGATTAATCTCTCCAAGAATCAAATAGAGTTCAGTTAAAACTGAAGCCAATGCACTGTGGCAGCTGCAAACCTGAAATGGAAAGACAAAACACAAAATCTCTCTCTGGCTCCATCAGGAGATGTATGGTGAGGAGCTGGTGGTGTAGACATATTATCACAAGTACTAGAAATCCAGAGACTCCATTTAACGCCATAAGAGCTAAGGGTTTGAACCCCATCATGGCTGATGCTGGAACTCAAGTTCAAATAAATAAAATTGGAATTAAAGACTAGTCAAGCTGTAACCATGAAGCTATTATTAATTGTTGTTCAAGACCTCATCTGGTTCACCAATGTTTCTTAGAGAAGTCTTTATCTTGTTTGGTCTACATGTGATTCCAGACCCACAGCAATGCAGTTCACTCTTAACTAGCCCTTAACTGATGTCACTGCTTATCTCAGAGCCTCATCTACATATTCATTAAATCCTCCCTCAGTAAGTTATCAACAAATTTGTCAAAAGGTTCCCTGTGATGGTTGTTTAGGCTGTCACAGGAGATTAATCAATATTTTGCAGTGGCAGGAAACGTCTGGTTCTGGGGACAAATTGGATAGGTTCAAATCATTTTCTTTTGGAACAGGTAGGGAAATTTAATAGAAGTACATAAATTATTAGGGGCTTGTAAGTGTAGATAGGAAGGATCTATCTAGTTTGACTGAGTGATTCATAAGAAAAGGACAAGGATTTAACATACGACATATTAGCTTTAGAGGGGAAATTGCTTCACTAAGAGGATGGTGGGATCTAGTCCTCACCACCTGAACTATTGATTCAGAATGGCAGAATGTGAAACCTTCATTACGTTTCAAAAGCTGCACTTGAAGTGCTGGAACCTACAAGAATATGGAGTCAGAGCAGTTAAGTGGGACTAGATTGGTCATTTATTTGTTAATCAATGCATACAGAATGGACCAAATGGCCGCTTTCTGCTACGTACGTTTTTGAGAAGTCTTGTGATCTTTGGCTGACTTCCTTTTGTTGTAAGTCGAGAGGGATATCCTTTTGGGTACTTAGTATTAAAAAGACAAATTGGAGGTTTTGCTCCAGTATTTCATAGTAGTTGGAAGGAGGTGAATGTGCAGCTGTAGCTCAATTTCCAAACGTCGTTATGTTATTAAATCACTTCTCACATAGAATTGATGGTATGGTACTGTTCCTACTGCTGAACTAGGCTACCTCGAATCACATCTTCTTTACGGCAATAACAAGTGTCTTTCACTTTGCTCCCCACTTCCTACCACAGATGTGGAAGAGTATGTGTGTTGAGTTCCTTACAGCCCCTAGTAGTACATTCAATAAAGCAATTAAAGAATAGCAGAGACAATGAGTGCCTAGAGTTCATTATTTTTCCTTGTTCTAATTCCTAACTCCCCCAGATACCATCACTGTATTGGCAATTTGTGGGAAAATGTTATTTGTATACTTTATCAGGAGGAATAGAATGAATGGATGTTTTTTTAAAACATGAATGATGTAATTGTCACGTGTATTTTGCTGTGAGAAAAATAGTAAAATGCAGTGAAAAGCTTTTCCATTGTTGCCACAATCTGGCGCCACTTTGAACAGTTTTAAGAATAAGAGAACAATAGAAAGATACAGCTTAAAGAGCGTTATTTAAATGGAGTAATTCTGCAGAAAATTACAGCACCAACAACATTTGGGAATACTTGTGTGAGAATCACAAATGGCTTGCATAGAAGCTCAGTGGGTAACAGGGAAGGCAAGCAGGATATTCTTTTATTTCAAAGAGAAAAATTCATGGTCCCTTGGAAGTAGAGTTAAAGCTGGATAGGATAGTGAAGATGATGTTTGGTATGCTTTCCTTTGTTGGTCATTGCAATGAGTACAGGAATTGGGAGGTCATGTTGCAGCTGTACAAGACATTGATTAAGCCAATACTATATGCAATTCTGGTCTCCCTCCTAGAGGAAGGATGTTGTCAAACTTGAAAAGGTTCTGAAAAGGTTAACATGGATGTTGCCAGGGTTGGAGGGTTTGAGCTATCGGGAGAGCCTGAATATGCTGGGGTTGTTTTCCCTGGAGCATCAGAGACTGAGGGGTGATGTTATAGAGATTTATAAAATCATGTGGGGCATGGATATGGTAAATAGAAAAGGTCGTTTCCATGGGGTGGAGGAATCTAGAACTAGAGGACATAGGTTTAAATTGAGAGGGAAAAGATTTAAAAGGGACCTAAGGGGCAACTTTTTCACGCAGAGGGTGGTTGGTGTATGGAAATGAACTGCCAAAGGAAGTGATGGAGGTTGGTACAATTACAACATTTAAAAGGCATTTAGGTCAGTTTATGAATAGAAAAGGTTTAGAGGGATATGGGCCAAATGCTGGCAAATGGGACTACATTTGGGATATCTGGTCAGCATGGATGAGTTGGACTGAAGATTTCTATTGCCGTGTTATATACCTCTATAACTTGATAAGAATGGAGTAGAAAAATGAGGAAGTTTTGCCAAAACTATGAAAGACACTGTTCAGATTTCGGTTGGAATACTCTGCACAGTTATGGTCCCTTATCTAAGGAAAGATATACTGACATTGGAGGCAATCCATGGAAGGTTCACTCGGTTGAATCTGGATATGGAGGAGATACTGAGAAGGATGGCCTTGTACTTACTTGAATTTAGAAGAATGAGAGGAGAGCTTATTAAAACATAGATGATTCTCTGCGTTCTTTCCATAGACACTGCCAAATCCGTTAATTCTCTCCAGTAATTTTTGTTTTTATTTCAGATTCTTAGGAGATTTGACAGTATAAATGCAAAAAGGTTGCATTCCCTCATAGGTGAGTCTGAAACCATAGGGCATATTCTCGGAATAAAGGATTGCACATTTAAGACTATGATGAGGAGGAATTTATTCGCTCAGAGGGTAGTGTCTCTGTGGATTTTTTATATTGTAGAAGGATCTAGAGGCTTAATCAGTGATTGTCAATGTTACATTCTCAAATTTTACATTTCATTCTCTTTCAGCTGCACACCCTTGCTACCTGCTTTCACCATGACACCATACTCTTCATTCCTGCTGAGGAAACAGGAGGAGGAGGAATAGCAGTACCAATAATACTAGTACCAGTTGTCTTCCCGACTCAAGGTGGATGTGGAAGATCTATTTCCTCTTGTGAGTGAGTCCAAGGCTAGGTTTTAAAGATCTGGTTATTTTTTGAGACCGGAGATGAAGAGAGTATTTTTCTCTCAGGGGATTATATAACTTTGGAGCTCTGCCTCAGAAGACAAAACAGAGTTAGATAGATTCTTGTTAGGCAAGGGAATTAAAGGTCTTGGAGATATAAGGGAATGTGGAGTTCAAAATAAAAGCAGATCAGCCATGGTCTTATTGAATGGCAGAACAGGCTCAAGAGACTGAATGATCTGCTTATCCTGTTATTTTATAATTCTTATCGCAGTCCACAGGGCAGAGGGAACATCAAGATCCCAATGTCTACAGGTATCCAACATAGGGTCTACTGATAGAAAACCAGCTCTCTCAGCATATCTGAAAGTCAGACACTCAGGCTTTCATTGCAGGTGGCATCCGGCCATGATCAGAAACTCCTTCCGAGTGGCCAGTATTTGTTAAGAGGGCTATCTACGTCCTGTCAGCTTGGGTCTCTGCCTGTACTTAACAGTCTGCCCACCTCTCCCACAGGTAGAACATGCAGAAGGGTGTGAGTGTAAGAAATAGACTATCTGGTGAGGAATGAATAACACCATCAGTGGAGAGAGACTGTGAAGCATGGCTGTTGGAAGGCATTAGGTTGAGCATGACCGTAAGTGTTGTCAATTAAAATGGAGATGTGAGGATGTGCCTGGTGATAGAGAAATGAGTGAGGCTGAAAATTGTATTGTTCTGAGGGGTGCTGTGTAAGAGATTATGGGCCTTAGCACCTGAAGCTGTTTTGCCTCTTTCTCCACTCGCCTGGCGATCCTTGCTTCTGTTGTTCACTCTCTTGTGTTTAGAGCAATCACACTCTCATTGCTTACTTCCTCAGTGACTTGGGAAATTCAAGATTACCGTGATAGGTTGGGGAGGGTGTCTGAATGGGATGCTTTTCAGAGGATTGGTGTGGATTCGATGGGTTGAATTGCCTGCTTCTATGTTGTAGATATTCTATGATTCTATGACTTCCATCCATTTCCACACAGTTGAAAGAGGTTGGCCTCTCCCTTCCATTCTTGCAAGATTTCACTTCACTCCACTCCCTCTGAAGTCACAGCAGGACCACCAAATAAGGGGGTGAACCAAGGGGAAGCAGGCTTCATTGGTTCTCTCTCCATTCCTGTGATTGCTGCAGCCTCAGGACTCCATCCCCAATTCAGTCATTTCAAACTGTGCTGACATCCCTGTAAATAGAAACCTTCACTTTGATCGATTGGTTTCACAGATTAGATAAATTGGAGAGTCTGAGTCTATTCTGTTTAGTGTAGAGATGGTTAAGGAGAATCTGTTGAGGGAATTGAAACCAGGAAGAAGCTCAGACAGTGAAAATACTTTTCTCACTGCCAGAAGCCTCGAGACGTCCAGGGCACTGGCAAAAACTGATTGCGAAAAAACCAAAGGCAACACGAGAAATGTTTTTTTAAAATCTGAGAGTGGTTAGGATTGGAAAGCATTATCTGAGAGTGTTTTGGGGACAGATTCAAACATGGCTTTCAAGAAGGGAACGGGATCATTTCCTTTTTCATGGGGAAAGGGCAGGGAGTGGAATTGTTGTTACAGAAAACCGGCATGAATTCAAAGAGCCAAATGGTCTCCTTCTATTCAGTCTTCATTCTATGATTTTCACTCCTGCTATTCTGGTAGATTGGAAAATTCTTCCTCCTATCTCAGTCACCTTCTTTGAATTTACAACCAAAATACCCCAGCTGCAGCAATTATCCTTTCCTTCAGTACTATACCCTTGCTGCCACATGCACCCCTCCTTCAGTTCTATATTGCTCCTTCAGTATGATACACCTTCTTCAATATAATATCCACATTCTGTTCTCTACTCCGACTTCAGATCTTTAATTTTGTTTCGGCACTATTCCTCAACTTTAGCTATATAGCCCTCATTCAGTACTGTACCTCATCTTCAGCTCTATTCTCCTCCTTCAGGACTTTAGGTCTGCAGGTCCGCACCCCTACTTCCCTCCTGCAGCGCCATACGCTCCTAAAGCTTTATTTCTCTCCTACAACTTTATATATCCAGGAAGGAGGTGGGGGGATTGGGGAGGGGGGGGGGGGGCGGGGTTGGCGTAGAGACACTAGTGCGTGGAGAAGCTGAGGGTGACCTTATAGCCATTTATAAAATCACGAGGAGCTTGGATAGGGTGAATAGACAATGTCTTTTTCCCTGAGTTGGAGGAGTCCAGAACTAGAGGGCATAGGTTAAGGATGAAAGGGGAAAGACTTAAAAAGGACCTAAGGGGCAAATTTTTCACACAGAGGGTGGTACATGTGTTGAATGAACTGCCAGAGGAAGTGGTGGAGGCTGGTACAATTACAACATTTAAAAAGCATCTGGATGGGTATATGAATAGGAAGGATTTAGAGGGATATGGGCCAGGTGTTGGCAAATGGGACTACATTAAGTTAGGATATCTGGTCAGCTTGAACGAGTTGGACCGAAGGGTCTGTTTCCGTGCTGTACATCTCTCTGACCCTATAACTCTGCACTCCTGAGAACTGGCCTGTTAGGCCTTCCAAATTTGTTTCATTCAACGATTGGCAGCTATGCCCTTAAGACCCCACACTCTTAAATTCCCTTCTTAAAATTTTCTTCTCATCTTTTAAGACATCTCTTAAATCCTACCTTTTTTTGTGTTCCACTGTCTACTCAGAATTAACTTGTATTTGAACTTCTTCTGCCTCAGAACGTTTTACCATGTTCAGGGTGCTACATAAAGGCAATCTTTTGTTGAGGAGAGAAGAAAAGACAAGCCAACTAACCATCAAACACACTTCACTTAGTGCATTGAATAATCCAGTAATATTCACTCCATAAATAACTCCTGTGAATGCAGAATAGCTATCATAACATTAGTGGGTATTAGTCACATCCTCACACAGGGTTTTATGAACTAAAAATTTCAGAATGCAATTTAAGCAGTGAGGTATGAACATAACACAATTGAAACTCTGAAATAAAAATTGGAAATGCTGGAAGTGTGATAAAAGGAAAGGCATGGTAATATTTAGGTAGTTGAGGCTTTCTTAACGGACATTGATTGACCTATCCAGTATTTGATGATTTTCTGTCTTTATTTTAGATTTCACCCCTTATCTTTTTGTTTTTCTAACTTTGAAATTGTCTGCAGTGAGTGACAACCTTTACTTTGAAAGCTAAAGCACTGGAATTCACTCATCTTCTCAACTTAATCAGTAAAATGTCGAATCTTATTTTATCTCAATTATCATTTCTTTTAGGGACTTGCTGTAGACATTCGGGGTGGAATCTCATTACACAGATGCAGCTATGGAAGTGTGCACTGTAGATTTTCGGAATCTCATGGTGCGGATGCTTCTTCATGCATTCTCACTTCTGTTCAATCTTGACCGAGCTGGGTGTGTTGAAAATTGGGGTTCCCTTTAAAACTGAATTCCATTAGTATGTCTTGTTTAGTATTATCTTTGTAACATGTGACTTTACTTAACTGTAACACTGCCTTCCCAGAACTCAGTTGGTTTTATATTTCTTTGTTCAGTCATCAGGAATTGCCCTCACTGTCTCACACTACTTTGGCTGTCCAGAGCATCATACAATCTGATCAACCCACAGAGTCTGATCGCTATTCTTAGATGGAGGGTCACTTGAAGGTGACCTCCAAGATGTCTACCTTGGGTAGTAACACAGAGGAGAATATGGTGACATCATGGTAATGTTATTCAATCAGTAATCCAGACACCCAGGCCATTGCTCTGGGTGCATGGGTTCAAATCCCACTGTGGCAGCCATTGGAATTAATATTCAATAACTAAATTTGAGCTATAAAGCTCATCTCAGCGATTGTGATCATGACAATTTTTAATTGTTAGATATGCTAAGGTTCTTCAGGGAAGGAAATCTGCTGTCTTTACCCAGTCTGGTCTCAATGTGACCACAACCACAGCCTACACCCATAACTGCCTTTAGATATAATCTAGTAAGCCACTCAGTTCAAAACCAATTGGGATGTGCAACAAATGCTGGCCTTACCATTGGTGCCAACATCCAAAAAAAGAAGAAAGCCCTAAAACCATTTGACTGGGGAGACATCCCAAAGGTTGATGGAAAGCCGAGGTGAAATAGATCCAGAGATGAGTTTTTGTGTCAGTAGCTTCTGAGACTATGGGATGTTTTAAATGTCAATCCCGGCAAGAATATGGGAGTGGGGTGAGGTTTGGGGTAATTCAGGAACAAAAATTAATCCAGGAACAACCCATTGTTCAGCATGACTTTCCACCTTATTTACATTACATACGTTGAACATTTTATATCCTGGCATCAAACTGTGTTCCATGGTCAACAAAGTCTTGAATACTGAGGGCAGTTGTGTTAATTTGCAATATCTGATACTGGATAGCTTTTACTGCTTGCCTTTACCCTGGAAGCTCTTTGAGTCTCTTGATAAATTTCTGTTTCCTTGGAGTGCTGCTTACACAAGTGACACTGATTTAAATATTCCAAAGTTAATGGATGGCCAGAGTAAGGGTAGGGCTGAGTAGGGATAGTGGAGGAATCTTGTGCCTGGAGTTGGAGGAGGTAAGGGAGGTCCTGAATGAATACTTTGCTTTAGTATTCACTACTGAGAGGGACCTTGACATTTATGAGGATAACATGAAACAGATTAATATACTTGAACAGGTTGATGTTAAGAAGGAAAATGTGATGAGAAGTTTGAAAATCATGAGGATAGATAAGTCCCCTGGGCCAGGCGAGATATACCCCAGGTTACTACAAGAAGTGAGGGAAGAGATTGCTGCATCTTTGGCGATGATCTTTGCATCCTCACTGTCCACTGAAGTAATGCCAGATGATTGGAGGGTGGCAAACATTATTCCCTTATTCAAGAAAGAGAATAGGGATAATTATGGGAACTACAGACCAATCAGTCTTACGTCTGTGGTGGGCAAATTATTGCAGAGAATTTTCAGAGACAGAATTTATGATTATTTGGAAAACCATAGTTTGATTAGAGATAGTCAGCATGGTTTTGTGAAGTGCAGGTCATGCTTCACAAACTTTATTGAATTCTTTGAGGGTGTGACAAAACACGCTGATGAAGGTAGAGCAATGGATATGGGGTATATGGATTTTAGCAAGGTGTTTGATGAGGTTCACCATGGTAGGCTCATTCAGAAAGAAAGGAGGCATGGGATACCTGGCTGTCTCGATACAGAATTGGCTGGCCCATAGAAGACAGAGGGTGGTAGTAAATTGAAAGTATTCAGCATGGAGCTCGGTGACCATTGGTGTTCCACAGAGATTGGTTCTGGGACCTCTGCTCTTAGTGATTTTTATAAGTGACTTGGAAGAGGAAGTGGAAGGATGGGTTAGTAAGTTTGCTGATGACACGAAGGGTGGTGGAGTGGTGGATATGTAGAGAGCTGCTGTAGGTTGCAATGGCACCGTGAGAGGATGCAGAACCGTGCTGATAAGTGGCAGATCACTTGGAAAAGTGTGAAATCATTCATTTTGGAAGGTTGAATTTGAACGCAGAATACAGGGTTAAAGGCAGAATTCTTGGCAGTGTGGAGGAACGGAGGAATCTTGGGGTCCATGTCCACAGATCCCTTTAAATTACCACCCAAGTTGCTAGGGTTGTTAAGAAGGTGTATGGTGAGTTGGCTTTCATTTGCAAGGGGATTGCATTTAAGAGCTGCGAGGTTTTGCTGCATTATAGGAAGGATGTGGAAGATTTAGAGAGGTTTCAGATGAGATTTACCAGGATGCTGCCTGGACTGGCAGGCATGTCTTTTGAAGAAAGGTTGAAGGAGCTAAGGCTTTTCTCTTTGGAGCGAAGCAAGGTGAGAGTTGACTTGTTAGAGATGTACAAGGTGATGAGAGACATAGATAGAGTGGATAGCCAGAGATTTTTTTCCAGGACTGAAACGACTATCATGAGCAGGCATACGTTTAGGTGATTGGAGGAAGGTTTAGGAGAGATGTCAGAGGTAGGTTGTTTGTACAGACAGTGATGGGTTCATGGAATGCACTGCCAGCAGTGATGGTAGAGTCAGAATAGGGACATTTCAGTAACTCTTAGATTGGCACACAGAAGATAGTGCAATGAAAGTTATGTAGGTTTGTAGGATAAAAGTTCAGCACAACATTGAGGGCCATAGGGCCTATAATGTGCTGTATTGTTCTATGTTCTATGTTCTTGTTTCAAAGATGTGCAGGTTAGGTGAATTGGCCATGCTAAATTGCCCATAGTGTTAAGTGAAAGGATAAATGTAGGGAAATGGGTCTGGGTGGGTTGCTCTTCGGAGGGTCGGTATGGACTTGTTGGGCCGAAGGGCCCGTTTCTACACTGTAAGTAATCTAATCTAATCTAACCTTAATTCGGAATCTGTACTATAATTCTGCAACAAGACTTGTCCATTCCAGCTTAAATATTTTTCAACTTGGAAACAAAGATCTGTACATGCTCACAATCTGTAAAGTAGCAGGGCAAGTTGGTGAGATTATTAGAAAAGCTTATATAAGCTCTTTGGCCTTGTAAGCACAGAAAATAAGATTGAAAAGTCCTGAAGAAGGGTTAATACCCGAAACGTCGATTCTCCTGTTCCTTGGATGCTGCCTGACCTGCTGCGCTTTTCCAGCAACACATTTTCAGCTCTGATCTCCAGCATCTGCAGCCCTCACTTTCTCCTTAATACCCGAAACGTTGACTTCTCTACCTCCTGATGTTTGGTTTGCTGTGTTCTTCCAGCCTCCTGTACGAAAATAAAAAACTCGTGGCAAACCTTCAGAAATTTTCACTTTGACCATAGGTGGGAACATGTATAGAATTTCTCTCACCACATAATATGGAAGTGATATAAAAAGCACTGGCCCTGAAAAAGTTATTGTCTCTGCTTTAGACACTCCCACCGGTTTCTATGTAAATTCATTTTACTCAAGTAGGACACTTGTGAGATGAACAAAAGACATAAAAGAGTCCGTATGGCCTAATATTGTCTAAACTAGAAAAGAATATAATTAGGTTTATTGTCCCATGTACTTGAATACAAAAATACAGGAGTACAGTGAACAGTTTACAATGTCACCCCTCATAGTGCTATCTTAGATGCAAAGTACCTAGGTACAGGTCTTAAGTATAAAAGTAGAGAAATAAAGAAAAAAGTTATGTTCCCTTACAATGATTCATAGTATAAGTTAGAAAACAAGACATAAAGTTAAAAAGATAAATATTACAGTCAGATAAATAGATGACTGATAAATATTACATTGCAGCAGATCAGCACAGGGGCTTCCACACATGGTCTGATCAACCCTGCAAGCGCTGACTGCCTGCACCGGTCCCCAGTCCAGCAATCATCCCTGACCTGGTCTGGACCCTCAGCTGCTCTGGTCCATGAGAGAGGAACAAAAAGAAAAAGCAGATGGATGGATGAAGTCTGGCTGAGGAGACTGCCTACTCTGCCCCTGCCATCTTAAAAACATGGCTCTTTTGTAATTAATTATTTCCCAATTCTTCCATTAATTACTCGACCAATTGTAACATTAAGTCTTTATCGCAACCTTTAGCGAAACTACTACTAGCTACCAGTAGCTAGTGCCAAGTGCTACCCATTCAGTTAAAATTGGCCATTTGTGTACTCAGTTCTGATAGAGTCATAGAGATGTACAACATGTAAACAGACCCTTCGGTCCAACCCATCCATGCCGACCAGATACCCCAGCCCAACCTAGTCCCACCTGCCAGCACCCGGCCCATATCCCACCAAACCCTTCCTATTCATAACCTCATCCAAATGCTTGTTAAATGGTGCAATTGAACCAGCCTCCACCACTTCCTCTGGCAGCTAAATCCATACAAGTACCACCCTCTGCATGATAAAGTTGCCCCTTAGGTCTCTTTTATATCTTTCCCCTCTCACCCTAAACCTATGCCCTCTCGTTCTGGATTCCCCTACCCCAGGGAAGAGACTTTCTCTATTTACCCTATGCATGCCCCTCATAATTTTTTAAACCTCTATAAGGTCACCCCTCAGCCTCCGATGCTCCAGGGAAAACAGCCCTAGCCTGTTCAGCCTCTCCCCATAGCTTAGATCCTACAACCCTGCAACATCCTTGTAAATCTTTTCTGAACCCTTTCAAGTTCCACAACATCTTTCCAATAGGAAGGAGACCAGAATTGCACGCAATATTCTAACAGTGGCCTAACCAATGTCCTGTACAGCCGTAACATGACCTCCTAACTCCCGTACTCAATACTCTGATGAATAAAAGAAAGCATACCAATCACCTTCTTCACTATTCTATCTACCTGAGACTCCACTTTCAAGGAGCTATGAACCTGCACTCCAACATCTCTTTGTTCAGCAACACTCCCTAGGACCTTACCATTAAGTGTATAAGTCCTGCTAAGATTTGCTTTCCCAAAATGCAGCACCTCACATTTATCTGAATTAAACTCCATCTGCCACTTCTCTGCCCATAGGCCCACCTGGTCCAGATCCTGTTGTAATCTGAGGTAATCCTCTTCACTGTTCACTACACCTCCAATTTTGATGTCATCTGCAAACATACTAATTGTACCTCTAATGCTCGCATCCAAATCATTTATGTAAATGACAAAAAATAGAGGACCCAGCACCGATCCTTGTGACACTTCACTGGTCACAGGACTCCAGAATGAAAAACAACCCTCCACCACCATCCTCTGTCTTCCACCTTTGAGCCAGTTCTGTATCCAAATGGCTAGTTCTCCTTGTATTCCGTAAGATCTAACCTTGCTAATCAGTCTCCCATGGGGAACCTTGTCAAACGACTTACTGAAGTCCATTTGGATCACATCTACCCTCTGTCCTCATCAATCCTCTTTGTTACTTTTTCAAAAAACTCAATCAAGTTTGTGCGACCTGATTTCCCTCGCACAAAGCCATGTTGACTATTTCTAATCAGTCCTTGCCTTTCTAAGTACATGTACATCCAGTTCTTCCAGATTTCCTCCGATAACTTGCCCACCACTGACGTCAAACTCACGAGTCTATAATTCCCTGGCTTGACCTTACCACTTTCTTAAATTGTGGCACCACGTTAGCCAACCTCCAGTCTTCCAGCACCTCACCTGTGACTATCGATGATACAAATATCTCAGCAAGAGGCCTAGCAATCACCTCTGTAGCTTCCCACAGAGTTCTAGAGTACACCTGATCAGGTCCTGGGGATTTATCCACCTTTATGCGTTTCAAGACATCCAACACTTCCTCCTCTATAATTTGCAAGATGTCACCATCTATTTCCCTAAAGTCTGTATCTTCCATATCCTTTTCCATAGTAAGTACTGATGCAAAATACTCATTTAGTATCTCCCCCATTTTCTGCAGCTTCACATAAAGGCCGCCTTGCTGCTCTTTGAGGGGCCCTAATTTCTCCCTAGTTACCCTTTTGTCCTTAACGTATTTATGAAAACACTTTGGATTCTCCTTAATTCTATTTCCCAAAGCTATCTCATGTCCCCTTTTTGCCCTCCTGATTTCCCTCTTAAGTATACTCCTACTGCCTTTATACTCTTCTTAGGATTCACTTGATCTATCCTGTCTATACTTTACATTTGCTTCCTTCTTTTCCTTAACCAAACCCTGAATTTCTTTAGTCATACCAGCCTTTCCTTTCACCCTAACAGGAATATACTTTTCTGGATGCTCGTTAACTCATTTCTGAAAGCTTCCCATTTTCCAGCCGTACCTTTACCTGTGAACATTTGCTCCCAGTCATGATCTTGGTGAAGGTTGGTCTTGCATGTGGCCAGCTTCCCTCACTTTCTATTGAGGTGGTTGGAGCTCTTCTGCTGAGCTGGTTGAATCTTCCCTGAGGGAATGACTGACAGATGTCCCTACGTATCCCTCCCTGCTGCATCATTCCAGAATCTTCAGTGGCCTTCAGCAAACTGATCTTCCAGATAGATCAAGGTCATTACATCTAGTGGGATCCCCAGTGTCCATCTGTTGATGTGTCAAGGACACATTCCCTTTTTCCACACATTGTCATGGTGAGAGGCTGAAGCCTCAGTGAGTCCACTTGCTGTACTCCAATGCAAAAACCAGTGTCATTTCCCAGGGCAAGTTTCTGCTTGTCCCTGCCTGTCTTTTTCTTGTGCAGACACATTGTGTTTGAACTGTCCTAAAAGTCCTAGCAGGCCTGGTTGCCCAGTCTGGTTCTGAGCCTAACCATTCAGGCCCTGGCCTATCTGGCCACAGTCCTTCCATTTGATTTAAATGAACATCCACAAAATATGATCAATGAACACTGCCCTTGCTCTCCCATAGGCAGGCTGACAGCCTTACCTCTCTAAAACAATCAACAATTCAGCAATTGAAAAGACAAAAAATAAATACTAAAAAACACACACAAAGAAGAACAATGCGAGGTTGGTGAACAACATACTGTTGATAGACATATGATCAGAAACTGCAGGTTGGCAAATCGTAAGCTCATCATTACCAATAGCTCAATACCAATAGCTGGTATTCTTTTGCATACCATCCGCTTGTTGTTAGATTTGAACATGACAGCCTTGTTAGGGTGTACCCACAGAATGCCATCCTATAATTTGCTTGCATCTGATGGGGTGATCCACATTTATTCTGGGTAACTAAGCACTTCCAAAGGATGGATTTTGATCAGTCGGGCAGCAGTGGCGATCACTATGATATCCCTTGCATTTGTATACATTCTATAGGAAAATGATCAAGGTGACATTTGCTACTGCCTTTAGTCAATATCTGATACTCCCAAACACCCTCTCTTCCATGATTCTTATCTGTTACCAATTGTTGAGTGTTATTTTTTTAGCTATAAATCCTGGCCTAAATGTAGTTCAAACTTAGAGGTTACCAGCACATTTGAAGTTATGTAGATTGAGAAAATAGACCAACTGGAAGAGAAAAAAAACATTGTGGAGGCTTGTGGAGATCCATAGGACTGGGAATGAACCGAGATGAAAAAGACAATAAGGTAGTTTATGCAAACAACTTTTAGCTGGTGGATTGAAGATAGTGGGTAAAACGTGAGATGGATGCAGCACCTTCTGATCAGGCAGAAGACTATACTTGTGAAAATGAACTATTTTGAAAAAAAGTACTAAGCTGAATCAGGAATGTTAACTGTTGGTTCCTAAAACAGAACCAATCATGCATGGTGATGATTGGTCTCAAACTTTCTATGTTGGGGTGTACGGAAGCAAAACAGTTCTGCGGCAGCCCCCTCTATCTCCCTTCACTTCTCCAAACTGGCCCATCCTCTGGAGCACCCATGCTTCTCGATGGGGGTCAAATGTAATCTGTGCCTTCCTCCCCTCTTTGGTGTATGAGACTATGGTCCTAGTTCAATTGGCCCTAGTCTGTGACATGAGCTGGTTTCTGTCCACTTGCTTACAGACAGCAATTAACTGTGTCCATAAATTCCTGGCAAATTTGATCAGGTGTTTCCTTTTCTTTTGCAGGCACTTATTTAGCCCATCTACAGGGTCCATCTATCACAAAGCATTGTAAGGTGGTCTTTTGCCACAGCAGCCCTAAAGGAGTACATTATCTCTTAAATTATAGATTTCCAACAGTGCACTCAGAGGCCATTCAGCCCATCAAATCCTATGAAGAATACCCCATCCAGACTTAGCCCCCTATCATATCCCCATAGCCCTACATTTACCCTCCATGTCTTATCTACTGAGTCTGCTCATCCCTGAACACGAGACAATTTTTTTTTAGCATGGCCAAAACACCTAACCTTCACATCTTTGAACTGTAGGAAAAAATAAGAGCACCAAATGGAAATCCATGCAGACATGGAAAAATATGCAAATTCCCCACAGACAAGACCAAAGACTGGAATCAAACCCAGGTCCATGACCCATCAGATAGCACTGAGCCACTGTGTCACCCTAATGTTTATGGTCCTTTCTAGATCGTAAATTGGGATTTTAATCTATCAATCTCACACTGGCACTTTGAGTGATCTATAGTGTGGGCTTTACAATCTTGTTTTAAATTAGCATATTGCCACAACTGCCCCCTGCAAATTACAAATTTCTTGGCGAGTTCAGTCACTGCTTTATTGCCTCTGCCATGGATCATATGCTGTTACCCCTGGTAGGGCTTCTCTCCTTAGTCATGAAATTGCTCCACATGCAGCAAATTTATCTGGTTCCTGTTTCTGCTCTTGAACTTTGGCCTGTATTTACCTGATTCTGTTCTTTGCACTATCTAGTTCTTCATTTGGCTTTCATTTTCAAATTCTCTCCCTTTCGCTAGTTCCATACAATTGTCTATTGCTTACCCTTACTTAATCTGGGTCAAGCATCCCCTCTTAACCATTTTACCCCTCGGATCCCAGGCCCGCTGCTAGGTATTCAGTCTAGTTGGTGCTGGAAAAGCAGAGCGGATCAGGCAGCATCCGAGAAGCAGGATGCTGCTTGACCTGCTGTGCTTTTCTAGCACCACTCTAATCTAGACTCTGGTTTCCAGCATCTGCAGTCCTTGTTTTTACCTTTATTCAGTCCAGTTGGGCCACTTCCTATTCAAATATTTCCTTAGCGGTTACTTCCACTCTGAGCAGTCTTCCATTACTCTGCCATCCTGTTTCTTTGTGGTTCATCAAAAGGGCAGGGAAGCAACTAGGGTAGTGGTCCAGCTTATGCTAACTTTCTGCCCAGTCCATCTGAGTCCACCGCACAAGAGTAAAGTTAGCTTCCCCCCCCGATCAAAACCCATCTCCCACCCAGCAAAGCCGACTTGCAGAATTTACCCTTTTTCCTTGACTCGCCTGGCTTCAAATCCTGCTGTTTTATTTGGCTAGTTCCACAGATCCATCATGTCAATTACTGGTCAGTTGCCTCTAACCACATTCATCCACTTGAATCCTGGCCCTCAGGTGGGGCAGCTGCCATCTTAAACCAGGCTCAGGCTGGATATTCAGGAACACAAGATTGACTTTGACTTTGACTTTGGAGTAACCATTGGCCACTTCTTATTGAAGACCACCCAGGAATTCAGTGGAGTTTTATTTTAAAAATATGCTTCAGACACAAAAGGGGCCATATAAGCAAATACTATATAAAAATTACCCTTTCATGATAAAACTTCTGACTCTTTCATCAATTACTCTCACCATTGAGTTATATCAATCATTACGAAGTGTTAATAAAGAAATGAAACAGGACATACCACCTGGCATCAACAGAGGCACCAAAATAGATAACATCATAAGCAGCCCTATGGATCCTGCAAAGTCCTCTTTACCAACATCTGGGGGCTAGTGACAAAATTCACACAGTTATCTCACAGACTGGTCAAGCAACAGCCTGATTGTCCCTAAGCTAGTCCATGAATATTACTTTGTTTCAGACACCACTATCACCATGCCTGGATATGTCCCATCCCACCAGCAAGACAGACCCAGCAGAGGTGGTGGTACAGTGGTAAAAAAACATAATGGAGTGACCCTGTGAGTCCTTAACATTGACTCCAGACTCCGTGAAGTCTCATGACCTCAGGTTAAACAAGGGCAAGGAAACTTCCTGCCAATTACGATGTACCATTCTCCCTAGGCTGATGAGTCAGTAGTCCTCCATGTTGCACAACACTTGGAGGAAGCACTGAGGGTGACAAAGGTGTAAAAGGTGTTCTGGGTGTGAGATTTTAATGTCCACCACCAAGAGTGGCTCAGTAGCAGCATTACTGATTGAGCTAGTCGGGTCCTAAAATATACAGCTGCCAGGCTAGATTTAGGGCTGATGGTGAAGGAACAAACAAGAAGGAAAAGCCTCATCCTTGCATCCATCCATGAAAGTATCGGTAAGAGTGACCATTGCATAGTCCATGTGGATACACGTCCTGCCTTCACATTGCGAATAGTCTCCATCATGTTGTGTGACACTATCACCGTGCTAATTAGGATAGACTTCAAACAGATCTAGCAACTCAAGACTGGGTGTCCATGAGGCACTGTGCACTATACACCAGCAGAATTGTGCTCTAGCACAATCTGAAACCTCATGGTCCAGCATATTCCCCAATTAAACCATTAACATCAAACCAGGGGACCAACCCTAGTTGAATGGAGAGTCCAGGAGGGTATGCGAGGAGCAGCCCTAGGCATAACTAAACATGACATGTCAACCTGGTGAAGCAACCAAATAGGACTATTTGCATACCAAATAGCATAAACAGCAAGTAACAGACAAAGCTAAGCAATTCCAGAACCAACAGACCAGATCTCAACAGTCCAGCAACATCCAGTTGGGAATGGTGCCAGACAAAGAAACAATTCACTGGAGGAGAAGGCTGCTTAATTATCCCCATCCTCCATGGTGGAAGAACCCAACACATCAGTGCAAATAAGAAGGCTGTAACACTTACAGCAATCTGTCCCCAGAAGTGCCAAGTGAATGATCCATCTTGACCTCCTCCAGTGATCCCTGTATCACAGCATCAGCTAATTCAATTCACTCCACGTGATACCAAGAAATGTTTGGACACACTGGATAGCACAAGTTTATGTGCCCTAACAACATTCCAGCAGTAACACCAAAACTTGTGCTCTAGAACGTGCCACTCCACAATGCCGAGCTTTTCTTGTAGTTAGAACACTGACATCTACCCAACAATGTGTAAAAGTGCTCATCTATGTCCTGTACAAAAAAAAACAGGCCAAATCCAAGCTGGCTAATTACTGCCCCATCAGTCTATTCTCAACCATCAACACCTTCTTAGCAATGCCCTGTTCAGTGATACCCAGCTTGGGTTCTGCCAGCCACACTCAGCTCTTCATCTCATTACAAAAATGGGCCAAAGAGCTGAACTACATAGGTGAGGTGAGGCTGGTTGTCCTTGACATCAAGGCCGCATTTAACCATGCGTGGCATTAATGAACACCAACAAAACTGGAATCAATAGGTATCAGGAAACAAACTCTCTATTATTTGGAGTCACACATGGTACATAGGAAGATGGTTGTGATTGTTAGAGTCAGTCATCTCAGCTCTAGGACAACTCTGTGGGAGTTCCTCAGGGTAGTGACCTGCTTCATCAATGACTTTCCCTCTATCATAAGGTCAGAAGTGGGGATGCTCACTGATGATTGCACAAAGTACAGAACCATTTGTGACTCCTCAAATGCTGAAGCCTTCCATGTCCAAATGCAGCAAAACATGGACCACATTTGGCTGAAGATTGAACCATGTTCAGCATCACTTGCGACTCATCAGATAATGAAGCAGTCTATGTTCAAAACAACAAGATCTAGACAAAATCCAGTCTTGGACTGACAAGTGGCAAGTAAAATTCACATCACAGAAAAACCAGGCAATGACAGTAAGTTACAATCCAAACACTGCCCCTTGACATTCATTGGTGTTACCATCACTGAATCCCCCACCATGAACATCCTGGTGATTACCATTGACCAGAAACTCAACTGGACTCACTATATAAAAAAACAAGAAGAGGTCAGCAGCTAAGAATACTGAGATAACTCACTTCCTGACTCTCCAAATCCTCTCCACAAAGGCATAGTTAGGACTATGATAAAATACCTTCACTTGCCTGGATAGATGCAGCTCCAACTTAAGAAACCTGACACCATTCAGATCAAAGCAACCTTTTTGGCTTACACCAGATCCACAAACATTCATTCTGTCCACCACTGACACTTAGTAGCAGCAATGTGTACTACCTACACATTGCAATGCAGACATTCACCAAAGATCCTTAGACAGTTCCTTTCAAATCCACTACAACTTCCATCTGGAAGACAGGGTCAGCAGATAGATGGAATATGACTGCAAACTTTCCTCCAAGGGTCTCAGCATCCTGATTTGGAAATATGTTACCATTTCTTCACTGTGACTGGGTCAAAGTCTGAAATTTCCTCCTAAGAGCATTGTGGATCAACCTACAGCACATGGATTGTGGTTTAAGAAGGCAGCTCACCACCAAAGGACAACTGGAGAAGTATAATAAATACTGGCCACCCAGGGATATCCACGTCCCTTGAATGATAAAACCAAACCAATCGCAATCCTTATCTTAACTACTAACCACCAAAACAGGTGAATCAATCCAGTGTATTAAGTGTATCTAACCCATGAGCTCAAACATGCTAGCAGAGCAAACAGGGCTCAAAAAGAGGAGATGGGGTTAAAACAGATCATTGATACCCACAGACACAGAAGAATCACATAGGACAGTGAAACAATAACACTCCCATATTAATAATGCTATGTCCGGGTAAGAAGACAAGGTGTGCCACCCTAAGAGTTAAAGCCATTGTATTGGGGCATTGAGAATGGGGATTCAGTGGTATGGATGCCACTGAATGTCAAGAGGTAATGGCTAGCTTCACTTTCCTTGGAAATGGTCATTACCTGGCATTTATGTGGCAGAAATGTTACTTGCCACTTTTCAGCCCAAGCTGGATGATGTTATCTAGATTTTTCTGCTTTTGAGCATGGACTGCACCACAAAGATTACATTAAATTCATCCACAGTCCTTGATGTTTTATAGGTGATTGTATTTTGAGATAGGGTATTATTGGCTAAGCTCAAAGACTTCCAACTAGTGAAAGCAGCTTGCCAGAGTGAGTGAACAAATTGTTGTTATTCAGATACTTGGAACCCTAATCTTAAGGGTCAAATCTCAAAAGGTTTTATGCCAACTGAACGCACTGAAGTCATGAATGGCACTCGGAAGCAGTCACTTCACTGATGGCAAAATTCTTGTTAACCTGGAAACTGAGCCCATGCTGTGGGGAGCAGAATGGGTCAATGCCTCAGATTGCATTTCAAGCTCAGCATGTTTTACTTGTCAGGCTGTGGGTCAGCCTCACATCAGTGACTGCAGATGATACTCTTTTGAGAAATATTTATCAAACATAGTAAAAGTACAGGTCAAATACCTTGGCAAGTTGGCTTCATTTTCCAATGAGGGAACCCCTGCACCAACTTGTAGGACACCTACTTTGCTTTGGAAGAGAATGATTTGAGTATAAAATTATCATCCTGGGTTTAATTTTTTTAAAAAAATGCAATTAATGTGAGATGTCTTGCAATTGTGCAGTTGAAAGAAAGGTATTTTCTTGTATTGACTGCATCTCCAAGCTCTCAAAATTCTATGGATAATTCAAGATGACATAATGACTGTGTGTATAGATTAAGGGATCTTTAATGTTTCAGTCTCCACTGGAAATGTGTGTTGAATGGGCACAGAAGCTGACAGCCATGCAATGTGTACTCTGACCAACATGCCAGTAATCATTGTTATGAAATATGAGATATTCATAGGACCAAGTTTAATACATTGGTGGCAAAGATGAAAACATTGGAACAAGAGAATGCCATTCCATCACTCAGATCTCTCCAAGCTATTTTCATACCAGTGTAGAGGAAAATTTGAAATAAAACAACTGAGCAGAATAATGTTTAAGATCACCATAACCCTATGTTTTTCAAAATGAGATACCACCATGGTTAGGGAGTTCAATCTTCGACTGAAATGTCAAAGTACTCACCAAATTGAGTTAAAGACCCTTCCCAAAAACTAGAAGGAAATAAAGAACTGAAGATGTTGTCGATTTGAAACAAAACCTGCCATTCTCTAGTTCTGATGAAGAGTCACCAGATTCAAAGTGTTAACTTTGCTTTTTCTACAACAGATACCGCCAGATCGGCTGAGCTTCACCAACAGTTTCTGTTTTCTTTTTTGAAAACTAGAATCAGTTTCACCCTGTTGAAAGCTGTGGGAGCTGCTGTTTGCTCAATGACCAACATTCCCTCGCCATAATATCTGCAGAAATCTTACATATCCAGGCAAGTGACATTCTCACTAATGTGGAGAATATAAGTGACAGCAGCTAGAGCAGGCTGTTCGGGCCTTCTTTACTGTTCAACAAGCTCATGGCTGTTCTTCAATGTCACCTCCACAATCCCATATGGTACTCTGAGGAGCTTCATCATTGTACTTTTGGAAATATGCAGTCCACAATAGGTTATATAATAAACATGCAATACACACTTAGGTTGGTTATGTATTCTGCAAACATGTCCAAAGGAGATTGGATTTGTTTTATAGACAAGTAAAAAGGATCAAATTTTAAAGTTTTGCTATTATTTCTTTCGAGCTTTTTGATAAATATTGCATCTATAGGCAGAATATTGCTACATCTGGTGCTGTGAGATTTCTGCTATTTCTCTGTGGGTATCTGAGGGTGCATTAGAATAATATTGTCTTCTTTATTCTCACTTTGCCATACTTTCCATTTTAGACTTCTAAGGTCCTGGAAAGATTCACTGTGTTTATATATCTCTATGGAGACATTGTTGTAAAGTGCTATTTGTTCAATCACAGTCCTTCGAGTATCTTGATTTGCATCTCCTCTGTGAAATGTATGTGTTTACCAATTAGAATCTATTACTTTTCCTGATCAGATTTCAATAGCAAGATCATAGTCTAGGTCCCATACAGTGCATTAATTATGTGTAGCCACAGAATGCTCAGCCTCTGATCTGTTCTTGTAGCCAAAATATACTTGAGTGGTCCAGTTCAGATTCTATTCAATATTAATCCCCAGGTTGCTGTTAATGAGAAATTCAACAATGGTAATTCCACTGAATTATAAAATGTTAATTCTCTCTTGTTGATGATGGCTATTGCACTTGTGCAATGTGAATTCTGTGATGTAAAGCACACCTCCTGACTTCCCAAAGTCTGTCCAACATCTACAACGCACAAGTCAGGAATGTGATAGAATACTGTTCTCTTGCCTGGATGAGTATAGCTCCAACAACATTCAAAATATTCAACACTATTCAGGATAAAGCAGTGCACTTAATTGCTATCTCATCTGCCATCTTATCATAAAATGTCTTTACTAGTGATGCATAGTGTCAGCAATATGCAATGCCACAATCACCAAGGATATAGCTAGATAGATATAGTTCCTTCACTGTTGCTAAATCAAAAACCTGGAACATCTACCCTAACAACATTATTGATGCATCTACAGTGAATGGAATGCAGCAACTGAAAAAGGAAGTTATCACTGCCTCCTCAAGAACCACTAATGCTGATTGACAAATTTTGTAGTTGTCAGACATAGTCAGATTAGATTAGATTACATTACAATGTGGAAACAGGCCCTTCGGCCCAACAAGTCCACACCGATCCGCTGAAGCGCAACCCACCCATACCCCTACATTTACCCCTTACCTAACACTACGGGCAATTTAGCATGGCCAGTTGACCTGACCTGCACATCTTTGGACTGTGGGAGGAAACCGGAGCACCCGGAGGAAACCCCACGCAGATACGGGGAGAATGTGCAAACTCCACACAGTCAGTCGCCTGAGTCGGGAAATGAACCCGGGTCTCTGGCGCTGTGAGGCAGCAGGGCTAACCACTACGCCACCGTGCCGCCCACGGTGACTTTTTATTTTTATTTTTATTTTAAAGAAGAAGGTGTATTGACATTGTAGAATGCACTATTCAAGGTTGTGATTTAAAAAGAGGCCATATGGACTACAATAAAAGGTTGTGATAAAAGATTCATAGTATACATATATTATAATGTTCGATTTGGATTTCAAGACAAAAGCAAATGGATATGTGCATGTTATGTGAAGTTTTTTTTTTGAAAGCATGTTAAATATATTAGTTCCAAGAAAGCATGAGTGTCTGGGGGATCTCCTGTGGTATTAATAGATAAAATGTTTATACTGTTGGGTTTATAATGGTATAGATAAACAATTAAGGTATTTAGTTTAATTTTGACTTTAGAATAGAACACCTAAGCTTTAGTTCAGAAGAACTTAGAGTTTAAAAGAAACAGTTTTTCTCCTTTAAAGGTTGGGCAGTGGGTGTGGACCAAGGAATGATTGCTTCAAATAAAATCTACATTCTTCCATCTTTCCTCACATAAACTGCTACTTCAATTTCTCTTGCACAACCCTCACTCCCAGCAAAATTCTCAACCTTCATTTTCCAGAGACTTGTCTCCTTTAACACCTTGTGGTCAGGTATAGCTGTGTTGATTAACAGCTGGGTCCTGATGGATGACCCAAAAATAGGGCCCAATTTCTGTCCACTCTTCACTGTAGCTATTATTGTTCACTAATCTTGCTTACCCAAACGGGAAAGATTAGCTTAGATTTCAGAGCTTTGCAGTTGTCCCAGTAAATACCTAATATTTCTCCAACAGAAGTGAACCAAGTTGAGTTCAGAGCTGTTTCATGTTTTGAATGCTTCCTTTGAACTGAGCTTGTGACCATTCTGCCTGCCTCTGCCTGATGAAAGCAGTCAGTTGAGAATCAGCTTCTTTCCTACATTACAACAGTAACAGTACTTCAAGTAAGCAGTTCAATAGCTGTTTAAAGTGCTTGAGGATATTCTGATTGTCAAGATGAGTTCTGTATGAAAACAAATCTTCCTTTGTCTTCTTTAACTAGCTGTTTGTGGATAGTGTTCCCATCTGCGATCCATGTACCACACTATTGATATCAATCACTGCTGCCCTATAGCCCTTAAATATGAGTGGGGAGCATTAATATGTTAATCTGGCTTGTGCTGGTCACTGTTGAATAAATGAAGCTTATATTTGAAGAATCATGATTCTCTTCTTTAAAGGAAATAGATTTACTAGGAGCCTGCTTGTAAAACTCCAAATAAAATGATGTTTATTCAAGGTCATAGTTATTCACAGGTCACTGCCATTGATGCTAGGAACAAATGATAATCTAAGATTATAGAGGTGCTAACGTCAAAGGGTAAAGCGAGCATTGTATTTCAAGTGCTTTAATGCTATAGATTCAATAACCACTACAAAGTGAGAAATCTGAATTTATAGTGCCTTCCATGACCACAGAACTTCCAAAGTGTTTTCGAGCCAATTAAAAACTTTCATAGCGTTGTATTTTAGAATAAGGGCAGCTAGATTTTACTAATTTACTAATGATGAAGACTAAAGGGCACATTTTGATTGGAGAATCCTTGATAAATTCCCTGCTTTTCTTGAAATAGTATCATATTTTATGTTCACACGAGAAGGAAGGGGGATCTCTGTTTAAGATCTCTCCTGAAAGATGGCATGTCTGACAACCCAGCACTCTCTCATTGTACTAGATAACATTCAGATGTTTTTGGAAGGGATCGAACCTGTAGTGGAAAAAGAGACAAGAGTGCTGCTTGTAGCATAATGAACTAACGTAGATGGAACAACAA
Source organism: Chiloscyllium plagiosum (assembly GCF_004010195.1). Taxonomy (NCBI): domain Eukaryota; kingdom Metazoa; phylum Chordata; class Chondrichthyes; order Orectolobiformes; family Hemiscylliidae; genus Chiloscyllium; species Chiloscyllium plagiosum. The sequence continues at coordinate 48,134,444 of NC_057712.1, forward strand.
CACCAGAGACTGAGAGGGAAGAGGAACAGCCTGTAACAGAGACAGGTGTATTTACCTTGTTGTTTAGAATGAGCTCAATTCTAAGTAAAGGGGTCACTCTTAAGTTGAGGAAAAACTTCCTAATACAGAACAGACTACACATTACCCAAAGAGACAGCCAAACATTGCACAAAAGTGGAACCAAATGATGACCTACTGAGACACAGCTTGAATTATATTTTTAAAATTCCATCTGTGTAATTTTCTGAAATGTTGAACTTTGTAAGGTCTCAAATTAAATATTTCTGACACGCATGAGTTACCACAAACTTGATAAAGGTTGTTTTGCATATGAATCATGCTGAGCATACTTGTCATGGACACTGTAGGATTCAGAGACATCACTGGACAAAAGACTGCAGATGCTTCCATGTCATCAAGTTCTAATTGCTATTGGGTCATGCTTAAAGTGCACTTATAGAATCATAGTATTGTTCATCACAATAGGAGGCTATTTGGCCCGTTGTATCTGTGCCAGCTCTTTGAAAGAGCTCTTCAATTACTCTCACATCTCTGGTTTTTCCCATAGCCCTTTTCATGCATGTATCCCTTGTACAAGTAATTACTGAATCCATTTTCATAGCACCTACAAGTGGTACATTCCTGATCATAATCATTTATCCTTTTAAGAAATTTCTTCTACATCTTCCCTCTTGTATTTTGTCAATTGTGCAACTTGAAAAAGTTAAGAAAAGATTTGCAAGGATGTTGCCAGGGTTGGAGGATTTGAGCTATATGGAGAGGCTGAATAGGCTGGGGCTGTGACTTTGTGACTCTGTTTTTCCCCGGAGTGTCAGAGGCCGAGGGGTCACTTTGTAAATGTTTATAAAATCATGAGGAGCATAGATAGGGTAAATAGACATGGTCTTTTCCCTGGGGTGTGAGAGTCTAGAAATAGAGGGCATAGGTTTGGGGTGAGATGGGAAAGATTTAAAAGGGACCTAAGAGGCAACTTATTCATGCAGGTGGTAGTGTGTGTACAGAATGAGTTGCCAGAGGAAGTGGTGGAGGCTGGTACAATTATAACTTTTAAAAGGCATCTGAATAGGTATATGAATAAGAAGGGTTTAGAGGGATATGGGCCAAGTGCTGGCAAATGGGACTAGATTAATTTAGGATATTTGGTCGGCATGGATGAATTGATCTGTTTCCGTACTGTACATCTCTATGACTCTATTTATCCACATTCACAGTTCTGATTACCAATTCTACTGTCAGTACAAAACGTTTCCTTAAATATTAAGACTTTCATTCTTATCCCCTTAACGATCTCTTGTATAAAGGGAACGATCCCAGCTTCAGTCATTTCTCCAGATAACTGTAGCTTATTCTTGGTTTTGTGAATTAATTTCCATTGTCATGGTAACCATCATAACATGGTAATTGACAGTCTCCATAGTAATTTCAAATTGTTACCATAGTGTCTCTTAGTGACAGGTTCAGTGGGAGCCTTTGGTTTACAAACTGTGCCTTATCGGGGAAAAGGGAAACATGCAATTATTGGAAACTTGGTCATTTCTTTTGGACCCTTGGTCCTTTCTAATTTGGTCTTCAGCAGGGATGTAATTGAATCATATGATCATAGGTTCAAGCCTTACTCCAGGACTTAAAAACAAATTCAAGGTTGATACTTCAGTGCAGAATGGAGGCAGTGCTATATTGTCCAAGGCAGAAAGGGACTATTTGGCACTGCCCTTTTGGTGCCGATCATTTGGCCCTGCCGTTTTGGCTCTAAACTGTTTTGGCGCTCATTACTTTGGCGCTGAGCTGTTTTGGAGCCAATACATATAGGTAACCATCGTGTGAAAATTTTGGTTTGTTTCTCTTGCTTAGAATGTTTTCAGCCATTTCTGGTATGGGCTCTACAAGAAACTGGAAAGAAAATTGTATTACAGCTTTCCAATGTGAAGACAGAAGGACTTAAGTGTCATCAAGGTGGTAGATGACTATTAATAATTGTTAAATGAGAAAATTATTACAAAACGAGATTTGAGTCTACAGCGGGTCAATACAGCTTTGACTATCAACTCTTGCTAGTTGAGAAAATTACATCGGGTTGTTAGTCATCCTTTCTTCTTTAACCAAACAAGACTTTCTTTTTATTCTGAATTGGTGCCAAAACAGCTCAGCGCCAAAGTAATGAACGCCAAAACAGTTTAGAGCCAAAACGGTGGGGCCAAATGATTGGCACCAAAAGGGCAGTGCCAAAACGTACCCGACCCTGTTCAAGGTGCCCCTTTTCTGATGACATGTTAAAGTGAGGCCAGCTTCAGATGATTATAAAATAATCTGTGGCTCTAATTTAGGGCCACAGATGATGAGCAGTAGATTCTCCTTCATGTCCTGGCCAGTATCTATCCTTCAACACAAAAGTCAATGATCTGTTCATTATCCTATTGCTGGTTGTGGAAACTTGCTATGCACACAAATTGACTATAATCTTTTCAGCATCAAAATACAGGCAACACTTCAAAGATGGTATCAGAAATATGTGAAGGCGCCGATGTTGGACTAGGGTGGGCAAAGTCAAAAATCATACGACACTAGGTTATTGTCCACCAGGTTTATTTGAAACCACAAGCTTTCGGGCCCCCACTCCTTCCTCAGGCAGCTATTGAAAGAGAATACATTGGACACAGAATTTATAATAAATCTTTTATTATAAATTCCGAAAGCTTGCTGTTTCAACTAAACCTGTTAGACTATTAGCTGGTGTTATGTGGTTTTTGACAGAGTTAGAAATATGAGGGAATGCTCCCCATTTGCCTGAATGAGTTCACCTCTAGTAAAACTCGGAGAACTTGACACCATCTGGGACAAAGCAGTCCACTTGATTAGCATCACATTCACTAGCATCTGCTCCATCCACCACAAATGTTGCACTATAGAAGTTCACCAAAGATCCTTAGAAAGCATCTTCCTAACACATAACCACTTCTACCTACAAGAACAAGGACATAGATACAAGGGAACACTATCCTGTAATTTCCTCTCCAAGCCACTCACCATCCTGACTTGGAAACACATCACCATTTTTTTAACTGTTGTTGCGTTGAAATCATGAAATTCCCTCTGAAATTGTATCATGGGTCTACCTAAAGCAGATGGATTGCAGAGGTTCAAGTAGGCAACGTACCACCACCTTTTCAATGTCAACTAAGGATATGCAATAAATGTGGTCAGCCAACGATTCCAATGACCCGTGAGTGAATTAAATAAAAACATTGACTCAGAATTCACTGGTCATGAAAAATTAATGCAAGCCTTTTTTTCCTTTTCAACCCAAAAGATAGAAAAAAGACGCATCATTGTTTGCAAATAGGGTTATAGTAGTTAGAAATTGCAAGTAGTGCAGGCAACAGCAAAAGGAGAGTACTCCAAAGCAATGCATATTTTTATCATACAGATCCATGTGCTGTCCATTCATAGGGACCATAGGCGTCTCTCTGCTAGAGAGAAAGAGAGTCAAGTGTGGCATAGCTTGAGGGGCACCATTTTGTCTGAAAGTATTGTCTCACATTCTTTATATCCATCTATATATATGGACAAACACACTGGTTAGCTAACAGGTAATTGGAAGACAGTGTTGGACTGTTTGAAATATGATTTGATGTTTTTCACATTTATTAGTAATCACACATAACTAAAATGTGGTATTACCATGCACCTCTCTGATAAACTTTCACCATAATGTAGGGCACTCTTTGGATCACAAACATGGATCAAAGCAAAAACAGATTCCAATAATATTACAGTGTGTTCTGTAATGTACAAGAAGCAAAAACATTTGATTGTAAGGATTTAAACCAAGTGCATCACACACTGTCAAGGATAAACATGATACAGTGGTTGCATGGGTGCCAGATTGTGGGCTAAAATTGCACCATAGAATATGGACTAGGACTTATGTACTGTCACATTATTAAAGATATATCTTGTGTTATTCTAAAAAATGTATTTCTACCCATAAATCTTCTTTTACAAATATGGTCCTGCCATTCCCAAGCATGAATAATGGTGGACAAATAAACAACCAATCAGAGGAGATTACCAAATGACAAGACTGAAACATTTGCAACCATCTTCAGCCAGAAATGATGAGCGGATGATTGCTCTTGACCTACTCTCGAGGTCTCCAGCATCACAGATGTCAATCTTTCTAATTTGATTTCCATGTTAAGGAATAGCTGAAGGAATTGCAAAGGCTATGGATTCTGACAACATCTGGAAGACTTGTGCCCCAAAATTTATAGACAATAGACAATAGAAAATAGGTGCAGGAGTAGGCCATTCAGCCCTTCGAGCTTGCACCACCATTCAATATGATCATGCCTGATCATCGTTAATCAGTATCCTGTTCCTGCCTTATCTCCATAACCCTTGATTCCACAATCCTTGAGAGCTCTATCCAACTCTTTCTTAAATGAATCCAGAGACTGGGCCTCCACTGCCCTCTGGGGCAGAGCATTCCACACAGCCACCACTCTCTGGGTGAAGATGTTTCTCCTCATCTCTGTCCTAAATGGTCTACCCCATATGTTTAAGCTGAGTCCTCTGGTTCGGCACTCACCCATCAGCAGAAACATGTTTCCTGCCTCCAGAGTGTCCAATCCTTTAATAA
>NC_057712.1:48140342-48153242 GCF_004010195.1 Chiloscyllium plagiosum
TCCTCCTTTATATTATTGGCCAGTTTACCTTCGTACCACATTTTTTTCTCTGCGTATTTCCTTCTTAGTAATCCTCTGTTGTTCATTAAAAGCTTTCCAGTCCTCCGTTTTCCCACTTATCTTTGCTATGTTATACTTTTTCTCTTTTAACTTTATATGTTTCTTAACTTCCCTCGTCAGCCATGGCCACCCATGCCTCCTCCTAGGATCCTCCTTCCTTTTTGGAATGAACTGATCCTGCAACTTCTGCATTATACACAGAAATATCCGCCATTGTTCCTCTACTGTCATCCCTGCTAAGGTATTGCACCACTGAACTTTGGCCAGCTCCTCCCTCATAGCTCCATAGTTCCCTTTATTCAAAAGAAATATTGTCACTTCCGATTGTACCCTCTCCCTCTCAAATTGCAGATTGAAGCTTATTGTATTATGGTCACTACTTCTCAATGGCTCCTTCACTTCGAGGTCCCTGACCAATTCTGGTTGGTTGCACAACACCAGATCCAGAATTGCCTTCTCCCTGGTAGGCTCCAGCACCAGCTGTTCTAAGAATCCATCTCTGAGACACCCCACAAAGTCTCTTTCTTGAGGTCCAATACCATCCTGATTCTCCCAGTCTACGTGCATGTTGAAATCCCCCATAACAACTGTAGTAACATCTTTGCGACAGGCCAATTTCAACTCCTGATTTAACTTACATCCGACATCCAGACTACTGTTTGGGGGCCTGTAGATAACTCCCAAGAGGGTCTATTTACCCTTCGTATTTCTTAGCTCTATCCACACTGACTCTACATCCCCTGATTCTAGGTCCACCCACGCAAGGGACTGAATACATGGCCATCCCAGCCCCTCTGCCCATCAGTCTGTCCTTATGATAGCACGTGTAGCCTTGAATATTCATTTCCCAGGCCCTGTCCACTTGAAGCCACGTCTCAGTTATCCCCGCAATATTGTATCTGCCAATTTCCAAAAGAGCCTCAAGCTCATTCATCTTATTTCTAATGCTTCGTGCATTCATGTACAGTATTTTTAATTTGTTACTGCCCTCACCCTTCCCATCAACACCTATTTCACTCAACCTTACAGCATGATCCCTTTCTGAATTTTCTGCCTCATTGATACAGTTGTCTTTCTTGACTTCCCTTGTTCTAACTTTCCCTTCTTAAACATCCAGTTTGTCCCCTCCCGCCCACTACTTAGTTTAAACGTAGCTATGTTGCAGTAACAAACCTGCCTGCCAGAATGCTGGTCCCTAACCTATTAAGATGCAAACCGTCTCTCTTGTAGAATTTATGCTTACCACAAAACATACCCCAGTGATCCAATAATTTAAATCCGTCCAGAAAATCCTTGCTGCCTGCACCAGTTCCCCAGCCACACACATGTACCACCACCTCTGGCTCTTCACCTTCGTCCTTGAGGATTTCCTGCAATCTGTCTGTGATGTCTTTAACCCTGGCACCAGGAAGGCAACACACCATCCTTAAGTCCCGTCTTCTGCCACAAAAACCCCGGTCAGTTCCTCTCACTATGGAGTCCCCTATTACCATGGCTCTGTGCGATGTCCGACTCTTCCGCTCTGTCTCCACGCCAACTTTTGATTGACAGACCTGGCTGCCTCGCGGACTGGTAGTGTCATCTGTCTCTACTGTTTCCAAAAGATTCAACTTGTTCCTGACAGGTACTTCCCCCTGGGTCTCTTGCAACTGTCTCCTCTCTGCCTTCCTCTTCGTCTGCTCTCTTCTGCTCTCTTCTGGTGTGATTGGTGTAATAACATCACTGAAGGTCTTGTCCAGAAAGATCTCATCCTCTCTGATGAGCCTAAGCTCCTCAAGTTCTTTCATCAGTGCTGCAATATGCTCTGTCAGTAGCTGAACATGCACACACTTTCCACATTTATATGAGCCAGACACACCAGAGTCGTTGACCTTCCACATCAAGCACGTACCACACTGAACCAGCTTGGCAGTCATGTCTCCACCCTCTTCAACTGTGGCGTAATCACTTCACTCAACTTCCTTGTCAAAGACTCCTGAGCTAAAGCCTCACTCTTCAATCCATAGGAACTTCCTTGGACCCTCTTTCTGGGGCAAGTCTGTGGACTTTTAATTTAGGTTGGAGGAGGGAGGGAGGGAGGCCCTACTTTGTAGGACCTGGGGTCTAGAACACACCCACTCAAATAACAATCACTTACCTTCCCGACCGGCTTTGCGCTCTGCCCTCACGTCCGCCCAGCTCCCGCCGCTCTCTGATGCGAAAAGACCGTTGGCGTCGAGGTAAGTTCTTACATAACAATCACTTACCTTCCCGACCAGCTTTGCGCTCTGCCTTCACTTCCGCCCAGCTCCCGCCACTCTCTGATGCGAAAAGCATGCTTCTTCATCAAGCTGTTCAAGGGCAACTACAATTCCCACCTAACAGTATGGAAAATTGATCATGTATGTCCTGCCCACCAAAAGCAAAACAATTTCGGTTCAGCCAAATACCATCTATTCTTGATCATCAGTGTTGCTGATGAAGGGCTTTCACCCGAAACATCGATTTTCCTGCTCCTCGGATGCTGGCTGACCTGCTGTGCCTTTCCAGCACTACTCTGATCTAAACTCAGGTTTCCAGCATCTGCAGTCCTCACTTTTGCCCAGTGTTGAGAATGTAGTCATGTTGCACTCATCCTTTAATACCCTGCTCACTGGCAAACACTTTAGGCTCTGCTAGGACCATTCAGTTTCTCACTCAAGTGATTTGAGGTTTTAAGTGCCAATTGAGTCCAGTCTTGGAGGTTTTCATTGTGAGGTCAAGCATATTTTCTCACCATATCTTACCAAACTTGCATCATTAGCTATCTACCCATGCCCATGGCATCAATTACATCTGATTCAGAACCATACACAGTTCCCAGAGCAACTACTAGAACACACCAGAATTGATCAGCCTCCCTTGCACTGCCACCATCTTTAAAAGGTCAATGTGCGGCCAAATACTGCCAGTCTGACATTTGTGCTAGACATGGGATCAGGGACCTAGATGGGGTGGTGTGCAAGCAGGTCTTCCCTCTTTCTCGAAGAGCAGCGCTAGGCCACTATGCCAGTCAATGGCAACCTGAACAGAGATTGCTACCAGTATCAGTTGTCTGGATGAATGCCCAACACTTTTAGAAGTAAGTCAATAACTTTCTCCACTCACTAGAGTAAGTGTCACCATCTTTTCTCTGACACCTCACACAAACTGTATCTCTATTACTGTACCCACCTCCCACCTATGTCCATGTACTATCACTCTTGCTATTGCCTACAACATCTTGCTTCACTTGTTCTCACTCAACACAATCCACAATACCACTAATTAACTTGCTCTGCTAGAGAATATGGTATTGAGGATGACACACTCTGGGTCCCCTGTACCTCTCCCGCAACTCTCAAGAGCCTTCAACTGTAACCATTTCACTACATAGTTTGTTTGGCAGCTACTGAAATTTGCTGCAGGTCCTGGGGTTTCTCGTGTAACTGTTTCTCCTCCATTTCTCTGCATTTTCATTCTATCATGGCCACAGTGACAATTACTCCTGCTGTGGCTGAATCTGTTGGTTATGGTTGCCGTGAGCTTACATGGAGAATATCAAAAACAAAACTGTTCCTTCATATTGTGAGCAATCAACATTCACACCACACACCAGTGACAAATTTAGTACCGCACTCGATACAGTTGGACATAAAAGACACTGAAAAGGAGAGTCATCAAATGGGTCAACATAAATGTTTGACACAGAAACCTTATTCCAATGAATGCAGCAACCGCAGTAGCATAATATAAGGCAGCAATGGAAGCCTGAAATACAGTTCTTACAGTAGTCTCTTTATGCACTGTTCTTACATACATAAAAGTTATGTCATGATGGTTTTCCATAATTTTATGTATTGTACACAAAAGTTTGTAAGCAGGAGATTGTTTGAATGTTTACTAAATGCTGGCTGCTACTCCTGATAGGATTAAGAGCGTCTGTGTGGTCTCCTTCCATAATGAAGAGGTGTTAGTCCTTTTATCTTTTAAGTTAGCAAATGTTAGTAAAAGTACGAGACCTATTTTCTCTAAATAAGTCAGAAATTATACATGTATTTAATAAAAGTGTAAAGGATATTAGACTGATTATCGCAGCTGAGTCATGAGATTTGTTTACTGTTTGCTGGTGTGAGTTTCATTCACTTGTGCAATTTCATGGAAGCAGTGTTTTGACAGTAAAGGGGACAGCGGCCTTGTTTAATGTATTTAACAAGTACGTACTAGTTGGGAAAACTGTTTGATATTCTGTCATCTATTCAGGTACTGAGAGATGGTAGGTAAGGGCTGATTAACATTATAATATTTCTAAAGTTTTGGTTGAGCTATAGAGTCATAGAGTCATAGAGATGTACAGAACAAAAACAGACCCTTCAGTTCAACTTGTCCATGCCAACTAGATATCTGAACTAATCTCATCACATTTGCCCTCACTTGGCCAAAACCCTCTGAACCCTTCCCATTCATATACCTATCCAAATGACTTTTAAATGATGTAATTGTACCAGCCTCCACCACTTCCTCTGGCAGGTCATTCCATACATGCGTGAAAACATTGCCCCTTAGATCCCTTTTATATCTTTCCCCTCTCACCCTAAGTCTATACCTTCTAGTTCTGGACTCACCCACCCCAGGGAAAATACCATGCCTACTTATCCGATCCAAGGCCCTCATGGTTTTATAAACACCTGTAAGGTGATCCCTCAGCCTCCGACGCTCCAGGGAAAACAGCCCTAGTCTATTCAATCTCTCCTTACAGCTCAAATCCTCCAACCCTGGCAACATCCTTGTAAATCTTTTCTGAACTCTTTCAAGTGTCACAACATCCTTCCGATAGGAAGGAGACCATAATCGCACACAATATTCCAAAATTGGCCTAACCAATGGCCTGTACAGCTGCAACATGATGTCTCAACTCCTACACTCAATGCTCTTATCAATATAGGAAAACATACCAAATGCCTTCTTCACTATCCTATCTACCTGTGACTCTACTTTCAAGGAACTATAAACAGAAATGCAATGTTGAGTGGGTATTGTTCTGAATACCTTACTATGTTGACACTTATTCAGAGGTAGATTTTGATGTAAAAACAGGCCTAAAGACTACATGCAACAGTGATAAAGTTTGAAGGTGTGAAAAAGCAGTAATGGATCAAAAGGGATGTTTTAGTTAGGTCTATCTTGTAACAGTAAAATATACTACAGAAGCACGGTTTTATGAATGATTGAATGAAATGTGGTGTAGTAAACATAGTGGGTTAATAAGGAGTTATGAATGAATGGGAATACTGTATTAGTAAGTATAAAGCACTTGTGAGTGAGTTAGTAAAAATATCTATAATAGAATATTTCACAATATTTACAGGAAATTAGCTCCATGCCCTTGTGTAGATATTGATACCTTGGATTGTCTTTGCGAATTGTGTTCATCAGATATGATTAGATTATGTTCCTTACAATATGGCAACAGGCCCTTCGACCCAACAAGTCCAGATTGATCCTTCGAAGAGTAACCCACCCAGACCCAAACCCCTATCCTGTATTTACCCCTGACTAATGCAGCTAACACTATAGGCAATTTAGCATTGACAATTCACCTGACCTGGATATCTTTGGGAGGAAATTGGGGCGTCCTGAGGAAACCCATGATTGGGGCGCCCTGAGGAAACCCATGCAGACACAGGGAGAATGGGCAAACTCCACACAGACAGTCACCTAAGGCAGGAATCGACCCAGGGTCCCCAGCATTGTAAGGTAGCAATGCTAACCACTGAGCCACAATGCCACCCCACTAGACTTATATTCAAGTCCTCTAAAAATAAATGCTAACATTGCATTTGCCTGCCTAACTATTGACTCAACCTGCAAATTTACCTTGAGAGAATCCTGGACTCGAACTCCCAAGACTCTATGCACTTCAGACTTCTGAATTATCCCCCCATTTAGAAAATAGCCCATGTTTATGACCTCACACTTTCCCATGTTATACATCATCTGCCACTTCTTTGACCACTCTCCTAACCTGTCCAAGTCTTTCATCAGCCACCCCTTTTATATTAGGTAAGACTCCAGTCAGCGGAGTGTTTTACCCCTGATTCCCATTGCGTCCAGTTTAGCTAAACCTCCTTGATGCTACACACCTTATTGACAAAGGCAATCACTCCCACGTCATCTCTGAAGTTCACCTCTTTTGTTCATAGTATGGTGGTTGGAGGTCAGTCATTTCAGCTCTTGGACATCACTGCATGAGTTCCTTGGGCAGCATTCTTGGCTCAGCCATTGTTACTTAATTAATGGTCTTCCATCCATCATCAGGTCAGTAGTGGGGATGTGTGCTGATGATTGCACATTGTTAAGTACTGCTGGCAAATACTCAGTTACTGACACAGACCATGTTCAAATGCAACAAGCATAGACACTATTAAAACTTGCGCTGACAAATGGCAAGGAGCATTTACGTCATACAAGTGCCAGACAATGACCATAGAAAATAAGGACAGGAGTAGGCTATTTATCACATAAGCCTGCTCAGCCATTCAATACCATCTCCAACAAGAAAGGTTATAACCATTGTCCTTGACATTCACTAATGCCCCCACTATCACCATCCTGTGGTTTACCATTGACTAGAAACTGAACTGGACCAGCATTTTTATACTATAGTAAATTAGAGTGGGTCAGATGTTAGGAATGCTATGGTGAGTAACTCACCCCCTGTCTCACTAAATTTGTTCACCATCTATAAGGCACAAGTCAGAAGTGTTTATTTTCTCAAATGATTATTCATCCAGGCACACGCAAAGAGTTCAATCCCATCCAGGATAAAGTGGCCTATTTGATTGGTATCCCATCCATCATCTTCACCATTCACTGTCTTCACTACTTGCTCAGTGACAGCAAAGGTGCACCACTCTGAGATCAGCTTTCATGACTTCCTGTCTAAATCAATTAAATAGTTCATAACAAGTGCTAAAACTTCAAAGGCCTGGATAACTCTATTATCTGATATCAATTCATTTATTTTGGAGCTTTCAGAGGAGATACTAAACCAAGACTTACCTTCAGATAGACATAAAATAACCCATGTTACCATTGGAATCTGAGCAGGGAAGTTCCTGGCATGAGAGAATCATACAGCACAGAAGAAGACCATTGGGCTCATTGTGTCTGTGCCGACAATTCTAAAGATCTCTCTCCAATTAGTTCCACAATATCTCTATTGCCTCTGAGTCTGTATATGTTTTCCTGTTTAACTGAATGTCTAATTGCCTTTTTAATGCTTAATTTAAAGCCAAATAGTGAAAAGACATCATTCTCACACGTTGCACTAGCTACATATTTAATTCAGTAAACAAGGGAATATACGTGCATGATGTTAATCTAGTGTGTTGAATCGAAACACAGAGCACCAAGTTCATTAAAGATTAATCTGCAGTAATCTTACCTAAATATATATTTCATAAAGGCATAAAGTATTTCATAAAGAATGTGTATTATATAAATTAAACTGCTTCATAATAACTAATGTTTAGGTGCATATTAAGTCCAATTAGTTTATTGTTAAGATACAATGACCTAAATATTATACTCTTCCTCAGGCAAAAAAATGCTCAAAACTTTCAAGGTAATGTGGTGCAATTTTGTTTGTTTGCAATGGCTCCAGTTATTATTTCTGTGGCCTAGTTTCTGATATCTGTAAAGCTGTACTACTCGCATTAGCACGTAGATATAGGATCTGAAAGTCGCTTGCTTGCTATGGAACAATTGAAGAGGTTAATGGGAAAGCCCTAAGGCTTTCCTATTAATGGAGAATGCATATGCAATGCTCATTCTGGGATGGATGAGAGTATAGGACATGAAAGGGACATAAAGTAGAGTGACCAGAAATATAAAGGCAGAGCCAGCGTGTGGTACAGCATTGACAAGTGGCACTGTGAGAGCAATAAACTGTGTGTTGTCCTGATTGGAAAGTTGCCCACATGCTGTTCAAGCCACATACTGGTTACAAGGGCACATGTTAAATCAGTGACAGATCCATTAGTTATGTTGTTGTTATACAGTGGATCTGGATATGAGAGGGTCAGGCAGTGTTTAACATGTGAGCGATGCATTGTGACTGAATAACAGAACCCAGAACAGAGCAAAGACTCTTTGCTCTAGAAAATACAAGACTGTGAGGGATGACCTAATACATGCTTTCAGAATTATGAAAGAGCTGGAGGGTAGGCATTGAGGAATAGATTCCACATGTATGGGAATCTAAAATTAGGGGCTGTCAACATAAGATAATCACTCTTAAATCTAATGGGGATGCTACTACAAAAAGAAATGGTTGAGACAACTCACATAAGGCATCTAGGAGGGGAGCAAGATAAACACATGAAGTAAAAAGGAATGTAAGGATTTACTGATAGGGTGAGATGAAAAAGGGTTCAAGGAGGCTTGTGTAAAACAGAAATACCAGCATGACTGCCCTGCGGCAGCTGCAGCTTATTGTCATTCTTCACAATGTCTCTGACATATATTCTGGACTATATTCTGTCAATTCTGCTTCAAAATACCAGGGCCAAAAAAAAAACTACATATCTACTTGGGCTCTCTGAGAGCAAAGCATGATCCCAACTCAATATGCATGGGATTGACTCTAGATAGGTCATTCCAGGGACACCTCAAGTAAACAGCAGCAAAGGTTAAAACCAGTAACAATCTTCTGATCAATCTTTCCGGATGTGTGATGGCACTGCTGTCACTGTACTGAATTTCAGCACCTGTCCTATCATACTCCGCAGAAGAGTGCTGTACGCCTATTTAGCAAAGATCATCTTATACACATCATATCCAGAACCCTCCAGTCATTAGTCCTTCCTGTTTATCCTGTCCTCAGAAACATCACATCCACACATATCCATCGAATAACAAAAATCCACAAGCTGTTTGAAACAACCCATGCACCAGCCTCACTTAGACACTCTGTGGTGACCTGTTCAACCCATGTACTGCCCACCTTCCATTTCCGTGTCCCAGTTGGAGGAACCTCTCTGAGCAAGATGCTCCAATGGACATCTTTTGGATCAAGATGGAGAACATAGAAGACTATTAAGAAGTTCCTTGTGACAAAACCTTTCTGTCAAATAACAAGCTTGGAACCACTACTGTGAGAGTGGTCCTTGTGGAACAAATTCAGAGCAAACCAAAGCCCCTTCACAGCCAAATTTCATTACTTGATCCAAACCACATGTGTACGTGTGGAAAGAATCAGACAACGTTGCCTATTATTAAGGAGTGACCCCTAAGTAGGAGGCTAATCACTTTAAACTCAGCAAGTGAAGAGGTTATTGCTTGGGTTCAGGAATTTGGATTTGGTACATAAACAAACAGACAAACAAACAAATGAATGAATGAATGGATAGCCTGCAGTATATTACTTTTACTGAGTAGAAAATTATTGATAGGAATCATTGTCTAATTATTAGTTAAAGATGACAGCATGGCTATTTCTACATTGATGCAATTTTTACACTTTTTAGTAATTTTCTTCACAGTCCTGGTTCCTAATGTTGTGGCCTGTGGATCTTGTAACTTTTGAGAAGATTTTAAAAAGATGAATTTTAACATACAAAGATTAGATTAATGAAATAAAGAGAACACTCATTTCTTCGAAGGTGAGAAACTAACAGGAGCACATGAGGAATGAAACATATCCATCCAATCCTTCTTGCAGCTAGTGCCAGGAAATTTGGTGCCATGCTGTTACGCTTGTATGCCTTGGACATCTTCTCACATCCACTGTCACTCAAGTGCAACTACTCTGTGATATTCAACATTAAAAAAAATTCTGCTCTTCTCCATTTTGGTCTCTAGAATGCATCTCTATAAATTTTCAACTCTGATCAAATCACTGAAAATTGCCTTATGGCATTCTTAGCATGCTTTAGCATTCACATTTCAAAGGCCTGTATTTTTTTGCAAAGATTTGTATTGATTGACTAAGTTTTAGAGATATACAGACAAGTGGACAAGTTTATGAAATTCTTTTCCTTGTCAAAAGCCTGATTTTTCTTGTTGTTAACACATCCTTTGTTTCACAAATTATTTCTGGATAACTCTATCCTTCTGCTACTTCACAACTGCTATCTTCTGTCACCCATTTGTCCTGAATAGACAACATGATCTAAAGTAAAAGGAAAGGTGATCTCATTTGAATTAATCAAAGGTTTCAGGAACGTGAATATAACAAATTGATTCTATAGGTTTGGTCAGCCCAGAGCAAAGCTTCAATAAATGACTAGTAACAGCTCACATGAAGTGGAAAAACTATGGAACTCCCGAACATTCAGAATTGTTGAAGAAGTAAGTGTCAACGTATTTAGGATGAAACTAGATAAATAAGTGAACAGGGAAGAGAAAGATCCAGGATTCCAGATGGGAAGAGGACAACATGCCTGTCCTCGGATGCTGCCTGAATTGCTGTGCTCTTCCAGCACCACTGATCCAGAACATGATCTAGATGTACAGGTACATAAATTCTTAAATGTAACACTGCAAGTTGTTAAGGTGATATAGATTGTAAACAAAACACTGGTATTTATTAACAGAAACATGGGTAACATTGAGACATTATCCTACATTGATTTAGAGCCTTGGTTAGCCCTCACTTGATGCACTGCATGCAGCTGAGGTTTCCATATTACAAAAAGCATATTGAATGGCAGCAACAATATAGAAAAGAATGACAGAGGCTTTACCAGAATTAAGGAGTTGCAAATACCAGGAAAGATTATGCAGGATCTGGCTCTATACCTGAATAAGAAAAAGTAAAAGGAAAGGTGATCTCATTTGAATTAATCAAAGGTTTCAGGAACGTGAATATAACAAATTGATTCTATAGGTTTGGTCAGCCCAGAGCAAAGCTTCAATAAATGACTAGTAACAGCTCACATGAAGTGGAAAAACTATGGAACTCCCGAACATTCAGAATTGTTGAAGAAGTAAGTGTCAACGTATTTAGGATGAAACTAGATAAATAAGTGAACAGGGAAGAGAAAGATCCAGGATTCCAGATGGGAAGAGGAAATCAGAGTGAGAGGAGTAATTAGAATGGGAAGGATCAATCAGAACAGGAAGGAGCAAATAGAGTGAGAGGTGTAATTAGGGTGAGAAAGAGTAATCAGAGTCAGTTTAAATAATCAGAGTGGGAAAGAATAATTAGAGTGGGAACAAATAATCAGAATGAGAAATTAGACTCAGAAGAAGTAATTCATACAATCCATTCAGTGTAGAAAGATGCTATTTGATCCATTGAGGTTGCACCAACCCTCTAAACATCATCCTTGCAACCATACATTTATCTTGGTTAATCTACTTAACCTGCACATCCTTTGATACAACGGAACAATTTAGCATGGCCAATCCACCTAACCTGCATGGGGATAACATGC
The DNA here is from genome assembly GCF_004010195.1 of Chiloscyllium plagiosum. Classification (NCBI taxonomy): domain Eukaryota; kingdom Metazoa; phylum Chordata; class Chondrichthyes; order Orectolobiformes; family Hemiscylliidae; genus Chiloscyllium; species Chiloscyllium plagiosum. The sequence continues at coordinate 48,151,841 of NC_057712.1, forward strand.
AAACTCCATAGGCTGGCATAGAATGTGGATCCCTAGCTCTGTGTGGCAGCACTGCTGACAATTGTGCCACAATACTGCCTTACAGTGGGAAACAGTAATTAGAATTGGAATGAATTATCAGAGTTGGAAGGGGTAATCTGTGTGGGAAGGAACAAGAAGAGTGAAAAGGATTAATTAGAGTTGGAAGGAGTAATCAGAATGGGAAGGTAAAATTAAAATGGGAAAGAGTATTTAGAGTGAAAAGCAGTAATTAGGGTGGGAAGGAGTAATGAGAATTGGAAGGTTCTGTTCGATTAGATAGAAGAAATTAAAATGGGAAAGAGGAAATGTCGGACAGTCTAAGCTTGTATTTTCTGGAGTTTAGAAGAGTAAGAGGCAACTTGATTGGAACATATAAAATCTTATGGGAGCTTGACAGGACAGATGTGGAGAGAATGTTTACTGTTACAACAGAATCAAGCATAGTGGGCGCTGAATAAAAATAAGGAGTCACTCAGTTAAGACAGAGATGAGGTGAAATATTTTCTCACAGAGGGTTATGAGTCATGACTTTGGTGGAAGCAGAGTCCTTGAAAATTTTTAAAGCAGAGATAGCAAAATTGCTACTAAGCAAGCATTTGGGAAGTTATCAGGGAAAGGTATGAAAATGGAGTTGAGGTTACAATCAGATTAACCATGATCTATATGATTGGTGAAACAAGCATGAGAGGCTGAATGGCTTACTCTTGCTCCCTGTTATGAAAGGCCTGTTTCTTTGGTTATGCTGTCTCTGAATTTGACAGTATAATGTGGGGAAAAGTGAGAATACCCATTTTGGGAGCAAAAATAGGAAGGCAGAATATTATTTGAATGGATTTAAAGTGAGAATGGGCAATGTTCAATGAGACCTGGGCATTCTGATGCACCTATTGCCAAAAATAAATGTAGAGGTGCAGCAGTAAAGAAGACAAAGTGAATGTTGGTCTTAATAGCAAAAGGATCCAAGTACAGGAAAAGGAGATTTTTCTGTAATTTTTACAGGACATTGATGAGTGCAGACCAGGAATATTGTGTACAGTTCTGGGGGGTGTCTCCTTATCTGAGGAAAGATGATCTTGCGAGAGGAAGTGCTGGGATGGTTTACCAAATTGAATCCTGGGATGGCAGGACTGATGGGAGAAAGTGAGGACTGTAAATGCTGGAGATCAGAGCTGAAAAATATATTGCTGGAAAAGCGCAGCAGATCAGGCAGCATCAAAGGAGCAGGAGAATCAATGTTTCGGGCATAAGCCCTTCTTCAGGAATGAGGAGGGTGTGCCAAGCAGGCTAAGATAAAAAGTAGGGAGGAGGGACTTGGGGGAGGGGTGTTGGGAATGCAATAGGTGGAAGGAGGTTAAGGTGAGGGTGATAGGCCGGAGAGGGG
>NC_057712.1:48153684-48202111 GCF_004010195.1 Chiloscyllium plagiosum
GTGGCGATTGGAGGGGCGGGGTTCAAGGGCGGAGGAGCGGGAAGTGGAGGAGATGCGGTGGAGAGCATTGTCAACCACGTCTGAGGGGAAATTGCGGTCTTTGAAGAAGGAGGCCATCTGGGTTGTTCGGTATTGGAATTGGTCCTCCTGGGAGCAGATGCGGCGAAGGCGTAGGAATTGGGAATATGGGATGGTGTTTTTACAGGGGGCAGGGTGGGAAGTGGTATAATCTCGGTAGCTGTGGGAGTCAGTTGGTTTATAGTAAACGTCCGTGTTGAGTTGGTCATCCAAGATAGAAATGGAGAGGTCTAGGAAGGGAAGGGAGATGTCTGAGATGGTCCAGGACTGATGTATGAGGTGAGATTGAGTCAATTAGGATTGTATTCACTGGAGTTTAGGAAAATGAGGGGTGATCTGATAGAAACCTATAAATTTCCAGACAGGATAAATGCAAGAAGGATGTTCCCGATGGTATGGGAGTACAGAAGTTTAAGGTTAAATGATAAACCTTAAAGGATTGAGATAAGGAAAACTTTCTTCACCCAAGGGGTGGTGATCTTGTAGAATTCACAACTATAGAAAGGTCAAAGCATTATGCATTTTCAAGAAGGGGATGGATTTAGCTCTTGTGGCTAAAAAGATTGAGGAATTTTGGAGGGGTGAGGATGATGATTCATACTGAATGGTAGAGCCGACTTGAGGGATCAAATAGCCTACTCCAGCTCCTATCTTCCATGTTTTTGTTTTCAATTACCTTAATGTAACAATGAAGCAAAGATGAGGGTACTTGTAGAAATCAGAATGGCTAGTAAGAGATATTCGTTAACGTGAAACTTTCAGTGTTAATTGGTTTTCATCTGAGCCAATCAGAATAAAAATCCCAAATCCTGTAGAGTCCACAACAGAGTTCTGATGATTAAATGTATTTTTAACATTGTAACAAAAACATTCCTGCCCATTTTTATATTCAGAAATAATTATGAAATATTAAATCTCACAGGAAATGCAGAATTCAAAAAATTATGTCTAAAAAGGAAAAACAAAACCCTTCACTTAATATATTGTCCGGGACTAACAACAATCTCATATATGTTTTTTTTTCCGATTTACTTTTGATTAGATAATATAATAGCATTTATTCAAGTGGCACCACTTACTCAATGCCCACTTCACATTGGTGCAAAAATATGAAGTGATATTTCAAACTCCAAGAGAAGTATAGTCTAGTAAAATACAACTTGAGGATTGAATCATAGAATCCCCACAATGTGGAATCAGGCCACTTGGCTCATCAAGTCAACATCAACCTTCCAAAGGGCAGCCCATCCAAACCAAACCCATTAGCCTATTCCTGTCATCCTGCATTTCCCATGGCTAAACCATCTAGTCTGCACATCCCCAGACATTATGGGCAGTTTAGCTTGGTCAATCTACCTATTCTGCATATCTTTAGACGGTGGATGGAAACTGGAGCATCTGGGGGAATCCACTGATACAAAGAGGATGTGCAAACTCAACCTAATTATCTGAGGCTAGAAATGAGCCCAGGTCCCTGGTGCTGTGAGACAGTATGCTAACTACTAACCTACCATGCTGCCCAAAAAGCTGTAAAAAGAAACATGTTTTGAAATATCTCATCTTGCACTCTTTGGAACCACGTTGCAAGCATATCAAATGTCAAAAGGAATGACAATTTATATTTCAGTTCTAAAGAGTCATATTGGACTCAAAATACCAACCAAAATACCATCTCTTTCTCAACAGATGCTGTCAGACCTCCTGAGTTTCTTCAGCACTTTCTGTTTTATTTTGGGACATCCAAAGTTGGGTTGGCATGGTGAGCCTCACAGTGCCAGGTACCTGGGTTCGATTCCCACCCCAAGCGACTGTCTGAATGGAGTTTGCACATTCTCCCCGTGTCTGCTTGGGTTTCCTCCGGGTGCTCCAGTTTCCTCCCACAATCCAAAGATGTGCAGGTTAGGTGAATTTTTTTTAATTTAAAAAATATATTTTATTCATAAAAACATATTTTGATATCTGTACATTTGGTGATGCCATTCATGTATATACATTGCAATTCTTTGCATACAGAGATCAGACTGCATCATTTGTATTTAGTTAAAAATCACACAACACCAGGTTATAGTCCAACAGGTTTAATTGGAAGCACACTAGCTTTCGGAGCGATGCTCCTTCATCAGGTGATTGTGGAGGGCTCGATCGTAACACAGAATTTATAGCAAAAATTTACAGTGTAAATTATACATTGAAAAATTGATTGTCTGTTAAGCCATTCATCTGTTAGAATACAGTGATAGTTTCACTTCTTTCATGTGTAAATCACAAAACCTTTTTTTTAAAGTTGCATTCTCGGGTTAGCTGTTAATAATGGTGATAGCTAGACAATATGTTGAAGGTGTGGCCCCCTGTGTTCTCTGTCTATGCCATGATGTTTAGATTGATTCTAATCTAAAAAGTGAGATTACAGACTTTTACATAAATTTTACATAAATTTACACAGACACCCACACACACCCTTAAAGACACACACACTCCCACACTCACACATGCACCCCATCAGAGACTTAAGACACTCTGCACTCACTACACACAAACACAAACACACTTTCTTACACTCACAACCCCCAACCCAGACAGACACGCACACACAGATCAGACAAAAACCCACATGCACACATATATTTTGTGGGGTGAATTTGTACTTGCAGAGTTCCATTGTACTTTGCTCAAAAACTGCATGCATTCATGTGGAACTCTGAGCTCAGAAACTGCATGAATTTATGCAAAACTCTGTTATTTCACTTTTTAGATTGGAATCAATCTAAACATTAGGTCATAGACAGAGAACACAGGGGGCTAACACCTTCAACACATTGTCTAGCTATCACCATTGTTAACAGCTAACTCGTGAGTGCAACTGTAAACAAAAAGGGTTTTGTGATTATGAAGGAGCGTCGCTCCGAAAGCTAGTGTGCTTCCAATTAAACCTGTTGGACTATAACCTGGTGTTGTGTGATTTTTAACTTTGTACACCCCAGTCCAACACCGGCATCTCCAAATCATTTGTATTTATAAGTCTGTATGTTAGCCATCCAGGTGTTTAGCTGAGGCATCAGTGAAGACCAATACTGAGTGGGCCCCCTGTACTTCTTTGGCAGGCAGACCTTACACGGTGGTCTTTCCCCACGCGCCTTGATGGCTGCTGCCCCAAGCTTCAGCGCGTTTCTCAATATGTAGTCCTGGACCTTGGAATGTGCCAGTCTGCAACATTCAATCAGAATCAACTCCTTCAGCTGGAAGACCAACAGGTTTCGGGCAGATCAAAGAGTGTTTTTCACCAAATTGATGATCCACCAGACACAGTTGATGTTTGTTTCAGTGTGCGTCCCAGGGAACAGACCTTAAAGCACGGAGTCCCGCGTCACGGAGCTGCTCGGAATGAACCTCAACAAACACCACTGGGTTCCTCTCCAGGCTTCCCTTGCATAGGCACATTCCAGAAGGAGGTGTGTGACAGTCTCATCCCCTCCACAGCCACGTGCAGTGCCACAGAGAGTCCTGGCGTACATAAAGGATCTCACAGACAGAGCCCTTCTCATCACCAGCCAAGCCATGTCTTGGTGCTTGTTGGAAAGTTCTGGTGATGAGGCATTCTGCGAAATGACTTTGACAGTCTGCTCAGGGAACCGATCAACAGGATCCACCCTCTCCTTCTCCCGAAGGGTCTCAAGGACATCACGTGCTGACCATTTCCTGATGGACTTGTGGTTAAAGGTGTTTTTCTTCATAAGTTCCTCTACGAAGGACAGGTGATACGGAATGGTCCAACTACTCGGAGTGTTCCGCGGCAGAGAGGCCTGGCCCATCCTTCGCAACACCAGGGACAGGTAGAACCTCAGTACGTAGTGACACTTGGTGCTTACGTACCGGGTATCCACGCACAGCTTGATGCAGTCAGACGCAAAGGTGGCCATCGGGGTGAGGGTGGCATTTGATGTATTTTTTCCCCTGTTACCCAGAGCTTTGTACATCAAGTCCATTCGGACCCTGGCCATCTTTGATCTCCATACAAAATGGAAGATGGCTCGGGTGACTGCAACGGCACAGGTTCTGGGAATAGGCCAGACCTGTGTCACATATAACAACATTGACAGTACCTCACACCTGATGACCAGGTTTTTACCCACGATGGAGAGCGACCGTTGCTTCCATCTGCCCAGTTTCTGCCTCACTTTACTGATCCGCTTCTCCCAAGGACAGCACAGTGGCACAGTGGTTAGCACTGCTGCCTCACAGCGCCAGAGACCCACGTTCAATTCCCACCTCAGGTGACTGACTGTATGGAGTTTGCACATTCTCCCCGTGTCTGCGTGGGTTTCCTCTGGGTGCTCCGGTTTCCTCCCACAGTCCAAACATGTGCAGGTTAGGTGAATTGGCCAAGCTAAATTGCCCGTAATGTTAGGTGAAGGGGTAAATGTAGGGGAATGGATCTGAGTGGATTGTGCTTCAGTGGGTCGGTGTGAAATTGTTGGGCCGAAGGGCCTGTTTCCACACTGTAAGTAATCTAAAGACTTGGCGCACGCCCCATCCCCTCCAAACCAAATACCCAGCACCTTCAGGTGGTCAGTCCTGACGGTGAAGGGGATCGAGGATTGGTCAGCCCAGTTCCCGAAGAGCATGGCCTCGCTCTTGCCTCGGTTTACCTTGGCCCCCGAGGCCCATTCGAACTGGTCACATATGCACATGAGTCTGCGCATGGACAGCAGATCCGAGCAGAAAACGGCGACGTCACCCATGTACAGGGAGGCCTTAACCTGCAGGCCCCGGCTGCCAGGAATAATTACCCCTCTCAGGCTCACATCCTTCCTGATGGATTCGGCAAATGGTTCTATGCAGCACACAAACAAGGCAGGAGAGAAAGGGCAGTGTTGTCTGACTCCAGATCTGACTGGGAAGCTATTATTCTCATCCAGTGATTGAGACAGCATGACAATGTTGATTTAGAGCTGTTGGATCCAATTGCAGATTCCCTCCCCAAAGCCCATTTTTGAGAGGACATCTCTCATATACGTGTGCGATATCCTGTCAAAGACTTTCTCCTGGTCCAGGCTGATGAGGTAGGTGTCCACCCCCCAGTCCTGCACGTAGGCGATCGTATCCCTGAGGAGTGCGAGACTCTCAGCGATCTTCCTGACCGGAACATCACAGGTTTGGTCGAGGTGAATCACCAATCCCAGAGCAGACCTGACCCGGTTGGCAATTACCTTTGACAAGATTTTGTAATCTACATTTAACAGTGAGATTGGTTGCCAATTTCTAATTTCCTCTCTCTCCCCCTTCTGCTTGTAGATGAGGGCGAAGATGCCTTTCCTCATGGATTCAGTCATGCTACCTGCCCGAAGCATACTGACATTCACCTCCAGCAGGTCCTGGCCATCAAGTCCCACAGAGCAGAATAGAGCTCGACCAGTAAGCCGTAGCTTCCGGGAGTTTTATTCTTTTCGAAGGACTCAAGTGCTCAGATGCTGCCTGAACTGCTGTGCTCTTCCAGCACCACTAATCCAGAATCTGGTTTCCAGCATCTGCAGTCATTGTTTTTACCCAGCTCATCCAGAGATAGCGGCTGGTCCAGCCTGCCCCGTGTTCTGTCGTCTAAGACGTCCGTGATAGAGGACAGGAATGGCAGGGAGGCCACGCTGTCGGTTGGCTTCGCGTCATACAGGCTGGCATAGAAGGATTTGCTGATCCTCATGATGTCAGCCTGAGATGATTGTTACCAAGCCATCTTCTTCCTTCAGACTGCTGAGCACGGAGCTCTCTTTATGCACCTTCTGGAAGAAGAAACATGAGCACATCTCGTTCTGCTCCATGGAGCAGAGCCTGGACTAGAAGATTATCTTGGAGGCCTCTGAGGCAAAGAGTGAGGCTTGCTGGCCCTTCACCTCCTGGAGGTCCTCCATGACATCAACCCCCATCGTCTGCAGCAGGAGCAGGTTCTGCATACTTTCCTGAAGTTCGGACAGTTTTGCCCACCTTCTCTCTCACCTTCTGAACACCTTTGAGGATGAAGAACCTTTTGATGTTCCCTTTAACAGTTTCCCACTAGTCCGCTGCAGACTTAAAGAGGGGCTTTATGGTTCTCCAACTTGCGTAAACCTTCCTGAACTCCTCAATGTTTCTTGGGGTCAACAACTTGGTGTTCAGCTTCCACGTTCCCTTACTAATCCACTGCTTGTCCTATAGGTAGCAGTCAGCCAGCAGGAGGCAGTGGTCAGAGAAGAACACCGGCTTGACGTCGGTGGATTTGACCGAGAACATTCGGGACACAAACAGGTAATCTATCCTTGAACGATAGACCCGTCTGCCCGTGACCAGGGGTGTTGAAGACGTCGTGCAGCTTGGCATCTTTTACTGTTTCCATCAGGACTCTGGACTTGGCATCCAGTTTACTGTCCCCCCCGCCGGACCATTCATCTGCATCAATGATACAGTTGAAGTCTCCTGGCCAGAATAACCGGCCTGGATGTAGCCAGCAACAGTAGAAGCTGCTGCAGGATGGCCAACTGTTCACTCTTACCCGATGGGGCATACACATTAATCAGTATCAGGGGAGCATTTTTGTATATGACACCAGTGACAAGGAGGTGCCCGCCCACCACCTCCTTAACCTCGGAGATGGTGAAGTTGCCCCCTCGCAACAGGATGCCCAGGCCAGAGGAGCCGTTATCATTGCCCCCCCGACCAAACTGACGGCCCACGGGCCCACAAGCTGGACCATCTCCTGTAACTGCTGACATGCGGTATCCCACACTCCTGCAGAAACAGGACATCAGCTTTAACGTTGGCTAGGAAGGCCAACGTAGCAACACATCGCATAGAGGTTTTAACGCTATGCACTTTAATGCTGGAAATTTTAATGCCCATTTTACAGTTTACAAAGTTACCTCTGTCCGTTTGTCAATGGTTCTTCCTCTGGGCCGGCTGCCTGCATCTCCGTGGTGAATGTGGAGCTGAGGTAGCTGTCCAGCTCCTTGCTGGGGTCATTTCCCCGCGCTGGTGTCAGCAGAACAGTGCCAGTTCTGTGTCTGACAGTGGGGCTGTCAGAGGATCGCTGCTCCCAGTTCCTGGAGCTGTGGGGCAGTGGGTACCTCCTGGTTCTCAGCGGGTGGGGGGTGGGCTTTTCCAGTCCCCTCAGAGGGTGCGTCATTTCCTGTTTGAGGGGTGCTGCCAACTTTCTCCCCTCGACGTTCTGCCTCTTCTTTTGGTGATGACCTTCCTTGTGCCCGTCTTCATCATCCGAAGAGCTGCCCATATCCTCCCTGTGTAGCTGCCATTTCCTCCTTTGCTGGGAGGCTTTGGGGAACTGGCGGGTTTTCCTTTTCCTGTTTTTCACAGGTATCCATTCTCCTGCCTCCTTGGTTGCCTCCTCCTCCATTTCCTCTGTCTATCCTGTAGGATGTTGGATCAGCTGCTGTACGTCTCTGCTGGCTGCCGCCTACTCCACTCCAGCCTGTCTTGTCTGTGTGTCCCCAGATTCCATCCCCCTGCTGTCTGGTTGGACCTTGCCCATTTTGGGGGGTCCACGGCTCACCTCGCCATCTCCGGTCATCTGTGCATAAGTGGCTACCCCCAGTCTCGGGCAGGTCTTGTACATGTGACCCGCCTCTCCTCACAGATTACAGTTCTTCGTCTCCTTACAGTCCTTGGTCGGGTGACCCTCCTGCTTAAAGTTCCTGCAGATGGTCACCTTACAGACCGCCATCATGTGTCCTGACTTCCCACAGGTTTGGCACACTTTCTGCTGCCCTGCGTACGTCAGATAGCCCCTGCTCCCTCCGATTGCTAAGCTGGAGGGTGGGTGGAGGATGTTCCCTAAGGGTCACCTTGACTTGCCGCTTGCTGGTCCAGATACCAAACGGGTCAACCACATCCATGCTGTCTCCTTCGACCTGCACGTATCGACACCGGAAGGTCAGGACATCAGCTGCTGGGACATGGAGGTTGTACATATAAACGGTAACAACCCGACTCCTCTGTGCAGGAAACACACACAACAGGACCGCAGACAAAGTGGAGAAAAGAGGCTCCCCTTCCTTCTTCTTGAATATCTTCAGGAGCTGCTCGCACTGCTTAACGCGAAGTAGCCCATGCTGGGGAAATCCTACAGGTAGTAGATGTCTGCTGCTTGGAATCCGCAGCACTTGAGCAGAAACTTCTTCACGAACACCGTTCGATCGACTGGTGTATACTCCTCCACCTTCTTCACAATCACCCTGACTGTGTTCTGAATCCCTTGGCCTGGGCTGCAATTAGCTGCTGAGGTCATAGCTTTAGGTTGGCTTGTCCCTGAAGGTGAATTTTTTTAAATTTCAAAAATATACTTTATTCATAAAATTATTTTGATATCTATACAATTGGTGATGCCATACATAGGTATACATTCCATTTCTTTACATACAGAGATCGGAATTAATCATTCGTATTTACAAGTCTGTACATTGACTATCTAGATATTCTACTGAGGCAACAGCGGAGCCCACTTACTGGGTGGGCCCTCTGTTCTTCTTAGGCAGGCAGGCCTTGCACGGTGGTGTTTCCCCACCGCGCCTTGGCGGCAGCTGCCCCAAGCTTCAGCGCGTCCCTCAGCATGTAGTCATGGACCTTGGAATGTGCCAGTCTGCAACACTCACTCAGGGTCAACTCTTTCAGCTAGAACATCAACTGGTTTCAGACTGCTCAGAGAGTGTCCTTCACCAAGTTGATGATCGTCCAGGCACAGTTGATGTTCATCTCAGTGTGCGTCCCTGGGAAAAGGCCATAGAACACGGAGTCCCGCGTCACGGAGCTGCTCGGGACAAACCTCGACAAACACCACTGCATTCCTCTCCAGACTTCCTTTGCATAGGCACATTCCAGAAGGAGGTGTGTGACAGTCTCGTTTCCCCACCCCCTCTGCAGCCGCTTCGAGCGCAGTGTGCGGTGCGGCAGAGAGTACATGCGTGCATAAAGGATCTCACAGGCAGAGCCCTTCTCAGGGATGCGATCGCCTACGTGCAGGACAGATGGTTGGACACCTGCCTCATCAGCCGGGACCAGGAGAAAGCCTTTGACAGGATATCACACACGGATATGAGAGATGTTCTCTCCAAAATGGGCTTTGGGGAGGGAATATGCAATTGGATCAGACTACTCTACACCAACATTGTCCGTGCAGTCTCAATCAATGGGTGGGAATCAGATAGCTTCCCTGTCAGATCTGGAGTCAGGCAGGGCTGCCCACTTTCTTCTGCCTTGTTTGTGTGCTGCACAGAGCCGTTTGCTAAGTCCATCAGGAAGGATGCAAGCCTGAGAGGGGTGACTATTCCTGGCAGCGGGGGCCTACAAGTTAAGGTCTCCCTGTATATGGATGACATCGCTGTTTTCTGCTCGGATCCGCTGTCTGTGCATAGACTCATGTGCATATGTGACCAGTTCAAACAGGCCTCGGGGGCCAAGGTAAACCAGAGCAAGAGCGAGGCCATGCTCTTCAGGAACTGGGCCAAATAATCCTCGATCCCCTTCACCGTCACGACCGACCACCTGAAGGTGCTGGGTATTTGGTTCGGGGGGGCTGGGGCATGCGCCAAGTCTTGGGAGGAGCGTATCAGCAAAGTGAGGCAGAAACTGGGCAGATGGAAGCTACGGTGCAGTCACCCGGGCCATCTTCCAATTTGTATGGAGATCAAAGATGGACAGGGTCTGAAGGGACTCGATGTATAAAGATCTGGGCAACTGGGGAAAAAACACACCCAATGCCACCCTCACCCTGATGGCCACCTTTGCATGTGGCTGCATCAAACTGTGCATGGATCCCCGGTACACAAACACCAAGTGTCACTACGTACTAAGGTTCTACCTGTCCCCGGTGTTGCGAAGGATGGGCCTGGCCTCGCTGCCGTGAAACGCTCCGAGTAGTTGGACCATTCCGTATCACCTGTCCTTCGTGGAGAAGTTTATGAAGAAAAACACCTTTGACCACAAGTCCATCAGGAAGTGGTCAGCACGTAGTGTCCTTGAGACCCTTCGGGAAAAGGAGAGGGCGGATCCTATCAAGCGGTTCCCTGAGCAGACTGTCAAAGCCATTTGGCAGAATGCCTCATCGCCAGAACTTTCCAACAAGCACCAAGACATGGCTTGGCTGGTGGTGAGAAGGGCTCTGCCTGTGAGATCTTTTATACACACCCAGACTCTCAGCCGCACCGCACACTGCCCTCGAAGTGGCTGCGGGGGGGACGAGACTGTCACACACCTCCTTCTGGAATGTGCCTACGCAGAAGAAGTCTGGAGAGGAATGCAGTGGTGTTTGTTGAGGTTCGTCCCGAGCAGCTCCGTGACGCGGGACTCCGTGCTTTAAGTTCTGTTCCCCGGGACGCACACTGAGACAAACATCAACTTTCCCCAGTAAAGGGGGAAATGACACCTACACGACGAGGATACGGCAGCTCTCTCCGATGGTGAGGATGGGCGCAAGGAGGGACGTCACCAGAGGAAGAGACAGAGCGCCGTGGGGAAAAAGGAGGGCAGCACCGCCCAAACAGGAAAAGACGATTCCTCTGAGGGGACGGGTAAAGACCTCCCCCGACCCGTTGAGAACCACGAGATATCCACTGCCCCACAGCTCTAGGTAACGCCACGTCCAGAGTCCTGATGGAAACAGTAAAAGATGCCAAGCTGCACGCTGTCTTCAACACCCCTGCAGACAGAGTGCAGTGTAGATACACCTGGTCATGGGCAGATGGGTCTATCCGCTCAAGGATAGATTACCTGCTTGTGTCACGAAAGTTCTCGGTCAGATCCACCGATGTCAAGCCGGTGTTCTTCTCTGACCACTACCTCCTGCTGGCCAACTGTCACCTACAGGATGAGCAGCGGGCTGGTAAGGGAACGTGGAAGCTGAACACAAAGTTGTTGACCCCGGGAAACATTGAGGAGCTCAAGAAGGATTATGCAGGTTGGAGAACTTTGAAGCCCTACTTTGAGTCTCCAGCAGACTGGTGGGAAACAGTAAAAGGGAACATCTTCATCCTCAAAGATGTTCAAGAGGCGAGAGAGAGGCGGGGGAAACTGTCCCAACTCCAGGAAAGTATGCAGAACTTGCTCCAGACGATGGGGGTTGATGTCACAGTGGACCTCCAGGAGGTGAAGGGACAGCAAGCCTCGGTCTTTGCCTCGGAGGCCTCCGAGATAATCTTTCGGTCCAGGCAGAGCCCATGGTGCTTTGGCCATGTTAAAATTGCCCATAGTGTTCAGGGATGTGTAGGTTAGGTGTATTAGTCTGGGGTAAATGTCGAGCAATAGGGTTATGGGTCTGGGTGGGTTACTCTTCAGACGCTCAGTGTGGACTTGTTGGGCTGAAGGGCCTGTTTCCACACTGTAAATTCTATATCATGGCAGTCTTTCTCTTTTATTATAACAATTTTTACTGCATGAGAAGTTGTGAAGTGAATTCTAATTGGTAGAGTTACTGGCACCAGCAAACAATGACCTGCTCAGTTGTTTAAATTCAAATTAGGCAAGTTGACTACTTAGTCAAGCTTTGCATGTGGAATGCACCAGGGAATTGCTATGTCTAAGCTTTTGTTTGGTTGAACAAATTAGATGCATGGTCATGTTCTTTCTGGAGTGCAAAGGACAGGATATCTGGTATATGCAAGCCTGTTGCATAATCTTAAAATGATTTTTAGCATTTTATGGGGGGACAAAGAAGATTATTTAGCAAGTACTGTATGGTTGCAAATTAGAGCTAATGTTGGACACTGTGTTCTAAGTTTCCTAAGCACAAGCTGGTTGAGTACAATCAGTACTCTACCTATTGTGAATAGCCAAAGGCATGTGCTGTTTGATGCATCTAGCATTACGACAGTCATGAATGTAATTTACCACATGACTCATTTGTGAGATAGGAAGAATGTTTGATTGACTTAACAGGATCATGTTAATGGTGAACGCTACCTGTGTAGCTAAGACATTATGACTTGCTCAAATGCTTCAAATAACTTACACCAGGGAATTAAAGGTAGACTGAACAAGAATCAGGACTGAGACTGGTAGCCTTAGCCCTGTTCCGGTACACAATGTACAACAAGCAATTCACTTGATCAGGCTAACCATAACCCACAGGATGGCTCTAATTTGGCATCAAGCACAACAAAGAACAAAGAACAATGCAGCACAGGAACATGCCCTGTGGCCCTCCAAGCCAGTGCTGACATATTGTATTTTGCCTTCCAGACTAAAACTGTCCTTACTTGCAGAATCTTTATCCCTCTATTCTTTGTTATATATGATGTGGAGGTGCTGGTGTTGGACTGGGGTGGACAAAGTTAAAAATCACAGAACACCAGGATAGAGTCCAACATCCTTGTGCTCTGTCATTTTTAACTTGCCTACTCATGTATTTGAAAAATGTGTTGCTGGAAAAGCGCAGCAAGTCAGGCCGCATCCAAGGAGCAGGAGAATCGACGTTTTGGGCATAAGCCCTTCTTCAGGAATGTATTCATGTATTTGTCCAGGTGTTTTATGAATGCTGCTATTGTGTCTGCTTCCACCATCGCCTCTGGCAGCACATTCCAGGCACTCACCACCCTTTGTGTGAAAAACATGCCTCACGCATCTCTTTTAACCTTGCCCCCCCCCCGCCCCTTGAAACTTTAGCCCTTGTAACTGACCCCTCCACCCTCGGAAAAAGCCATATACTTTCCACTCTATCTATGCCATTCACAATCTTATAATCTTCTATCAGATCATCCCTCAACCTCCTGAGTCCCAAGGAAAACAAACCCACTCTATCAAAACTTTCTTCAAAGCTAAAATCCCCCATAATAGGCAACATACTTTTCTGTACCCTCTCCAAAGCATCCACATCCTTCTAGTAGTTTGAAGACCAGGGCTGCATGCAATATTCTAAGTGTAGCCTAAGAAAAGTTCTATAAAGCTGCAGCATAACTTGTCTATCCTTACACTCAATACACCTGCCATGAAGGCAAGTATGCCATAGGCTTTTTTTACGACCATATTTACCTGTACTGCCATCTTCTGCTCCCTCAGATCCCTCTGCATATCAGTACTGCTAAGGGTTCTGCCAATCACTGTATAATTCCCACCTATACTTGACCTTCTAAAATGCATCACTTCACATTTATCTGGATTAAACTCCATCTGCCATTTTTGTGCCCATGCCTCCAACTGGTCTATATCTTGCTCAACCCTCTGACAATCCTCCTCACTATCTGCAACTCCACCACTGTATCATCCACAAACTTACTAATCAAGCTGCACAATCCGCAAATGACAAGTTTATTACAAGGTTAATGATAAATCCAATACAACGTCATGTGGAATTGCAGGAATCCCAGTGTGAACATTGACTAGTTAAGGCATGTTTACCGAAAACGGCAGTGGAGAAAACTTCAGTAGATTTAGAGTACAGCAAAGAAAGAGGCCCTTCGGTCAAACTCGTCCATGCCGACCAGATATCCCAACCCAACCTAGTCCCACCTGCCAGCACCTGGCCAATATCCCTCCAAACCCTCCAATTCATAAACCCAGCCAGATGCCTTTTAAATGTTGCAATTGTACTAGCCTCCACCACTTCCTCTGGCAGCTCATTCCATACACATACCGCCCTCTGAGTGAAAAGGTTACCTCTTAGGTCTGTTTTATATTAGATTACTTACAGTGAGGAAACAGGCCCTTCGGCCCAACAAGTCCACACCGACCCTCCGAAGAGCAACCCACCCAGACCCATTCCCCTACATTTACCCCTTCACCTAACACTACGGGCAATTTAGCATGACCAATTCACCTAACCTGCACATTTTTGAATTGTGGGAGGAAACCGGAGTACCCGGAGGAAACCCACGCAGACACGGGGAGAATGTGCAAACTCCACACAGTCAGTCGCCTGAGGCGGGAATTGAACCCGGGTCTCTGGCACTGTGAGGCAGCAGTGCTAACCACTGTGCCACCGTGCAGCCTGTCTCATCCTAAACCTATGCCCTCTAGTTCTGGACTCCCCCACCCCAGGGAAAAGATTTTGTCTGTTTATCCTATCTATGCCCTTCATGATTTTATAAACCTCTATAAGGTCACCCCTCAACCTCCGACACTCCATGGAAAACAGCCCTTAGCATATTCACGCTCTCCTTATTGCTCAAATCATCCAATCCTTGTAAATCTTTTCTGAACCATTTCAAGTTTCACAACATCTTTCCGATTGGAAGGAGACCAGAACTGCACGCAATATTCCAACAATGCCCTAACCAATGTCCTGTACAGCCACAACATGACCTCCCACCTCCTGTACTCAATACTCTGACCAATAAAGGAAAACATACCAAATGCCTTCTTCACTATCCTATCTACCTGCGACTCCACTTTCAAGGAGCTATGAACCTGCACTCCAAGGTCTCTTTGTTCAGCAACACTACCTAGCACCTTACCATTAAGTGTATAAGTCCTGCTAAGATTTGCTTTCCCAAAATGCAGCACCTCACATTTTTATCTGCTTCTGTGCTGTGACTTTTCTCAAACAGGTTCCTCCAAGATCGTAGTGAAGTTCACTGTTTTTTAATTTTCCCAGACGCACTTTGATGTCCAGCGACACTTGAATTCAAACAGCAAAGGCAGTAACTGCTTATTCTATCAGTTAGCAGTGTCGGTTCTGGATCTTGTTCTTGTTCTTTCTCTTTCTCTTTCTCTCTCTCTCTCCTGCACCGACCTCATCATGTGCTTCCTTTGTCTGTTTTTCTCCCTTTTAAAACTGCTGTGGTCTTGACTTTTTTTTTCTCCAAGGTTCCAAAACAATGCAACAGCATATAAAACAGTAATTGCTGCTGCTGGAATTCGAGGAAATCACCTCCAACACCTAAAATACCTCAATAAAAGAGCAGCTGTTACAGCCAGAAATTTTTCCCATCCTCCATCTTGCATTACCCAGAATCCTTGTCAGCAGATCATGAAAAGAGTATGTGTTAGACCCATTTCAAAAGTGCAGAATGGAATTCACTAAGCAGTGTAAATGATTTCCTGTATTGCATCCAATGAATTTCTAGCCCTCCTACAACGTGTCTCTTAAGTTTGAGTTTTAGGTTTGTGCTGTATACATGGAGATGAGAGAGTTTCATTAATTCAAGAAGCAGCAGTGTCATGCACAGTTTCAATTGTACCCTTTACAAAGTGCATTCTCATTTTTAGTCATGTCATGAGTCCGAAACTACATTAATCTCAAATAGTCCAGCATACTTGCAACACTAGTTTTATACCACCTCAAAAACATCTGACTCTACCATGGTAAGGTAAATATTTAGTTTACCCTCATCTCCTGTTTCATTCATTTTCAGCCAAATGGGTAATTTTCCTTGACAATTATACCAGTCTCTCCTTGATAGGTTGAATTCCCCCATTATCTCCACATATGTCTTCAGCACTATTTTTAATTACATACAGTGCTGACTCATTTTGTACCTGAACATAATTTGGAATTAGATTTTCGGAAACCGATTTTATTATCACGTGTACTCAAGTGCTGCATGCACTACAGGAGTACAGTGAAAAGTGTACAAAATTGTCATTCTTTCATTTCTTCAGCCAGAGAGTGGTGGGCCTGTGGAATTCATTGCCACAGAGTGCAATGGAGGCTGGGACACTAAATGTCTTCAAGGCAGAGATTGATAAATTCTTGATGTCACAAGGAATTAAGGGCTACGGGGAGAATGCGGGTAAGTGGAGTTGAAATGCCCATCAGCCATGATTGAATGGCGGAGTGGACTCGTTGGGCCGAATGGCCTTACTTCCGCTCCTATGTCTTATGGTCTTATGGTCTTATTCTCTGGTGCCATCTTAAAATACAAAACCAGAATTTAAAAAGACAAGAGAAGAAATAAAATAATCAGAGCCAAAAGCAATAGAAAAAAAGACACCCAGATCTTAAAGTCCTCATCCAAATGAAAAGGAGAAAAGTGTAGGTTTTAAAGTCTTACCTCACTTGTCTTGCCCATTTCTAGAATTCATCAACATCTTCCATTTGGAAGAATCTTTAAAATTACTCATATTACCTCAAACTCAATTTTAGAAGTTTTGAAATATGTTTCACTATATTCCTCAGTTCTTAATTTTTCACATGAAATGTCAAAAAAATTTCCATTCATGGCAACATCTTTCTGTTATGCATTACACTCAAGTAAGACTCCTCCCCTTTTGTCTGGCAATTCCTAAGGTCCTAGGATGACTTTGTTCCACTCCAGAGTTGTGGGTCTTGAGATGCCCCAATAGTTTGATGGTTGATCCTAAGACCCTTCCACAAGATGGGGCAGAAAATGTTTGAAGAGGTGGGTGGGTGGGATGCTCAGATTTCTGCACATTCCTTCTGCTGTTTGTTCTTGGCCTCCACCTGGGCCTGTCAGAGATGCCCATAATGATCCATTTATGATACTTCTTCTCTAGTTTAAGTGTTCTTGAGTAAGAGCCAAGAGATATTCATTGTTTTGAAGACATGCCTAAAGGTTTCCTCTGTCCTGTTGGTACCATTTGCTGAGACAAAGCCTGGAGTAGAGAACTTGATTTAGGAATCTTGTGTCATACATGTGAATGATGACTGTAACCAGAGCCTCAGCACTGGGGAAGACATTGATATGTGCTTGTCCTGCCAATGGATTTGTAGAGTTTTATGAAGTTATCAATCAGATAATTCTCTCAGAATTGTGGTAGCTGAAGTACATCGGAGCCATGGACACCTGGGAGATGGCTAGTTCAGTTGGTTAGACAGCTGGTTTGTGACACTGAATGATATCAACAGCATCAATGAGATTCCCATATCAACTAAGGTTACCATAAAGCTCCCAGCTTGCCCCTTGCCTGAGATGTGGTGACCCTGAGATTAAATCCACTACCAGTTATCTCTCTCTAATGAGAGAGCAACTTATACTCCTCTAAGACAATGCAACTTTACAGCGTTGTGTTTAGTTTTGACCCTGCTCTATTGTGAAGTGATTTAGCTTGACCACCGACACACCAAAGCATTCATCATGATACGTTTGCATCGCTTCAAATCCATTAGATTTGCCAAGCACTTGCAGTCAAAATTAACTCAATACATGGTGTCTAATAAAGACACACACTCACCCTCAGTTTCAATTATTCCATCTTCTGTGATGTGTTATAGCAGCTGGTGCTGTATTTATTTGGTGATACATTTATTTGGATGCTTGAACCTTTGGGAAACTTGATGCCAAATCGCTTAATTGATTTCGATGTTATGTTTGATTTCTCAGATTGATTGGGGAGCATCAACTTGGATGAATCATGGGATGGTGGATGGAACAAAGAGCTGCTTCAAATTAGACTGTGGTGATTTGGGAAAATGTCAAGAGGCACTGCCCAACACAAATGAATTCTCAAATCCTAACAAGAGCTACTTAGATTGGGGATCCATCGAAAATGTTAAAACTGATGTGGTTGATATTTGGTTAGGCATTAAGAAATTAATGTGCTAAGTGTTACAAAATTAAAGCAAGTAGAAGGATAAAATTTAGATTAGCCTTGATTCAAATGAATGACACAACAAGGTTAAATGTTTTTCAGACAACTATGCTGTTTGTTTCAATTGTTTGTACCTCACATTGTTGATGTAATTTAAAACAGGTATGGGTGAACACTTTAAACCTAAGGCATAATATATTGTAGGATTGAGCAACCATTATTTAAATACTGGACAAAAACCTGGACTTTTCTAACATCTAAAATACTAGACAAAATCCTGAGCTCAGGCTGCAACAAATACACACAGAGCCAAAATGATTTCATTCTGGGACTATTGTTCAGCTTGGAATTCCAATTTACACCTCCACTCTCAGAGAATAATCAACCAAACTAACGTTTCCAATTCCGACTAAGCTTCATGGACAGTATGGGGCCTACACAGATACCAAACACCAAATACCAACACAGATTTGAGGGGAGATAATGAGGCACACAGTCCATATAACTGCCAGCCCTGATCTCACTTAGGGGAGAAATTTATTTTTTTAAAATAACAAACTTCTGCTCAAACAGCTTCCTTACAGGCTTTCAGTCCCAACAAGCTGCTTCAGAACCAAGAACCACAGAGGCTGAACAGAGAAGCTGAATCAAGAAGACAAACCAGGGGCATCACTACAACAAAGGACATCTGAGAGGGGCAAGCCAAACAAGCGCTATCTGAACAAAAGCTTCAAGAGAGGGGCCTGTTCCAAACCAAGAGAATTGACGTCAAGAACCTCAGCAACCAGATGTGCAATAAAATGATGTTTTCCCCAATGGTGATGATTTGGGGATGCCAGTGTTGGACTGGGGTGTACAAAGTTAAAAATGACACAACACCAGATCTTTTCCAATATATCATTTCAGTCACATTACACTGTAAACTTTTGCTATAAACTTTGTGTTTTATACTCCACAACCAACTGATGAAGGAGCAGCACTCCGAAAACTAGTTCTTCCAAATAAACCTTTGGACTATAACCTGGTATTGTGTGATTTCCCCAATGGTGAGCTTAAACTCCTGAGACCCCAAAGTTTCTGACCTAGTGAGCAGGGAAGGAAAGGCAGGTGGTCACAGTGCAAGGGATCCCAGAGGTAGTTCCTCTGATTAAAGCTTCTAATATTGTTTAATCTGTGTTGTATTTAATAGAGGTAGTTCCTCTGATTAAAGCTTCTAATATTGTTTAATCTGTGTTGTATTTAATAGTTTATTTCATTACTGTCCTCTGTAAAATAGATAGTGTTAATTTCCCTGTTTATCGCATTTACCTTTATTTCTTGTATTAAACTTACCTTTTGTATTGTAAGTAAATGCATAGATTCTTTTGTCCTGAAACAGCTGTCTACTGCATTCACCATTTCACATTCCCTCAATAAGTCCAGTGTCTAGAACCAGGGATCTGGGGGTGATCCAAACCACCTTAAACCAGTAAATTACTGATTGCAAACCAGAAACCCTACAGAATGGCAACCCACAGTAGGATGCTGGTGGAGGAATGTGGTGCAGTAGAGGGTGTTTCAGAAGCAAATTCTGATGGAGGTGAGGATCTCCTCCTATGTGTTTAAAAAGGTAAATATATCAAAGAAATGGGTCCTGATCTCTTGCAGGCTGACCATCCAGGGGAGGGAGCAGCCCAGTGGACTGACAGCAAGGAGCATAAGCAGTCCATGGAGAAGGCAGGCTCCTCTACCTTCAGCGACAGCTCTAGATATTGGATTCGAATTGAAGGCCGAGTTAAAGGAAGCAAAGGAAAGCTGTGGCATGAGGACCAGGGTAGGAGAAATGTTGTATGCAGACCTGCAGCGAGAGGCAAGAGAGGTGGCAGGCAGAGAAAAGATACAGAAGCAAACTAGATTACATGTGGTATCAGGTCACAGAAGCCAAAGATAGTGAACTTGCCATAAAGAAAGAAAATAGACGCCTGGGGAAGCAAGTTAACATGCAGGAGGAGAAGCCCAGGGACATCCAGACAGTGGACAATGTAGCCTGCAGCAAAGCATACAGAAGGGAGAGCACAGTCTCTGCCAGGGACAGATCCATGAGCTGAGACTATTTCTGTCCTAGGCCAGAGGCATGGTTAGCCTGATAAGTCTGGGTGTAGCCCAGGCAGGCAGGAAGGAGCAAGGGGGTGAGGTGAGAATGGATGATCGGGCAGTCAGGGATGCTCAGTTGCCTATGGCACCAAGGTGCGTGGGGTGGGGGTGCAGGGAGCAGTGTGGCAGCTGTGACAGTGAATAGACTGCAGGCAGGAGGGATTACTGAATCACCACCTGTGGGACTGGGAGCAGGCCCAGTCTGGCAGCAGGTAAGTGGCGGCACAGGGTCAGTTTAGAGAGTTACTTTGTGTTCTCACATGGAACCCAGCAGCTCAGGTCCATGGTAGCACACCTGGGGAAACTCATGTCTGTACCTTTCTTGGAAGTGGAAGACGCAGGAGATATAAATGACTGTGATGATGCCAAGTTGGCCAAGTTGCTGTTGTTCCCCCTGGACAGCAGACTTTACAAGTTTCTCTCAGCTGACAGCAAGAAGGGGCAGTGGACATTTGCCTCCATCCAGGAAGAGATCCTGGAAACCATGGGCTTCAATGATGGAAGGAGAAACTGAGGATTGCAGATGCTGGAGATCAGAGCTGAAAATGTGTTGCTGGAAAAGCGTAGCAGCTCAGGCAGCATCCAAGGAGGAGGAGAATCGAGGTTTTGGGCATGAGCCCTTCTTCAGGAAAGGAGGGCTCATTCCTGAAGAAGGGCTCATGTCCGAAACGTCGATTCTCCTGCTCCTTGGATGCTGCCTGAGCTGCTACGCTTTTCCAGCAACACATTTTCAGCTTCAATGATGGAAGCACATTTTCCCGAATAGAGAACACGCTGCAGATCATAGGGGAAATCCCGTAGGTTTGCAGACAGGCTGTGGCCTTGTTTATTTGAGTACCTGTGGAAGGTACCTCAACTGGGATAACCTCCGGGAGGATGACCACTGGTTCCACTTCCTCGTGGTCAACAGCCTACGGAGGCTGCAGACAAAGGCTGAGATTTATTTCGACCTCCAACAACCCCAGATCACCGAGGCGACAGTAGCGAGACAGCAGTGCCTAGTATTCAGGAATGGCTGGGGGAGGACGGGCCACCCTAGGGTAGGGTATGTGAACTGAAGTCCTCTGATAGTAACAAAGAGTGGCACTCAGGGGGAGGTAGCCCTCCCAATAAGATGCACAACTGCTTCAAATGCAGGAGGAGCGAACGCTGGTGGAGGATTGTCCCAATCAACAGAGGAAGGGTGAGTGGAAGGATCCTCCTTTGTGTGTCAAGGTACTAGGTCCAGTAGTGCAGGGGTCCCCAACTCCTTTGAGGGTTTTTTAGAGGAGCACCAGACCACACCCCTAGGGCCAGGGATGGTAGCCATAGCAGTGAGCGCAAGAGCCCCCACTGCCCCACTCCATAGCCCCTGACCTGTGATTAGAGCCAGAAGGGTTCAAGATGAACCTAAAGAAGGCACAGGTGGGCCAACAGGTAGCAAAGCTCCTGGAGCAGACTGTACAGGCAGGTGAAAGAACAAAGACCAAACCTGCATTGAAGGCAATCACTAGGCTGGCATCCTGGCCAACAAAGGTTCCTGAGCAGGTACTCGCCAGGACCTGAGTGGTTCAGGCCCAACACCAGCAGCCAGGGATAGAGGGGAAGCAAAGGCAGGTGCAAGGGTAGCACTGGTCCCTAACCTGAGGATGGTCTGAGGACAGAATCCTGTCCTTAATCTTCTCCTGGAAATGCTGGCTGGGGAAACAAGGTAGACAGCCCGCACAAAATAACAAGGCAGCTGGGTGCTGTGGGCCGCGATAACAGGGCAGGCAACCAGGCAGCCACAGTTCCACAGGCCACAGGGCCAGGGCTGGTGAACTGCCTCACAGGGCAGGGTAGCCTGCTCATAGTCTGGTTCTCAGGAGGTTCCCTGATTAGTAAGGGGCGAGCGCTGAGGAGAACTCCCTAAGATCCGAAGGAAAAGACACCATCGTCCCAATGTACCTGCCACCAGATAGTGAAAAGCCCTCAGGGGAGGCCACCAGCCAGGCAGCAGCCACAGACAGTGAAGAGCCCCTCAGGGAAGCCACAATTCACCAGCCACAGGCCCAGTGTCAGCAAAGGCCCTCCCAGGCAGGTCAGGCTGCACATAGTTTGGGACTTGGGAAGTGCCCTAAAGCCAGGGACACTATTGCCCTAGAGGTGGAAAGGAAGATAGCAGCCATGAAAAGGGGGCACCCCCGGGGAGCCTGCACAGCCAGGGGAAGAAGCCAAGAATCCCTCAAGCCACAATAGTCTGTCCATAGTCTGGGACTTGGGAGGACCCCTGGTAAGCAAAGAAGAAGCACTGCAGAGAACCCTCTGAATCCAGAGTCTGGGACACCATGGTCCCTGGGGTACTTGCTATACTGAAGCCGTAGCAAGGATTGACCTTTCAGATTTAGCCTGGTCACCTGGAGATGAGTGGCATTGTACAGTACATAGCTTTTATCTAAAATTTAAGTTTAGGCTATAAGTGTACATAGTGTTATGTTGAATTATACTAAAATTTAAACTGAAGTTCACTTATCCAAATGATGTCAAGGTAGACAGGGTGACTGCACATAACCTTAATCTGGGAGGTGTTGTAAAGGTTCCACTGGCTAGAATTTTGGAGACACAAAACAAGCAGACATATATAACAAGCACATGAGGGGACACCAGAGAGCGTGATATCGAGACCACAGATATTGACACCGCGTGGGTGGCATGGTGGCACAATGGTTAGTACTGTTGCCTCACAGTGCCAGAGACCCAGGTTCAATTCCTGCCTCAGGCGACTGACTGTATGGAGTTTGCACATTCTCCCTGGGTTTTCTCCGGTTTCCTCCCACAATCCAAAAATGTGCAGGTTAGGTGAATTGGCCATGCTAAATTGCCTGTAGTGTTAGGTAAAGGGGTAAAATGTAGGGGAATGGGTCTGGGTCGGTTACGGGTCGGTGTGGACTTGTTGGGCCGAAGGGCCTGTTTCCACACTGTAAGTAATCTAATCTAATCAAAAATTATATAATAGGTCGGAGGTGTAACGTGAGTGAAAATTGTGATCCTTTGTTTTCCTGTGTAAAATGTGTTGAAGGTTTGAACATAGGGTCATGTATATGCACTGGATACTGTGTCCCTGTATGTTTGATCATTCCCTGATCCTGCTTTGTGTCTTTCTTTCAGGACACAATGCACTATCTCTGAAGGGAGGAAATATGTGTATGTGTGTTGGGGTTTTAGTCATTTGGTGAGTTGGCTTTTGGGTCTCAATGATTGTTGCTCATCCAGAATGATACTCTAAGGCATGGAATATCAAAAGAGGGATATTTAGGATTGAGCAAAAATCCCCAACAGCTAAAATACTGGACAAAAGCCTAAACTCAGGCTGCAACAAACACACACAGAGCCAGAATGAATTCAGATGGGACTATTGTTCAGTCCCATATTGGGGCTGTTGGAATTCCAATTTACACCTCCATTCTAGGAGAACAATCAAGCAAACCTAACAGTCTGGACTGAAATTAACTTTTACACCTCAGGCTACATTTCACAGACAGTATGGGCCTACACAGATACTAAACACTGAACTTCAATCAAAATCCATTCACAGAGATATTGATCATTCAACTTCAATCAAAATACATTCACACATAATCTTAACTATCAGGAAATTATTTGACTTCAGAAGGAAACAGCAGAAACACAATGACTAACACAGATTTGAGGGGTGATAATGGGGTACACAGTCTCTTTAACTACCAGCCCTGATCTCACCTGGGAGAGAGCCTTTTTTTTCAACAACAAGCTTCTGCACAAGCAGCTTCCCCACAGACTTCCAACCCCCAACAAGCAGCTTTTGAGCCAAGAACCACAGAAGCCAAACAGAGGACCTGAATTGGGAAGTCAAACCAAGGGTATCACCGCAACAAAAGACATCCATGAGGGGAAGCCTACCGAGTGCTATCAGAACAAAAGCTTCCAGACAAGGCCTGTTCTGAACCAGGAGAAATGATGACAAGAACCTGTAGCAATCTCACACACTTCAAAACCATGTTTTCCTCAGTGGTGAGCTTAAAATCCAGAGACCCTAAAGTTTCTGAAGGGAGAGGAAGGCAGGTGATTACAGTGCATGGAATCCCAAAAGTAGGAAGCCTGACTAAAGTTACTGTGATTAAACTTTTGTTTTAGCTTCAAATAGTGTTTCATCTATATTTTATTTAACAGTGTATTTCATTACTGTCATATGTATAATTGATAGCGTCAATTTCCCTGTTTATTGCATTTACCTTTATTTCTTGAATTATACTTACCTTTTGTATTGTAAGTAAATGCAGAGAACCTTTTGTCCTGAAAAACCTGTCTACTGCTTTCTTCATTTCACATTCTCTAAATAAGTCCAGTGTCTATAATCAGGGATCTGGGGGTGATTCAAACCACTTAAACTCAGCAAATTACTGAATGCAAGCCAGAACCCTACAATATTATGTTAAAAATTGAGAATTATTCAAATATTCAAGTTTTGAACAGCTACTATTCTGCTGCGTGTAGCCTAATACAAGTCCCTTTCACCCATCACCCTTGAATTATATTGGTTCCTGGCCCAGTGACATCTCAACTTTATGATCTTACCCTTTAATCCTTCCTCAGTCATGCTGCTCATTACCTCTGTAATCTTCTTAAATCCTACAACTCTGAACTATTTTCAATTCCGCTGCTTGGCACACCTCCAATTTTAATTGCTCTACCATTGGTGACTGCACCTTCAGTCATTTCAGCACTAAGCTCTGTAATCGCCTCTCTAAATCCCACCACCTCTCTTATCTCCTTTGAGATCTATATTTTGTCTATCAGCTTGTTTTGGCTCTGTAACACTTGGCATTTTCTTTTAAAGCGCTTAAAACCGACCTCTTCAACAAAGCTCTTTTGAGTTTTGTTTACCCATTTTTCTCCTGATGTGGTGTGTTGTCAAAATTTGTTTGGCAACACTAGAATAAAATATCTCTGGATGTTTTTAACCACATTATAAATGAGTTACTGTCATATTGAAAGAATTGGGAACATAGGAACTGCAGTTGGATGGCGTCTTGTGTTGTTGCATTGTTATCAAAAGTATCAAATGTATTTCATTGGATAGCATTTTCACTTTGGAATTAGTTGACTGTCCCATTCGAGAGCTAAGCCCAAAATCCAGGTTGAGAGCCACCGCAGGGTTAAGGGAGTGCTGCACTGTGGAGTTATTTACCACACAGGGATGTCAAAGCTAGTTCGTTCCATTTATTCAAGGCTGCGATTCACAGATTTTTAATCAATGATTAGGGGGATAAAGCAGGAAAATGGAGTTGAGGATTATCAGATCAAAGAAGGGCTCATGCCCGAAACGTCGATTCTCCTGCTCCTTGGATGCTGCCTGACCTGCTGCGCTTTTTCAGCAACACATTTTCAGATTATCAGATCAGCCATGATATCATTGAATAGCAAAGCAGACGCGATGAGCTGAATGGCAGATTTGCTTCTATGTCTAATGACCTTATAGTTTACACTGTTGTTTCACATCATCTTTCAGTTGAGGGATTAGAAGAAGGTCTGGCTGTCTTCTTAGGCAGATGCAAATGAGAATAGAATCCCTACAGTATGGAAACAGGCCATTCAGCCCAACAAGTCTACATCGACTCTCTGAAGAACAACCCTTCCCTATACTATCAATGTAGCATTGCATTTCCCATGGGCCAATCCATCTACCCTGCATATTTGGACTCTGGGAGTAAACCCATGCAAATACGTTGAGAAGGTCCATTCAGACAGTCACCCGAGGGTAGAATTGAACCCATGTCCCTGGCATTGTGAGGTAGCAATGCAAACCACTGAGGCACCGTACCATCCCAAATGCTGCAAATGTTCCCACTGAAGAGATTTTGTGGAACAGGTGAGGTCTGTCAAGTACCCTGGTCACTATTTATCCCATAACCAATAGCACTGAACTGGACAATGTGCTCACTATCAAACTGCTGCTTGTGGATACTTGCTGTGTACAAATTAGTTCCTGTGTTTCACAATTTACAGCTGTAACTACAAGTCAAATTTTCTTTATTTGCTGGAAGGTACTCAAAACTGCTCAACTGGGAGATAGTGAGGACAACATATGCTGGAAAGTCAGGATTGATAAAGTGTGGAGCTGGAGAAAGCAGAGCAGGTCAAGCAGCATCTGAGGAGCAGAGAAGTCAATTTTTCAGGTTGGAACCTTTCATCAGGACTGGGGAGGGGCTGAGAAATACATAGAGGAAGAGGGGTTGCGCTGGAGGAAAGTTAGGTGGGATGTTGATAGGTGAATGCAGGTAGGAGGTAATAGTGATTGCCAGTGGGAAAGGTGGATTGAATTGGTAAGAAGGAAGTTGGACAGGTTAGGTCAGGATAGGGGGCGAGGCAGAGAAGGAGGGCTGGACCTGTGATGAGTTGGGGAATGGGGAGATTTGAAAGCTGGTGAATTCTATGTTAAGACTGTATAGTTGTAACCTCCTGAGGCAGAAGATGAGGTGTTCATCTGCCAGTTTTCACCTTATATTGATGGTGGAGGAGGCCCAGGATGATGCAAGTTGAAATGGCAGACAACCGGAAGTTGGAGTTGATTGGAGTGTACGGACCATAGATGTCCCCTGAACCAGTCCGCAAGCTTGCGCTTTGTCTCTCTGATGTAGAGAAAACCACATCGGGAGCAATGGATGCAATAAATCAGGTTGGAGGAAATGCAGGTGAATTTCTACCGGAAATTCCCCCTCACACTCCCCCGACGACATGTCTGTCCTTGTCCGCTTCCAATATCAACATAAGGCCACATGCAAACTGAATGCAGAAGAACCTCTTCTTCTGCCCTAGGAGCTCACAACCATACAACCTAAACATAGAAACAGACCAGCTTTTAAATCTTCCTATCCCCCACCTCATCCCAGGTCCAGCCCTCCCTCTCTGCCACACCCCCTTGACCTGACCTACCTGTCCACTTTCCTTCCCGCTGACCCATCACTACCATCTTCTACCTGCATCCACCTATCGCCATTCTATCTAACTTTTCTCCAGCCCCACCCCTCCCACTATCTATTTCTCAGTCAGTTTCCCCCCCCCCACACTCAATATCTCCCCAGCACCTCAGATGCTGCTTGATCTGCTGTGTTTTTTTTCAAACTCCTGATCTTGCGGCTGCAGCCTTCTGAAGCAATGTATCTCATATTCTCGATGTGGACAAGCTAGTGTTGGACTCGGGTGGACAAAGTTAAAAAAAATCACACAACATCAGGTTATAGTCCAACAGGTTTATTTGGAAGCCCTAGCTCTCAGAGCATTGCCACCTGATGAAGGAGCAGTGCTCCAAAAGTTAGTGCTTCCAAATAAACATATTGGACTATAACCTGGTGTCTGGTGTTGTGTGATTTTTAACATTCTCATATTCTCACAATCCTTTGTGTAAAGAAATATTTTGCCAGATTGATTTAATGTAAATATGTAAATTATCTTGTATGTACATTTCCCTCTGAGAAAAAAAAAGGAGTGAAAATAGACTATTCAGTCTAATCATAGGTACTCTTTGGTATCAATTCCATTTTCCCAGTGGTCCCCACATCCCTTTATTCTCTGAGCTCAAAGGTCAGTTTGCCCTAGCCTCAAATATATTCAGCAATGAATCATTTACAACACTCTGGTAGGGAGAGTTTAAAGGATTCATCACCTTCTAAGTGAAGCAATTTCTCCTCATCTCGGTCCTAAACATTTGGTTCTTTATCCAAAATATGTGTTCCCGTCAGAAATTTTTAAGATTTGTAACTCAGGTTGATAATAGGTATGTAAGTTAGCTCACTGAGCTCGAAGGTTTGTTTTTAGATGTTTCATCACCATGCTAGGTAACATCATCAATGAGAGTGTCTGGTAAAGCACTGGCGGTATGTCCCATCTCTCTATTGATAGCTCTTGGTTTCTCAATGAGTGTGATGTCATTTCCAATTCATTTTTTTCTTCAAAGGCAGCTGGATAGGATCTAAATTGACATGTTTATTGATGGAGTGCTGGTTAGAATGCCATGCTTCTAAGAATTCTCATGCATGTCTTTGTTTCACCTGCCCTAGGATGTGTGTGTTGTCCCAGTCAAAGTGGTGTCCTTCTTTGTCTGTATGATTAGAAACTAGTGACAGTGGGTTGTATCTTTTGGTGGCCAGTTGATGTTGATGTATCCTGGTGGCAAGTTTCCTGATAGTTTGTCCGATGTAGTGTTTTTCACAGTTCTTGCATTGTATCTCATAAATGATGTTAGTTCATTAGCCACTGTTTAAATGTGTTGGTAGGTTTGTGGGCTACCGTGATGCCAAGGGGTCTGAGTAATGTGGAAGACATTTCTGAATACGTATTTGATGTAAGATAATGTGGCTATAGTTTTTTTGGTGAGTTGTGTCTGCTTGTTTGAGTTTGTTTCTGAGGAATCAGCGGATTATGTCTATTGGGGTCCTGTTTTTCTTGAAAGCGTTGTATAGATATTTTTCTTCTGCTTTTTCTATACAATGTTTTCAAACTACTCAGACCCCTTGGCATCATGGTAGCCCACAAACCTACCAACACACTTAAACAGCGATTTAAACACTAAACAAAAAATAAAATAAAATATTGCAGTTGCTGGAAATCTGAAACAAAAACAGAAATGACTGGAGAAACTTCACATATCTAGCAGAATCTCATAATCCCGACAGTGCAGAAACAGGTCATTTCACCCAAGAAGTCCACACCGACTCTTCAAAGACCCATCCCCTACCATATTACTCTACATTTAACCCTTACTAATACAAATAACCTCCACATCCCTGGAATCTATGAGCAATTTAGCATGGCCAATTCACCTAACCTGAACATCTTTGGGAGGAAACCAAAGCAAACCCACACAGACACAGGGAGAATATGCAAACTCCACACCGACAGTCATCCGAGTCTGGAATTGAACCCTGGTCCCAGGCATGCTAAGGCAGCAGCACTAACCACTGAGCCACTATGCTGTCCATCTGTGAAGAGGAAGCAGAGTTAACATTTCAGGTCCAGTGACCCTTCTTCATCCGTACTGGCAAAGTATGCCCAGTGACTCTAGCATATATCACAGACATAGCGGTCTTAGCACTGATCACTGCTGGACCTCACTGGCAACATATCTCCAGACATCTATTGATGATGACCATCTATTCGCAACATTACAATGAATTATCTGTTCATTCCAAGATCTGACCTTCCTCATACATTCTTATATGTAATGTAATTGAATTATTTGATGGAGTACCAGGGAAAGTCAATGATGGTAGAGAGACAGAGATCAACTTTTTATTGGTATTTGACATCATAGGTTTTCTAAATCACAAGGAATTAAAGTGAAATGGCAATCTGGGTGCAAAATTAATTAACAGACAAAAAGCAGGAATTAATGATTTTTTTTTCCAGATGCATGCAAGTGTACAGTCTACATTAATCAGTGGTAGGATTGCTACACTTTTGGATGTATATTGGACCAGATATTCTGATCACCATCAGAACACCAGTATTCCTTTTAAACATTACCCTTTTATTTGTGGATAACTTTCAAGCCAAGTCTGCTCTTTCCTAAATATGCCTCTGTGGGAAAACCAGGGAGAAATCCCTTCAGTGCAGGTATAGCATTGCAATCTAAGGCATGTCCTTTTTCTGACATTTTCAGAAGTTAAGGGCCCCAAGGACACTTTGACAGTGACTAAGGAAGAGTAAGGTAAATGAGTGGCTTGGATAGCAGGTGGGGAAGTTTGAAGGCTGTGTACCTTGTGATTAAGGTGGTTACACAGGTGAATAGATTGTCAGGTGAGTGAGGGAGTAGAGTGCCAGATTAGTGGGGTGGTGGAGAGAGAGTGCCCCATGGCTGAGGGGGTTATAATGCCATATCAATGGATCAATACTGAGGGTAAGTATGTGTCCACATTTGGGGGAGGTCACAGTATTGACTGCAGGGATTGTGTTAGTCATGGTAAAGTCGGGTTGGGTTGGCTTGGAGAAGGAGTGTCCAGGTTGAAGGGGTCAATTACCTAGAGTTCTGGTAGGTTCTTAACATGCTCACTTTTCATGGGTTACTATTAAGCTTAATCGAATCAGAATCATCAGAATTTAAGGGAGTTTTCCAGACTCTTCCAGACCCATGGAATTACCCACATGAAGTTGTAATTGGTGAAACAAGCACTCAGATGGCAAATAAAATTTAGTATTGACAAGCATGAAGTGATATCTTTGTTTAACAAAAATAACCAAGGACATGCCCGAGATTAAGCACATAGTTGAAGGTAATATTTCAGTCTCATATTTACCTTCAACACTGCAAGAGATGCTGTCTTATTGTATGGAACATGAAAATTATATTCGCTTGCCTCACCTCCATCCCTAAAAAGGGTGGAGTGCAAAGCTCTGAAGGCCTTCACCTGGAGGGGTGGGGGTGTAAAAAAACACAGGCAGTCTCTCTGGTTTCCTGTCTAATACTTTTCTCTAAACCAATATCACAAAAACAGATTATTGGATTAGAGGTCTCCTAATTACTGGCAACAAATGTTAGAGTAAGCATTGATCGGCATTACTGTCATAGGAGAATTACAAGTCACAGCTACTGCTTGCCCAATGTTGCACAGAAGCTCCAACAACTATTGGCGGCCACACTTGATGCGTGCACATCTGACGGAGGCAGAGAACTTCTTCAAAGTGTGAATCCTTTGAGGAGACTTTGCAGAGGTACAAACTTGGTTAGAGACAAAAAAACTGAGATGCTGGAATCCAAGGTAGACAAGTAGGAGGCTGGAAGAATACAGCAAGCCAGGCAGCATCAGGAGGTGGAGAGGTCAACATTTTGATTTGTAATCCTTCGTCAAGACTGGGGGTGAGTGTAAGGGGAGCAGCAGAAAAAGGGGGTGGCAGGGGCAGGGTGGTGAAGTGGGGATAAGTGAAGACAGGTAGAGGGCAAAGAGAACATCAACGTCTCCACCTCCTTATGCCACTTGGCTTGCAGTGTTCTTCCAGCCTCTTGCATGTCGGCCGCACTTGATGGGCAGTGCTTATGTCTCTGGAGACTTTGATCCTGGGAAAAGCCTATCACTGCCCCATTAATTTTCTGAGTGTTACAAGATATACAAGAGAAAAAAAAGCCAAACCTCTTCAATCATTCCTGATAGGTACAAATTCTCAGTCCTGATATCATCCTTGTGAATTGTATATATAAATATTTTAATATTAAAAAGTACCTACCTTCTATGAATACATTTGTTGACATATTACATTTGCAAAGCAATCTCTGGCAATGTTCCTGCATATTTACAAACTCATGTCTAACACATACAAACACATACTTATGTATACTTTATACAGAGAGCAAGCAGGATGCATTTTGATCAACATTGTTTTTGGGTGTTAATACTCTGATGCTATGGGTAGGAAATGCAATGGTGATTTACTGTCTTTTAAAAAATTGCACTAGTGTTGGATAACACACAAAATATAGTGAGCCCTGTGTACTGAGTTGAAAACTATTCAGCACAACATAAGTTTGTTGACTTTTACCTTGTCGACAGAAGTGTTCAGAGCATTTCCTGCTATATTCCTGGTCAAAACTGAGAGCTGATGTGCATATCAGCAATAAAGGTAGCATGATGGTACAGTGGTTAACATTGCTACCTCATAGAGCCAGGGACCGAGATTCAATTCCAGCCCCATAGTATCCAGAGATGTGGGGGCTAGGTGGATTGGCCATAGTAAATACAGAGTTACCGGGATAGGGTGGAGGCTGGTGGGATTTGTTTTGAGAGTCGGTGCAAATTTGATGGGCTGCGCTCTAGAGATTCTATGCTTCATTATATAACAGCACTATGAAATGCTTCAAATACAGTTTGAAGTTCTCTTTGTAGTCTGGGTGACATTGACATTAATGATTAGAAGGAAATTGACATTCAAAAATGGAGACAACTTGTCCATCAAGCCACACCATACTTTCATCAAATGTCTGATAGCAGAACCAAGAATGAGAACCCTGCTCTTCACAGCCCATTACAACACGGATATCTGCCCCATGTGCTCAAAGATCTGTAGATTGAGCATAAGCTGTTTATTCATCTTAAAACACACAGCACAAATCTGCTGCTCTGAGTAGACATCATCGTCAAATTGAAGCACAGCCAATGACCACTGCTTTTTTTTAATCTTTTGCTGGATGCTGGGCATTTGACATTTGGAAAAACAGGAAGTGGAAGGGAAGATGCTTGTCAACCATTTGAACACAGTATCCAGTATATCATAATTGGTTTTGCAGCAGTTTACCTTGAAAGCTTGTGAACCTGGCTTTAATAAAGTCATGAGGATTTGCTTAACAGTACCCTCACTGAATCCAGAGAATGTGGCTGGAGCATTGTTGGAATTTCAACTGGACGAAATTCCATCCTTAGCTGATGAGTGTGCTTGTTGTTTTGTTTAGGAAGGGATTAACTATAGGTCCCTTTAAACCCAACTTTTTTCTTCTTGTACATTAAATTAAATTTTTCCAGTTCTTAGTCATGACTCAGATGGAAGCACTGTTGCCTCTGTGTCACTAGACTATGTGCTCATAGTTCCATTCTAGTAAATCTAGGCAGGCAGTGCAGCATAAAAATCATAAAGTGCTACATGAATAGTGGTGTTATATTTTGGTTGAGACGTTAAACTAAGACTCCATCTGCCTCTCAGGTGATTGCTACAGACCACAGCCAATATTTCAAAGAGGAGCAAGGAAGTTTTTTCCCAGTGTCCTGGCCCAACATCTAACCTTCAAATAGAACAGATTATTATCTGCACTTCATTTTCCATTGTTTGTGTGTGAGTTGTGATTCCACCATTGCAAAACCTCAAAAATAGTTCTCTTTCTGTTTTTTCAAAATTACAATGAAATCAATGAGGATCATTCAAAAATAACAAATTACATTAAAGTTTATTATGTTTAATATTAACAAGTCCAATGGCATTCTGTCCTTTATTACGAGAGGACCTTATTCTGTCCTTTATTAAGATAGTAGTCTACCTATCCTTAAGCCTATTGAGGACTTTAAGTGTCCATTGCCAATGTCCGTCACCAAGATTGGCTAAACAGCACCTCTATACTGATCAGGTCTTAAAGAACAACACAGACTGGGTCTGTGGCAGGTCCTGAAGGAATCAACAAGAGGGAAAAGCATACTTGACGTCACATCTCCAAAGTACCTGTCGCAGAAGTACCTGCCCATGGAAAATATCGATGTGACTGACCACTGCACAGTCCTTAAGGATACCTTCACTGTGAAGATATACTGTGTTGGGTAGCACTACCACCTTGCCAAAATTATAGATTTTGGAAAGATCTAGCAATTCAGGTCTGGGTATCCTGTGGGCGATCAGCAGCAGTTGAATTGTGCTCCAACATAATCTGCAGGCTCAAGGCCTGATATATGCCCCAGTCAAGCATTGTCATGAGGTCAGGCCATCAATTGTAGTTCAATGAAGAGTTCAGCATGCCAGGATTAACACCAGATATGCTTATAAATGAGTTGTCAACCTGATGAAGCTACAACACAGGAATACGTACATGCCAAATAGCATATAGTGCAAGTAATAGACTGGGCTGAACAACATAGGCCTGGATTCCAGCGTCACTTCAGAACTTGAACATATAAAAACCAAGGCTAACCCTCTACGGAGTGAGTACTGAGACAGCATTGCACCCTTGGAGGTGCTGTTTTTCAGATCAGTTGTTAATGGAAGCTCCATCTCTGCTTATTTTCACATTGCGAGCCACATTGATAATCAGAAAACTTGGTGAAATATGGATGTTAGTCTATGATGCAGAGACAGCCAAAGATGTAGATTCATATCTTTAAAAAATCAGGCACATTGCCCATACATTTATTTATATTGATGGACCAATTGGAATGAAATAAATATTATGTAACCGAAATCGAAAAGCCAGACAAAATGGAGTGGTCAGAAAATCAGTCATTTTCATGTGAAGCAGATAAAAGAGTATAAAAGGAATAACTGTGATAATCACAAGGTATTTCAGCATCCTGGAATTAAACTGAACAGATTATGAGCAATTAAGAGGGTGCTTTTATACTGAGCTACTGAGCAATGCCTGAATTACTGGAAAGTGGAGGTCGCGCTCAAGGCTATGTCTCAGGCGGCTACAGTTATGGAATTCAAAAAGGCTGCAAGATCACAATGAGAACAGTGTATGAGCAAATCTTTAATATGCTCAACCAACACTTTAGTCTATTAGATTGATCAGGAGATGCCCTGCAATGTGCTCCTTTTATCAAGAGAGTGTGAATTAGAGCTGATGGCAGAATAATATAAGTGACTATTGTCTCTACCTCAGATTCATTAAGTATGCTATTATCCTGCTGGCAGCTGTGATAAATTCTATCACCGTTTAAGTAATGTTCTACTACAGTAGAATTTGATGATGGAGTCTTTGATGGAGCAGCAACAGGAGGACATTGATGAATAAGCACAACAAGGTGCTTAGAGTAATGATAGGTCTGCCATAGAGCATTTTGTCACTATCAAGGAGCATGGAAAACCCCAGCTCAAACTTAACAAATGGGGCAACATAGGGTTTGGAGTTAAAGTCTAGCTGGGGTTAACTCTATAGCCACACACTCAGAGACATCTGTGGTACAGAATCTAATAGTTAATGGTTAAGTTACTTTTGTGGCACAGACAGAAGTCACTTGGCAATGTTGTGTTGCAATATCATTTGAAAAATCCTTTTTTTTTTGCAGAGCTTCCTTAATCTGCAACCTTCACTCCATTTCTGGTCACGTTGCTGACCTAGAGACATGGCAGTCACATACCTTTTTCAGAATCAGGTCATCAAATCCTCAAATACTTAGTTCTAAAGAAGAACCACTCAAAACATTTAATATGGTTCTCTCTTCATAGATCCTGATTCTCCAGGATTCCAATTTACTTCATATCCATTTGCCTCTTTGAAACTTGGCGAGAGACAAAATACTGCAGATGCTGGAATCAAAGGTAGACAAGCAGGAGACATATCTCTTGATGCTGCCTGGCTTGCTGTGCTCTTCCAGCCTCCTGCTTGTCTATCTTTGAAACTAAGCACCAGCTCTCCAAAATACATGTCATATGCCACAGAATTTCCACTAAATTTACCCCATCAGAAGGAAGTCAAATGCACTTCAGCAGCAATTCACCTTTCAATCAATGCAGTTGATGATTTCTGATAGCTAATCAATTTTTAGAATTTCATTTATGGGATATTATTACCAATTCCTAATTATCCTTGAGAAGGTGGTGATGAACTGCCTGTTTAAACCTTCATACTCCATGTGGAATATCTCCCATGCTGTCAGGAAGGACTTTCCAAGAGTTTGAGCCACCAATAGTGAAAGAACGGCAAAATATTTCCAAGTCAAGTTGGAGGCGAACTTGCAGATGGGGGTGTTCCCATATATCTGCTGCTGCTGTCCTTCTAAACAGTAGAGGTGATGGGTTTGGAAGGCTCTATCTAAGGACTCCCCTAGTGAGTTATTGCAGAGCACCTTGGAGGTGGTACACATTGCTGCTACTGAGCATCGATGATCAAATTCCCTTGCTTAGTTCAGAAAGCAGAAATACAAGCACCAAGGGAAGAGAAATGGAATCAAATTGTTCAGGAGTCTAGAATCAACGGGACAATGGATGCTAGGCTTGGATTGAGCTACTGTTTAATCTAGCAGGCAAATAACAACTTGCTTTCTGAAAAATATAACAGCTGCATAATCACATTGCAGTTTGGGAAGTTTACTTCAAAAATAAACCATTAAAGGAGATTTTCACTGACGAACAGAAGAAAATCTTTCACTGCTTCATCACTTAACTTTCAAGAGTAAATTCATCCTTTTTCAGCCTCAGGCCATCCTCCTGTGACAGCAGCTGCATTCCTGTCATCATCAACAACCACAGGCAACTTCTGGGCAGCAGCTGTTATTTTTATTATCATCCTGCAGCACACTGTCATAGAAACTATGGGGAAGCTGTGTACTAACCTGGCATGCCTCATTAACATCTAATTTGGGGTGTATTCATATGAGTTCAGTTCACTGTCTCCAGACACCATCAACATTTCAAATTGGCAACATTTGTCTACTTTTCAGCATTTCTAGTCGAGGAAAAAGATGCCTCCTGTCTGTGATCCTTTCTCTTCATTTCTGGGAAGAAGGCACTTTGCAGCTCTCTTCCTATATCTTGTTTATACTCACAACAGAGGAGAATGGTTTAAGTAAAACAAAATATAGTTATCATGTGTGGGCAATGTACCTTAGAACACAAAGACTAGCAATGACTGGCCTAGCACTTGTTTCAAAGTCATCAAAACACAACTGTTCAAGCATTCAATGAGCTGGCTATTTCTGAGAATACGCATCATAGAAACAGGTCATTAGGTCCAACTAGTTTTTACAGTTGTTAATGTTGCATGAAAACCTTCTCTCACCAATAACTTTGAATCTTTTCAAAGAACATTAACATCCGTTCTCCCTCATGCATTTACAGTAAGTTCTACACTCTCACCCACAATTGGATTGCTTATTTTGACATAATTCCAGGTTTAAATTTTATTGAGATGACTCACACTCATATTTCTTCAGAATAATCATGAAGAAAACTGCAGCTTCACTGATGGGTTCCAGTGACTGCTCACAGTAACTCCTTTAGATGGCTGGCAAGGATCAATGGCGTGAATTGCTTACTCTGCTTGTTCAGACTCACATCAGCTAACTGCATGAAAAATATGGAACAGAAGCAGAAGAGAAAAGAGAAGACAAGAAAGAAAGACAGGTTCTTAAGACACCTCAGACAATTCGTGCCTATATGCAATAAGACGTGGAGGATGTTTGGGTATGGGCTGATAAGTGACAAGTGTTACATGCCATACCAATGACCACCTCCATGATGATCATCTCTCTTTGACATTCAATGACATTACCATCATTGGATCTCAGCGGATCGACATCCTGGATATTAGCATTGACCAGAAACTGAGTGGACCAGCCAAATAAGTGCAGTAACTGGGAATCCTGCAATCAGTAACTCACCTCCTGATTCCCCATGCATGTCCACTATCCCCAAATCCCCAATCAAGAATGTGATTGTGTATGAAATACCCCTGGACTTTAATAACAACGGCTCCAACAGTGCTCAGTACCATCGAGGAATAAAATCATTTTATCAGCACCCCAAAAACTGCCTTCAACATTTGCTCCCCCTTCCACTGCTGCACAGTACCAGCAGCACCTTCCACATTCACATGAATGATCTGTAGCACCTTCCACATCCACATCCTCTTTCACCTAGAAGGGGAAGGGCAGCAAATGTAGGAGAGCACCACCACCCACACATTTCCCTCCTAGCAAACATGCTATTCCAACTTAGGCTTATGACCAGCCCTTCATTGATGACTGGGGCAGGGTCCTGAAAATCCCTCCAAAACAATGTGTGCATACCTACATGGCATACTCTGTAGTCATTTAAGAAAAAAGTTTGCCATCTCATCCTCAAGGGCAAATAGAAAGAGGGAACAAATGCTACTTTGCCAATCATGCCAACAGTCTGGGAATTAATAAAATTCTCTCATATCTCCTTATTTCTTTCAAATAAAACTTGATCACCTGCTTAAGTGTGCTTTAATCTTTTATTTTGATTCCTGTGATTGATTGTGTATCTAACCATGTGTAAAGCTATGAAAAAGCCAACCACTTCTCCTGTGGTAATCAAAGTTAAGGAGTT
This sequence comes from Chiloscyllium plagiosum, assembly GCF_004010195.1. Lineage (NCBI taxonomy): Eukaryota > Metazoa > Chordata > Chondrichthyes > Orectolobiformes > Hemiscylliidae > Chiloscyllium > Chiloscyllium plagiosum. Next base: position 48,191,107 of record NC_057712.1, read on the forward strand.
ATTTTTATTGTAAACTCATTCAGTAAAAAGTATAAACATTGCTAAAAAAATGAAAGTCAATCCTGAATTCAGTGACATTCATACATTATTATGCATGAAAGCAAACAATGCAAGTTACAGCATAATTTGAAAGTATTGGAGAAGGTTGGACGGAGGAAGAATTCAATAGTTAAAAGTCAAAGAGAGTAAAGGAAACGTACATTTTAATGTTAGCCACAAAATCTCGATGGCTGTCACAGAACTAGTTGTTCTTCCAGAGACTGACAATCTTTTACCTCCACTAAGTATGGTCCTTGATATTGTTTTTATTATTAAAATCTGTATTTTCTGGATCTATTCCCATTTGTAACAGAGGGAAATTGTCGACTTGAGGATTATTGAGAGAGAAATGCTGATATTTCAATCTGGCAGACCTTCTTAACGTTACTGGCTCTCTGTCTCTAACTCTTCTGGGTATTAGTATTTACAAAAAGACAGCTTTTCTGCCTTTTTCTCTGCTTGCCAGAAAAGTGACTGCAGTCATGTGACTAGCTTTCAACCTGCACACTTATGTTCCCATTAGGTAAATGGGAACCCTTTGTTAGACGTTGTGTGGATTAAAGGTGGTCTCCGGTGACTGCAGGAAGAATGCCTCATCTTCTGTCTTGGGACCCTCCAACCACACAACATCAAGGTCAATTTCATCAGCTTCTTAACTCCACTCCTGCCATCTCATCCCAGATCCAATCCTCCAACTCGGCACCAGCCACTTGAACTGTCCTACCTCTCTATTTTCCTTCCCACCTATCCGCTCCACCCTCCCCTCCAACCAAACCATCGATTGTCCTGCTCCTCGGATGCTGCCTGACTTTTACTTTTCAAGTGCAATGAAAACAGTCAATTCATCCCCTTGTGACTTACAAAGGTTATTGAATCTTGATCAGTTATGGCTCCTGAATGATCTACTCTCTGAAAGATAGGGAGAAGCTGTTCACATCACCTCGTGGTGATCATTGACCATGGTGTTATTGACAACATGTCTGTGCCATAGCCAGTCTCAACTAAGATGGATATTAGTTACTTATCAAACGATTTTTGTCAACAATTTTGTAATTTCCTATGCAGTTGGCAGGTCAAGATAGCTGATAAAGCGTGGCACTGGAAAATGCACAGCAGGAGAGGCAGCATCTGAGGAGTCCTGAAGAAAGATCATACTGAAAATGTCAACTCTCTTGCTCCTCAGATGCTGCCTGTCCTGCAGTGCTTTTTCCAGTGCCATACTTTATCAACTTTGACTCTCCAGCATCTGCAGTTCTCACTTTCCCTCAAGTCAAAATTGCTTCTATGCAGATATTTTAAAAGTGTCCTGGCTCATTTTAAGGGGTTTTATTTCAAATGAAAAATCCTGGCATTCAATCAGTTCATGGTAATAAAGATTAATATCCATATTTTATAACTTATTGACAAACTGACAAAGTGATATACAGCATAAGTAGATGATTGTGACTCAATTCATTCTGTTAAAAAGGAGTAAAACCAATATCTGTCAAGAAAAGGAGTGTTGATTGTTGAGATATGAATTGGTTGATGTTTAGGTTCGAAAGTTTGTCTGGAAGTCTGGAGAGTGTGAGATGTGCAACATGATCAAAACATTTCTGAGTAGGGTGTACACTTGATGGTGAAAGATCTTTTTCTCATAGAAAACTTTCAGGAGTTATTTATTTCATTAAAAAATTATTAAGTATCCGGGTAGAGTATTCAAGACAAAATGCCCTAAACTCAGAAGTAATCAGAAGTTTGATCATTTTCTTGAACCTTCTTGAACTATGCTGCTTACCTCCCTTATTCCAATATTGTAATTGTTGCAACATTCTTACATTCATTCTTATGAAGGTGATATATTTCTTCAGTGCAATTATAGATGGATAACAAATGCTGACCTTGCTGGCAATGTTCATATCCCATGAAAGAACAAATTTAAAAATTGTTTCAACAAACCAATTTAGATTTATCGCAGATAGATTTTGGCACAGCATTAATTCTAGTGCAATTTGTTTCCAATTCTATCTAAAATTAATATGGCAACCAAATAAATTACACTGGGTTATACATTGTTTTCCTTGTGTCCTTTCCAATCATTAGTTTAAAAGTTCACTTATTTTCAGGAATCATTGTTCATGAGTGGGTGCCATCTTAACCCTATGCACTGATTCATTTCAAAAGAAAGAAATATATTTTTAGAAACTTTCACAAGTAAATAAGAAATATGAGCAGGTGCATACTATTCAGGACCTTGAGACATCCCAAAATGCTTTAAAATGGATGAAATGCTTTTGAAGAGTGATCACTGTTGAGATGCAGGAGATGCAGAGTCTAATTTGCATATCCTAACAAACAAATTTGCAACAAATGACTTGCCTATCTGGTTCAGGTATTATGTAAATGATAAAGCATAGCCAGATATATGCACATTTGAGTAGACAGGGCTTTTTCCCAGGGTTGAAGTTTCAACTACAAGTGGGCAGAGTTCAAGGTGAGAGAGGGAAAGTTTAAGGGAGACATGCAAGACAAATTGTTCATGCAGAAAGTGTTAAGAGCCTGGGACCCACTTCCAGAAGAGATGGCAGAAGCAGGCACATTGGCGATATTTAAGATGCTTCATGATTACATGATTAGGGAGGGAATAGAGGGATATGGACTGAATAAGAGCAGAAGGTTTATATTTTAGTTTAGTTAGTGAATGATGACTGGCACAGGCGTGGAGGGCAAAAGGGCCTGTTCCTGTGCTGTACTTCTCTTTTGTTTTTTTGGTAACAGGAGAATGTACTTACCTGCCTTTCTTTGAATAATACCCTGAGATCATTGATAAGACCATAAGACATAGGAACAGGAATTAGTTCATCGAGTCTATTCTGCCACTCAATCATGGCTGATAAATTTCACAAGGAGGAGAAAGTGAGGACTGCATATGCAGGAAATCAGAATTGCGAGTGTTGTACTGGAAAAGCACAGCCAGCCAGGCAGCATCCAAGGAGCAGGAGATTCGATGTTCCAAGCATAAGCTCTTCATTCTCATTCCTGATGAAGATCTTATGCTCGAAAAGTTGAATCTCTTGCTCCTTGGATGCTGCTTGATTATCTCTGTTTTTCTAGCACCACACTCTCGACTCTGATAAGTTTCTCAACCCCACTCTCCTAATTTCTTCCCATAACCTTGATTCCCTTGATACTCAAGAACCTATTTATCTCAGTCTTAAATATACTCCACGACCTGGCCTCCCCAGTCGTTAGTGGCAATGAGTTCCACATTTATATCAAGAGAAGATGGTCAACATGAACTTGGTTGAGCATGTTGGCTGAAAGATAGCAATCCCAACAGTACAATACTTTCTCAACACATGAAAATGCCAGCCTGTTCTCAAGACCTGAGATGGAGCCTCAATAAGAAATAGAAACAGCAACAATCCATTTGTCCCCTTGAGCCTACTTCATCATTCAATAGGATCATTGCTGATCTGATTTTCTTCATATCCACTCTCCTATCCTTTCCCCATAACTCTTGATTCCCCTACCGATCAAGAAATTATCTATCTTAAATATAGACAAGCTCTGTGCCCCACAGGTCCCTGGAGAGAGGAGTTCAAAAACTCATAACCCTCTGAGAGAAGCAACTCTTCCTCAGCACAGTCTTAAATTGCTACTTCTTCATTCTGAAACTATGTCCTCTGGACCTAATATCTCCCATGAGGGGAAAGCCCCTCTTAGTATTTACTCTGTCAAACCCCTTAAGAATCCTTTATGTTTCAATGAGGTTTCCCCTTATTCTTCAAAACTCCAGTGAGTGGAGTCCTATTGTAAAGTGAAAGATTAGGTAAACATACTCCGACTAATTTTGACCAATTTGTAATAAATCTTCTTAACTCAGGCGCTTTACGTGGTCAGCTAGACAAAGAGGATAAGTCAGGGGAAGGTGTAACACAACTTGAATGATTTGGAGGAAATTACACAACACCAGGTTATAGTTCAACAGGTTTATTTGGAAGCACTAGCTTTTGGAGCACTGCTCCTTCATCAGGTGGTTGAAGAAAAGTCTCAAAAATGCACTAGCCGACTACTTCTGACACATACTTCTGAGGATTTGCCACATCCTATCCACAGGTCCCTACTATTTATTTGAATTGTTTGTGGAAAAGGATAAGTAATACTCATTCACGAAGGCTAGAACAGGCTGTTCCTCGTTCTTTGTGGTATGGCGGATATTTCAGGATTCTTAGTCAGTGATTTGGGTTTCTGCTCTTGTCTAGGCTGGTTCTGGTCTTCATGTCATCTCACAGAGGTGGTCTTCTGGGGAAGGTCAGTCAGATGATGCTCGCCACAAGTAAAATGATCGAGAACTACTGTCAACGGTGGTCTCTGGAGATGCCCTTTAAGAAGGTTCAATTCATGGAATGAGGGCATTGCTGGCTAGATCAACATTTATTGCCTATCTTGGAGGGCTGTTATAATTTAACACATTGCTGTGGATCTGGAGTCTGTCGTCCAGACCAGATAAAACAGCAGATTTCCTCCAAAGAGGGCATAAATGAACTAGGTGGATTTTTTTCTGACAATCTGGTGTGGTGGAATTTGAACTTTAATATTACTTCGGTTTCTAGATAAACAATCCAGCAATAATGCTACTACCATCACCACCCCTAAAGGTCCAAAATGCAAAGCAAGTTGAAGCTTTTATTACCCTCTTCATGCCCTTCTTGAAGATTCTGAACAAAAACTTTCAGCTCGGCGAACAGAACCACAGCAGCGATTCTGTGGTTTGTATGCAATGATAGGGGCAGGCAGGGGCAGGAAGATCAAATGAAGTGATCACTTTCCATATTTGTAAGTCACAAAACATGAATTTGAACCATTAACTGTCAAATGCTGCCCTTGTCATGCTATGCCTCTGGCCTCCTACTAAGCTGGGTGCTACCGTGTCTGTGTAGCATTCTTCTAACAAAACAGGTTAATTTAGAAGTGTAAACAATGTGGCTGTTAGTACCTGACAAGGCAGTTCTAGGCTTGTTTGGTTTAAATGGGAAGTTGATTTTTCAAGGCCTGGCTGTAATAATAGCTCTGATGAAGAGTCATTTAGACTCAAAAAGTTTGCTTGGTCTCTCGCCATGGATGCTGCTGTGATTTCTAGCATTTTTTGTTTTCAGTACAGATTTCAGCATCTGCAGTAATTTGCTCCTGATTATCCAAGGCCTGGCTGCATGAATACAGGATGTTCCAGTTCTACAGTTTGCAAATTTACAATATCCAGCTATGTTTAAACTTTGCTTCTATATTGTTGTTATATTGTCCAAACTGGACTGGGCCAGACCACTCAAAACATTCTTAAGTAGGCAGCCCTAGACCTAACTTTGCAATTTGTTTTGGTAAGTGTACAGTGAAAATTACCTGGAGTAAGATAGCTAAGTTGTCTGCTAGATTTTAAAATAGGCAAAGTAATTATTCACAAAATTACACAATGAAACACAAAGAACATAATAAAGAACCCCTACAGAACTCAACCTCTCCAGCTAGACTTAATTTTGCTGCTCCAAATACGCACAACAGTCCCAATAAGCAAATTCCCTTTAAAAGCCAGTATAAATGGAGCACATGCTTACAGGTTGAAGTTGACTGTCACAAAAGAGAGAGTTTCCATTCAGCTCCCTGTTGAACTTCCCAGTTAGGGCTGAACTAAAACTGCTCAGCTCAGCTCAAGAGCTGACCACTCCACTTTCATTGTACAGGTCACTTCTAAAGCATGACCAATTTGGTCGGAAGTCTCATCTGTTTACTCATAATCAAAAGGCCTCTCAAAATCCTTTTCATCTCTGTACCAAACCAGACTGATAGGAGCCCAGCCCGGTTTATTGCCCCTCTGAAAAAGATCAAGGACAGAGTCTTCTTGAGCTGAAAATGTGTTGCTGGAAAAGCGCAGCAGGTCAGGCAGCATCCAAGGAACAGGAGAATCGACGTTTCGGGCATAAGCCCTTCTTCAGGAAGGCTTATGCCTGAAATGTCAATTCTCCTGTTCCTTGGATGCTGCCTGACCTGCTGCGCTTTTCCAGCAACACATTTTCAGCTCTGATCTCCAGCATCTGCAGTCCTCACTTTCTCCTCGCAGAGTCTCCTTGAGCCTAGGAACAGCTTTTAGCAAAAAAGGGACTAGTTTTGTGGCAATATTTTGAGATTTTAATCCGTGCTCATGTAAAAATATGAATATTTCCATAACAATCCTAGCAGTCATAAATCACAGACCCAGCCTTTTCTCAGAAGACAATCCTTTGAAATCAGAGATCATCTGAGTGAACCTTTTTGAAACTGCCTCCAATGAAATAATTCCTTTCCTTAAACATGGGGATCAAAACTGCTCACAGTCCTCCAGATGTGGTCTCACCAACACTTTGTATGGTTGCAGAAGACTCCCCTACTCTTATATTCCAAACCCCTTAAAATAACAGCCTCCCTGATTATCTGCAGCTCTTATGTGCCAGCGTTCTATGTTTCAAATGCAAGTAGCCCCAAACACCTTGGTGTTACAGCTTTCTATAATCTTTGTCCACTTAATGAGACTACTCCTCAATCCATATGCCCACTAACTAGATTGTTCTGATATCCTGAAAACAAGTGGGCAATTTCTCAGAGAAATTCCTTTCTGTCAGTTTTCAACTTATTAATAAGTTGATAGTGCAGTTTGCACTTCACATAAAGAGTATTTCAATCCCAGAGCACTTGATGTTGATATTACAAGCATGGAAGTTTATTTTTCTCCACAGCTATGAGAGTTTAATTGTCATAACTTTCAGTCTATAGAGACCTGTTATCATGATGGGAACCAACTACTAATGTTGCAAAGCATGACAGAATGTGTAGTCTTGCAAACTCCACAATAAAGTTGTTCATAATGTTTTCATGTTGTTCAGTTTTGTAGTTGGTTTTATATTCTTCACTTTTCTGTGCAAATGTCAGACAGCCTACCATAATGAGTATCTCTGCACAATACAGTTATTGCATCTTACGACATATTTTTATACTTAAAATATATTTTAAATGCTGACATGTCAACATGCCATCTGGTACATTCTACGTGTCAGTCTGCTGGGAGACCAGCAGAATAATCAAGAAAGAAGCTGTGACTCAAGTAAAATCATAAAATCATAGAATGATTTGAAACAAAATAAGTCCTTTTGGGCCCTTGTGCCTATCATAGTTCTTTGACAGAGCTCCACAATTATTCCTCTTTCCCTCTTCTCTGCTCTCTCTTCATGGTATTTGTCACTTGAAATATATATCCAATTTACTTTCAATAGCTGCTCTTGAATCCGCCTCCACCACTCTTTCAGTTTGTGAAGATCATAACCATAGCAACTCATGGCAAAAGATAAATCTCCTAATGTTGCCTTTTTTGCCAACTTACTGCACTGAGTTACAGGTTTTCTTGAGAGTTTCTGTAGGAACCTGTTCCAGACAGATTTCTAGTAGTCCATAATGATTCCAGGAGTATGTCCTTACAGCTTGGCAGTACAGCGGTTTGATTGAGTTGGCAATTTATGACAGGTTTATTGATTTTCCAAATATCAGCAAATGGAGACATACACTTGGACTGTGGTCCAGTACTGAAAAAGTAAGAAATGTAGTCATACGTCCCTCATGAAAACTGATTTCAGTGTAAGTAGCTTGATCTGAGGGACTACATAGTCTGATAACATGTTCACATAACCACAGTGAAAAAGCTTGTAAATTGTTCATTCTGTACCAGTTGTTAATTATTATGCCAAATTGTGGTCCCTTCATGACCTCTGGACATCCACATGTTTTATAGCTGTTTAACTGATTTTGATTTTTAATCTCTATTAGAATTGCACAAAGGGCAAATGTGGGCACAGTTAAGGTTTACCTCTGAAGATGCAGCACTCCCTCCATAATGCATTGATATTTTGGTCTGAATCTGGTGCTAAGTCTTTGGAGTGGGACTTGAACATTTGGCTTCTGAGTCAAGGGTGCTATAGAACCAAGACTGGCATTTAAGAATATTACAATATCACAGATCTTGTACTTGCTTCAGTAAAGGCAAAACAAAACTTCATATTGTAAACACTTGGATTGGCTGGCAGCTCTTAAGGTGTGGGTTTCCTCTTTAAAAAGAGGCAGAAGTGTCACTTTAATGACTTGCTTAGAATAAAATTAACTCCTGACTGACATTTTAGTTGGGGGATTAGGCAATGCTGTGGCCATACAATTCAGTGACAGGTTTTGCAGCAGGCTGGATAGCCATCGAAGAAGCACAAGATCAACTTTCATTCCAGTTTGCCATTAAATTGGAATATGATTACATGTTAGGAATCTCACTAACATTTCATAATGGGAACAGATAAGTCAGACACCAGAGTGCTGAAAGCTGGTCATATGGCTGAAAGGGAAGTCACAGACATTTTTAAAAAGTCATTCACTGGATGTGGGCATCCATGGGTCAATATTTATTGCCCATCCCTAAATGTCCTTGAGAAGTTGTTGTTGAGCTGCCTTCTTGAACCACTGCGGTCCTTGGGATTCAGAGACATGAACAGTGCTAAGAAAAAGTTCCAGGAATTAGATCTAGTGACACTGAAAAACAACAATATACTTACAAGAAAGGGAAAAGGGATGGTGAGTGACTTGGAGGGAACTTGCAGGTAGTTGTGTTCTCACACATCTGCTGCTTTTGTTCTTCTCCATAGAGATCATTGACTTGAAAGGTGCTATCAAATAAGCCTTGATGATTTCTTGCATTGTAGCTGTAGATGGTACAGACCTCTGCCTCTGTGTGCTATTAGTAGAGGGACTGAAATTTCAAGTTGTTAGATGGGTTTCATATCAAATGGGCATTCTTTCTGAATGATGTTGAACTTCTTGAGTGTTGTTAGGTCCGCATCTATTGAGGCAAGTGGGGACTATTCTGTCACATTCCTGACTTGTAACTTGTAGATGGTGGGTAGGATTTGGGGATTCATGAATTGAGTTACTTTATGCAAAATTCCTAACCTCTGATCTGCTATTGTTGCCATGAACAGCTTGCTAAGGGGTGCTGCCAGCTCTGGAACACAAGTCATCAGTATTATTGCTGGAGTGTGGTCAGGGACCAAAACCTTTGCAGTATCCAGTGCCTCCTACTGTGTCTTGTTATCATGTGGAATGAATCAAATTGGCTAAAGACTGACATCTGCGAGGCTATAAACCTCTGGAGGAAGTAGAGATGGATCATCTATTCAACACATTTGGCTGAAGATACTTGCAAACCCTGTACACTATTTGCATTTAAGACCACATGGGAAGAGTTTAGGTCTCTGGTAAACAATGAATTGAACAAGGTTATGATCCCTTATTCTCTCTCATTTGGCTTCTATATTTGATCTAGATAACAACATGGATTTAAAGTGTGAATCTGTGCACTAAGAAGAAGGAAAAAATATTTGCTATAACTGACCAACAAGATTTAAGAAGAGGGGTATTTATTCCTTTTCTCAATTGGCACATATATAATCTCCTGTATAAAATCCTATAATGGCCAATTCACAGCTGTCAAACAGTTAAAAATTCTTTTGATCTGTGGAAAAAAAAAGAATTGCTGACTGGATAACTAAGAGTGGCAGAGAGGTCACTGGGGCAAGGTCATTAAAGATGAGAAAGTAGGAAACTCTTAATTAAAGCTATTGTAATAAAACTTATAACATGAATAATGGAAATAAAATAGCATCATAAAGTCGGTCATTAAACAGAACATAAAGTAGTTCACCATACATTCTTGATGATGTCAGAAGTTGACTGGTGTCTCTCATCTTAAGCTAATTGAAAAACTCTATCAATTGATATCTTCTGATAAAATAGTCCATTTAGTGAATCAGTCACATGCTGCATTGGCTTAGATTGACATCCGTTGTAGTGTGCTGATGGAGGTTGGAGAGCTCTGGCCTGCAGCATGTCAGAAAAATATTTCAAATAATTAAAGGTCCAGTGATGGAAGTGAAAGTTCCCCAAAGAAATTGTTGGCTGCAGCCAGGGTGGAGTTGGATGTGGAGCTTCCCTCCCAGCCTTGTCTCTCTCTCTCTCTCTCTTACTGAAATGGGGAAGATGCTGAGAGACCTACTCCATTGAACTAACATGCTCTTCAATGAGGCAGGGGCTCAATCTACAGTTGGCAAGATGTTGACAACAAAGTTGTATGATCCTTACTTGGGAATTTAAAGATGCAACCTTTAAAATCTCTCCACATCCAGTCCCAGTGTTGCTAGAATGTTCTGAGGGCCAGACAGTATTACATTAGATTCCCTACAGCACAAGTCCACACCAACCCTTCAAAGAGTAACCCATCCAGACTCATTCCATTACTCCCTACTAATGCACCTATCACTATGGGCAATTCAGCATGGCTAATTCACCTGAATTGCACATCTTTGAACTGTGGGAGGAAAAAGTGAGGACTGCAGATCAGAGCTGAAAATGTGTTGCTGGAAACTGTGGGAGGAAACGTCAGCACTTGGAGGAAACCCGCTCAGACACAGGGAGAATAATGTTGTTAGTGGATCTAAAGAAAGGGAATTCATGGAATGCTTACAGGATGGCTTCTTGGAACAGCTTGTCATGGAGCCCACAAGAGAGCAGGCTATTCTGGACCTAGTGCTTTGCAATGAACCAGACTCTATAAAAGATCTTCAAGTAAGGGAACCCTTAGGAAGTAGCGACCATAATATGATAGAGTTCAGTCTGGAGTTTGAAAGGGAGAAGGCAAAATCGGATGTAATGGTGTTACAGTTGAATAAAGGTAATTATGAGGGCATGAGAGAGGAACTGACTAAAATAGACTGGAAGCAGAGGCTAACCGGGAAGACAGTAGAGCAAAAATGGCAGGAGTGTGTAGGTATAATTGAGGACACTGTACAGAGGTTAATTCCCAAGAAAAGAAAGATTAACCGGGGAGGGATTAGACAACCTTGGCTGACAAAGGAAGCCAGGAAATGTA
>NC_057712.1:48203602-48237021 GCF_004010195.1 Chiloscyllium plagiosum
GCTGATGGAATTTAACGTGAGCAGGTGCGAGGTCTTGCACTTTGGCAAAAAGAATAAAAGCATTGACTACTTTCTAAATGGTGAGAAAATTAATAAAGCCAAAGCACAAAGGGATCTGGGAGTGCTAGTCGAGGATTCTCTAAAGGTAAACATGCAGGTTGAGTCCGTGATTAAGAAAGCGAATGCAAAGTTGTCTGTTATCTCAAGAGGGTTGGAATATAAAAGCAGAGATGTACTATTAAGACTTTATAAAGCTCTGGTTAGGCCCCATTTGGAGTACTGTGTCCAGTTTTGGTCCCCACACCTCAGGAAGGACATACTGGCACTGGAACGTGTCCAGCGGAGATTCACACGGATGATCCCTGGAATGACAGGTCTAACATATGAGGAATGGCTGAGGATACTGGGATTGTATTCGTTGGAGTTTAGAAGATTAAGGGGAGACTTAATAGAGGCGTACAAAATAATACATGGCTTGGAAAAGGTGGATGCTAGGAAATTGTTTCAGTTAAACGAGGAGACTAGGACCCGTGGACACAGCCTTAGAATTAGAGGGGGTCATTTCAGAACAGAAATGCGGAGATATTTCTTCAGCCAGAGAGTGGTGGGCCTGTGGAATTCATTGCCACGGAGTGCAGTGGAAGCCGGGATGCTAAATGTCTTCAAGGCCGAGATTGATAGATTCTTGTTGTCTCGAGGAATTAAGGGCTACGGGGAGAACGCTGGTAAGTGGAGCTGAAATGCGCATCAGCCATGATTGAATGGCGGAGTGGACTCGATGGGCCGAATGGCATTACTTCCACTCCTATGTCTTATGGTCTTATGGTCTTATGAGAATGTGCAAACTCCATGCAGACAGTCACCTGAGGCTGGAATTGAACACGAGTCCCTGGTGCTGCGAAGCAGCAGTGCTAACCACTGAGCCACTCTGGTGGCAGAAGCAGATTGAGCAGTAACATTTAAAAGACAACTGGATATATAGTTCAAAAGAAAACACCTAAAGAGTTTTAATGAAAGACCAATGGGACAAATTAAATCATTACTTCAGAGAGCGAGCTCAGGCACAATGGTCTGAATGACCATTATGTGAGCTATGTGATTTGGTGATGCAATACATTGAACTCCACAGAATGGGTGGAGAATGGTTAAGCACTTGGCATCAAACTCATCAGAGCAATGATCCTGGGTAGCTTTAATTCTCCCTGCTATTTGGGGATGGATTTTAAATAGAGCAAACTAACTTCTGTTCTGCTTACTCCAACCTATGATTTCAAATTTGTAGTTTTTTTGGACACTGAACTTGGATGAGAGACACGCATCAACATAATTTAAGATCCTATGATATTATTTGCATGCCAATGGCACATTAACCAGTGTCATGTAAAGAGCTAATTATTCTTTAATCCAAGAATTGCTAAAGGAACAGGGGATGACAGGGAAGCTGAGCCTGAGTCTTTAATGTTCCACAGATGTTGTCTCTTGTTATCTTTTTTGTAAAGCTTCTTACTTTTCTCTCATCTGATTGTAAACCTAATATTACTTAAATATAAGAGATACAGAAAATTGAAGATTTGTTTTGAACGATCTTTTAGATAAGTTTCTGATTCTTAGAGCCATAAAGTCAGAGAGATGTACAGCATGGAAACAGACCCTTCAGTCCAACACATCCATGCCGAGCAGATATTCCAACCCAATATAGTCCCACCTGCCAGCACCCAGCCCATATCCCTCCAAACTCTTCCTACTCATGTACCCATCCAAATGCTTCTTAAATGTTGCAATTGAAGCAGCCTCCACCACTTCCTCTGGGCTACTGATTCCATACATACAACTCTCTGTGTGAAAAGGTTGGCCCTTAGATCTCTTTTATATCTTTCCCCTCTCACCCTAAACCTATGCCCTCTAGTTCTGGACTCCCTGACCTCAGGGAAAAGACTTTTTCTATTTATCCTATCCATGCCCCTCATAATTTTGCAAACCTCTATAAGGTCACCCCTCAGCCTCTGACCCTCCAGGGAAAACAGCCACAGCCTGTTCAGCCTCTCCCTATAGCTCAAATCTTCCAACCCTAGCAACATCATTGTAAATCTTCTCTGAATTTTTTCAAGTTTCACAACATCTTTCCGATAGGAAGGAGACCAGAATTGTACACAATATTCCACACGTGGCCTAACCAATATTCTGTACAGCCGCAACATGACCTCTCAACTCCTGTATTCAATATTCTGACCGATAAAGGAAAGCATACCAAAAGTCTTCTTCACTATCCTATCTACTTGAAACTCCACTTTCAAGGAACTATGAACCTGTGCTTCAAGGGCTCTTTGTTCAGCAGCTCTCTCTAGGACCTTACCATTAAGTGTATAAGTCCTGCTAAGATTTGCTTTCCCAAAATGCAGCACCTTGCATTTGTCTGAATTAAACTGCCACTTCTCAGCCCATTGGCCCATCTGGTCAAGATCTTGTTGTAATCTGTGGTAACCCTCTTCGCTGTCCACTACACCTCCAATTTTGGTGTCATCTGTAAACTTACTAACTATACCTCTTATGCTCACATCCAAATCATTTATATAAATGACAAAAAGTAGTGGACCCAGCACCGATCCTTGTGGCACTCCACTGGTCACAGGCCTCCAGTCTGAAAAACAACCCTCCACCACCACCCTCTGTCTTCTACCTTGGAGCCACTTCTGCATCCCATGTAATCTAACCTTGCTAATCAGTCTCCTATGGGAAACCTTGTTGAACGCCTTACTGAAGTCATTCTAGATCACATCTTCTTAAACAGTGGCACCACGTTTGCCAACCTCCAGTCTTCTGGTACATCACTTGTGACTATCAATGATATAAATATCTCAGCAAGAGGCCCAACAATCACTTCTCTAGCTTCCCACAGAGTTCTAGGATACACCTAATCGGTCCTGGAGATTTATCCACCTTTATGCGTTTCAAGACATCCAACACTTCCTCTGAAATATGGACATTTTTCCAGATGTGACCAACTATTTCCCTACATTCTATATCTTCCATGTCCTTTTCCACAGTAAAAACTGATGCAAAACACTTGTTTAATATCTCTCCCATTTCCTGTGGCTCACACAAAGGCCGCCTTGCTGATCTTTGAGGAGCCCTATTCTCTCCCTAGTTACCCTTTTGTCTTTAATGTATTTGCAAAAACCCTTTGGATTCTCCTTAACTCTCTGTGCCAAAGCTATCTCATGTCTCCTTTTTGCTTGACTTGATTTCCCTCTTAAGTATACTCCTACTGCCTTTATACTCTTCTAAGGATTCACTTGATCTATCCTGTCTATACCTGACATATGCTTTCTTCTTTTACTTAACCAAACCCTCAATTTCCTTAGTCATCCAGCATTCCCTATACCAATCAGCCTATCTTTTCACCCTAACAGCAATATACTGTCTCTGGATTCTCGTTATCTCAATTCTAAAGGCTTCCCATTTTCCAGCCATCCCTTTACCTGCGAACATCTGCCCCCAATCAGCTTTTGAAAGTTCTTACCTAATACCGTCAAAATTAGTCTCTCTCCAATTTAGAACTTCAACTTTTAGATCTGCTCTATCCTTTTCCATCATTATTTTAAAACGAATAGAATTATGGTCACTGGCCCCAAAGTGCTCCCCTACTGACACCTCAGTCACCTGTCCTACCTTATTCCCAAGAGTCGGTCAAATTTTGCACATTCCCTTGTAGGTACATCCACATACTGAATCAGAAAATTGTCTTGTACACACTTAACAAATTCCTCTCCATCTAAACCCTTAACGCTATTGCAGTCCCAGTCTATGGTTGGAAAGTTAAAATCCCCTACCATAACCACCCTATTCTTACAGGTAGCTGAGATCTCCTTACAAATGTGCTTCTCAGTTCCCTCTGACTATTAGGGGGTCTGTAATATAATCCCAATGAGGTGATCATCCCTTTTTTATTTCTCAGTTCCACCCAAACAACGTCCCTAAATGTATTTCCAGGAATATCCTCCCTCAGTACAACTGTAATGCTATCCCTTATCAAAAATGCCACTCCCCCTCCTCTCTTGCCTCCCTTACAATCCTTCCTGCAGCATTCTTAATTGAACAAATGATGTCAGTTTACCTAGATTTGTTGAATTACTTTATTTCCAAGTTTTGTTTTGTTTAATGGTACACTAAAATCATACCAGTGGTATGGGAAAAGTAGTCTTTTCCGGGAGACACATTCTATCCATCCCTGAGGAGGGGTCACTAGACTCGAAACGTTAACTCCGATTTATCTTTACAGATGTGCCAGACCTGCTGAGCTTTTCCAGCAACTTCTGTTTTTATTTCTAGCCATTGATAATCTTCTTATCTGTCATGATTAATTTGATGGTCAATAAAATAGATCATGATTATTTCCAACGGTTTGGTCATTTTACCCACAATCTCTCATTTGTGAGATAGAAGAGGTGAGAAGATTCATAAGGAGCATTAGACTATCCACTTACTGAAGAAGCTATATCACCTGCCAGGATCAAACAGATTAACAGTGATGGGAAAGTCATATACAGCTTTGAGCTAAATTAGTTTTCCATTCATTTTCTCTTCATTTCTTCATGGACTGAGGTTGTCACTGGTAAGGCCAAAGTTTTTTGCCCATTTCTATTAGGAAGCAACCATATTGCTAGGAGTCTGGAGTCACATATAGCCAGAACAGGTAAAAATGGCAGGTTTCCTTCCCTGAAGAATGTCAGTGAAGCACATTGATCGTGAACACCAGAACCAGAATTTTGATAACAATGGTTGGATCGTCATCATTAGGTCATCTTGTAAATCCATTTTTTTTATTTTGGTTTTGTGGTGTTAGTTGATGGATAAGTAATGGCCAGGAACACAAGTGAAACTCCCCTGTTCTTCTCTGAAATAGTGCCATGGGATCGTGCATATTCATCTGTCACAGCAGAAAAGGCCTCAATAATGTGTCATTCAAAGGATGGCATCTCATTCAGTATCTCCAAGGAATCGTATTGCCTTGATTCTGTGCTGGGAATGTCAGCCTAGATTCTGTTTGTAAACTCCTGAGATACACAGGAATATATGATGTGAAGCTAATTTCATGACACAAAATACTATTTAATATGTGCATTGCTTGATAAAAAATAAATGAAAATAAGTAATTATGCTGCTTAAAAGTGCAATACACTAGGAAGGAAAATAGAACAATTCAATGGTAATATGACCAAATGCAGAAATGCTTTATGGAGAATTGCAATTTTTTTTATCTGATAGAAGTAAACATTAGCAGGGGTCTTTCTCGTATGCATTTCCAATTGCTCTGGTTAAAAGCGCTATTCTCTTCCTGCACCAAATGCTATCATTTCTGATACTTAATGTATTGTTTCGTTGTCTTGTCAATAGAATTCACAAAACAGCACTTCATCGAAAGTCAGAAATTATTTCTGTCTGCTGAAAATCCCCATGCATCAGCCTTGGCAGGTCGCCACAATCATAAGAGAAGGGTTTCTGTGGCATAGCATTTGATGGAATCTGCTTAGGTGGAGTGGAAATCTGTTTGCTTATTTAAATACACAGAATTATACGGACCATAGTTTGCACAAGGTGGTTAATTATATTTAATTCTGTAAACGTGTCAGGTGGACCTGCCGATACAAGACAGACACTGCCAAGAAAACTTTGCCAGCCTCACAATAGTTATGGATGGGTTCCTCTCTGTTGAGTGATCAATGATCCATGAGTGGCACAAATGTGACTTGCCTCTCACTAGCCCAAGTTTGAATGATGTTCAGATCTTGGTGCATGTGGAAACTGACTTCTCAGTATCTGAGGAGTCATGAATGGTGCAGAACATTGATCAGTCATTGGCAAACATCTCATTTCTGACCTTATAATGGAGGGAAAATCTTTGGTGAAACACTCAAAAAGGATTGCACATAGTGCACTAAGATGATTGGCCTCCATTAACCATAATTATCTTCCATTGTGCCAGGTCTACTCATAGTAACAAAGTTCAGACTGAGTTCGAAAATGGAATTTTGGTCAGGCTGCCTGACAAAGCTGATTGGTTCCCAGAAATAGAACATAGAACATAGAAGAATACAGCGCAGTACAGGCCCTTCGGCCCTCGATGTTGCGCCGATCCAAGCCCACCTAACCTACACTAGCCCACTATCCTCCATATGCCTATCCAATGCCCGCTTAAATGCCCATAATGAGGGAGAGTCCACCACTGCTACTGGCAGGGCATTCCATGAACTCACAACTCGCTGAGTAAAGAACCTACCCCTCATACCAGGCAACATCCTGGTAAACCTCCTCTGCACCCGTTCCAGTGCCTCCACATCCTTCCTATAGTATGGCGACCAAAACTGCACACAATACTCCAGATGTGGCCGCACCAGAGTCCTATACAACTGCAACATGACCTCAGTACTCCGGAACTCAATTCCTCTACCAATAAAAGCCAGTACGTCATATGCCTTCTTCACCGCACTATTTACCTGGGTGGCAACTTTCAAAGATTTGTGTACATGAACACCAAGATCCCTCTGCTCATCCACACTACCAAGTATCCGACCGTTAGCCCAGTACTCCACTCAGAGATTCCCATTGGCTCCAGTTTTATGATTGCTCCTTGAAATCACACTCTGTGAAATCCTACTTTGATGCCAGGGAAATCACCCTCATCTCACCTCTGGATTTCTGTGTTTTGTTGCTTTCTTGGATCAAGTCTGTAATGAAATCTAGGTTGAACAGTTTCAATAGATCCCATACTCTATGATGGCATGCAAGTTTTGACTGAGTAGGTGCTATTTGTTAATAGATGCAAATCAGAATGAGCAAACTGAAACTAAGAAATATAGCCATTATCAACTATACCACTCTGACTGTTCTCTTCCATAGTATCAGTTATTTCCTCAACATGAAAAATATATTTTTCAGTCTATCTGTTTGGAAATGCTTTGAAATACTGAGGCAGAAATTGAAACCAAGTCTTCCAATTCAGATGTAGCAGCACTATCACTGCACCATGACAACCTTCTTGGTTCTTCTTTAGACATGTTTTCCTCATCAACCCATTTTTTTGGCACAGTTGGAGGGACATTTCACTGTACCACAAGTAACCACAGGCCCAAATTTAGACATTCTAAATTAACCTATTACCATAGAAATGAGGCCTGACAGAAGTTTGGCCTAACTAAATTAAACAGTATTCAGCAGTTATTGAATACAGAGAGCAATGGGAAGCAAGTTCAAAGAGGTCACAAAGATTCAGAGGAACCAGTTACAACCAGCCAAGGGTTGTTTATTGGAGAAGTATCAACCAAACTTGCTGGCAGCATGACTTCACCAAATGAAGGTGTTGGCACCACCCCATTGGATTTTTTGAAACCAGTTCATGACCTCAATGGCCCTGGGAAGGTCTGAGATGAGGGGGATGAAAACATACAGTTGGAAGAAACTGGCTCAGCAAAGACTCAAGGTGGAAGACTGTGCAGCAACCCATGAAGACAAGAGAAGAGACGCCCTGACCTGGGAATCCACCTCTGTAGATGAGAGACAGCCCTATGTCAGAGGAGAAGGGTATTCCAACAGCCAAGCTTAAATATATGGATTATTGTGGGCAATGTGTTTTTTCAGATAGATAGAGTGAGATAACCTATGCAAACCAGAATCTTTCACTAGAAGAGCAGAGCTTTTCTCTGTGTGAGAAGCACTTGCTAGATGTGTTCTGGGTGATTCAACAGTTTTTGTATATTACCAACTTGAACCCCTGAATCATCAGACAGAGCACACTCACATTCAACTTCAGCTGGATGGTCGGATTGAAGACAATACTGTCAGCCAAAACTACATAACTCTCTGAACCCTAATGTTACACTGTCACAACATTTTGGTTAAATGCACCAAAGTGCCAACCTTCCAAGCTGACAGTTTGAGCTATAGAGGAGAACCTTATCAGTATCAGATAGTGGAAAAAAATGTCCCCAAGGGACCATTTTTTCCCTTGGGAAGACCTAAAGGAATCTGGGAAGCAGATGGGAAACACCAACCCCAAGAAGATGGATCCACAATGGTGGAGATTGGACACTGAAAGACAGGATGTGATATATATGGGGAACCACAGAGGTGAGCCTCTAATAGAGTTAGTACTAAAGCTTCACAACAAATTGAGTGCTCAGGTTGCTGAACTAGCAGCTGTAGCCTACATGGTCAGCCACCATGGAAAATGCCCCCTACCAGCAGACATACACTCTGACAAAGTGTATGTCTACAATGGTTTAACTGACTTCCTGCCACTGTGGGAAGCTATGGGATGCAGAAGGAAAACCATTATCTTGTTCTCAAAGATGGACAGTACATGGTGTCAGAAGAAAGTGAGGACTGCAGATGCTGGAGTACCAGAGTTGAAAAATGTGGTGCTGAAAAAACACAGCAGGCCAGGCAGCATCTGAGGAGCAGGAGAATCGACGTTTTGGGCATAAGCCCTTCTTCAGGAGGGCTGAAGAAGGGCTTATGCGTGAAACATCATTTCTCCTGCTCCTCGGATGCTGCCTGGCCTGCTGTGTTTTTCCAGTACATGGTGCCGGTTCAGGACTGAAATCAAGTGATTTATCAATGCCACAATATTCAGGATCACCAAGAAATACAAGACAAAGCTAACCCAACAGTCACTGCATCAGAGGTCAGATCAGTTTTCCTTCATGTGAATCCAAGGAAAGCGATGGGACGAGATGGAGTATCAGGCCGTGCACTCAGAGCATACGCAGATCAACTGGCAGAGGTCTTCTCGGTTATCTTCTACTTCTCCCTGCAGCAGGGCACTGTTCCTGCCTGTATCAAGAAGGCCAACATCATCCGTTTGCCTAAGAAGGCTCATGCAACATGTCTCAATGACTGCACTATGGGCCTAACTTCGGTGGTCATGAAGTACTTAGAAAGGCTGGTCATGACATTACTCAACTCCAGCTTCCCCACTACTCTTGACTCACTCCAATTTGCCTATCAGACCAACAGATCCACGATAGACACCCATATGACTTGCCCTTCACTCCTCCCTAGAACATCTTGACACCAAGGACACCTATGTAAGAATCCTACTCATTGACTACAATTCAGCCTTCAACACTATTATCCCCTCAAGACTGATTACTAAACTTAGTGATCTTGGACTAATCCCCACACTCTGCAATCGGATCCTCAGCTTCCTGACCCACAGGTCACAATCAGTGAAGATTGGGGACAATATTTCATTCTCAGTAACACTCAATGCTGGAGCCCCCCAGGGGTGTATACTCAGCCCCCTATTGTACTCACTGTATACCCATGACTGCATCACCAAATACCAGACCATTTACAAGTTTACTGTTGACGTCACCATAGTCAGTTGAATCTCAGATGGCGACAGAACAGACTACAGACAGGAGGTGGAAGACCTGGAAAAATGGTGCACTGAGAACAACCTAGCTCTAAATGATGGCAAAACCAAGGAACTCATTATTGACATTCAGTGGGATGATACTCATGCTCCCCTACACATTAACAGCACAGAGGTAGAATGAGTGGAGAGTGTCAAACTTCTGAGAGTGGTCATCCACAGCAAGCTTCCTTGGAGTCTTAGTGTGGACGCACTGGTTACAAAGGCTGGTGGGATATCTTTATCCATTGGCTATTTCTCATCATCTCATTTTTGTCTTATTCAAGTCCAAGTCCATTTTCTCTTTTGTTCATTTTTCATCTTATCGTATAAATTTTAAACATGTAGATCTCTGAGACTGCCAATGCACTGACCCCACTTTTGATGCCATCATTTTGGATTAACAAATGTCAGTGTTGAAGTGAGGCCTAACATAGACACACAATTAAATCCAGCACGAACATTCTGTTTTAGATGAACAAATATTGGGCCTGATTTATAAAAGAGACGTTGGGGAGAATTCAATTAAAGTAATGTTTGAGAGGAGTTTTCCTGAACAAGGCCAAGATCAAACAGAGATAAAAAAAAATTAGTCTCCACAGATTGAAAAGGGTGGGGAGATATCCAGACTTGGTTAGATATTATATAAGGATAATAATTGATGCCACCTTGATCCTCTCTTTAAGATGAAGATATACAACCTGTTGGTCTACATCTTTGGCTGAATTGGCAGGATGAGATCGTCAGGAGCGTGAATTGGGCAAGAGTGCACATATCCCAGTTACATGTGATTTGTCCCACCGAAGGCAAGCGAACATTGAGGACAGTGTTTTGTTGTTCTGTCTCAACAAATCCATGATATTTGGGTGTAATAATCAGTGGGCTATGTATTGGAAGACAAATGGGAGCTCAGATTATTGCTACTTGAACAGAGACACAACCATTGGCTGGTGGCGTTTCTCCACAAATGGATGGACACAAGTGGGATGTTTAGCAACTAACCCAGAGAAAGGCTGGAAATTGGACCACAATGCCTTTGGAAGGTCATGGGAGAAGCTATGTCCTATACAAATTAGAAATGTGCTAAAAGCAGCCAGAAGTGGACTCCTACTGAGGACTATCCCAGGACCACAAAATGAGATGGTTTTAAAATGTTCGGGCAAAACACTGTACAACAACGTACACCATCAGTGCTGGTGGTGTGTATATTCGGAACCCAGCTGCCAGAGTAGAACCCTTCCCAATTTCAAAAATCATTCTTGTATCTGACCTGTCGGCAATTAGGACTGGAAGTGGGGAAGACAGACCCAAGCCAGTGGGGTGTAGTAAAAGGTATATGCTGAATGTTTGGCAACAGCTTGCTGAACAGCAGTGTTCACAGCCAAGACTCTGCATTTGGCTCATTTGTCTGATAAACTCAGACTTTTAACCCAGCAAGTTAAATGATCCTTAGGTGAAATTAATTTGGACAGTCGGCAAGATATTGAGAAGTGAATGAAAGAAAACAGGTCGACCAATACCTAATAAAGTTGTGAGAATTGCACGCCAGGGCCATACACAACATCATCTGGCAAAAGATAGGTGATGCTAGTAGGACCCTCTGCAATATCTGTGGCCACAGGATGGTTGAACAGTTGAGAGAGAACCTCAAGCAGGCTGAGCAAGGACAGGTCAGTCTTGGATCAGTGATGAGTAAATAAAGCACTTGTTCCATGGGAAGCGACACCGCGATATTTTAAATTGTCAATTATTACAACTGACCAAGGTCTGGTTTAATGAGGATTGTAAAGGGATGCCAGGAAAAGCTGTAGAGAGGTTGCTGGGAATCCTGATCATAATGCTAAATCAATATGGGTTACAAGTCTTTGAGGCAGAAAATGTTAGCATTATCCAAAAAAACATATTGTTATAATATGATGGCACCCTGCTGTATACTGTTGAGAAAGAGAGAAGACTTGTCAATACCACACTGGATAAATGTCAGCAGGCAAGAGAAGTAATTGTGTGCCCCTCCCTCATATATTTAAATAAACATGCCTTGTGCAGTTTTTAGACAAACACAATTCTAAATTGTACTGTCGAGAGCTGGAGCCTGAATGTAGACATCAGTAGGGTAGCATATAGGGGAAAGGGAGAATAGTGCATCATAACTTCATTAAAACACTATTAATATCGATCTTCATATAAAGCGTCCAAAACACCACCTTTAACGCCATTCATGACTCGATTGATCGGACGTCGCTGAACATTCCAGGAGGTCTGGGGCATGAGGAATAAAAACACAAACCTGGAAGCTTATTCATCAGTGAAGACTTGTGACAAAAGACTGTGTGGCAATCCAAGAAGACCCAAGAGAAACAATCTGCCCTGGCCTGTGAGACCCACCTTCAAGGAAGAAAGCCTGCTCTTTGTTGGAAAAGAAGGAGATTTTAACAGCTCAAACACATGGATCATTGTGGGTAATAGCCTTTTTCAGGCAGAGTGAGATAGAGAATAAATATTGTGGGAATTTGGTAAATGTCCACATGATGTGTTAAGAAGGTACATTCTGTTAATAAAGTCAAATTGAACCAAAAACTGATTTCTTTGTCCATCTCACTGACCAGAATACTTGGATAAAGTCTATTTGATACATAAAACAGTTGAAGTATCCAAAGCATACGCAACATTTTATATCCAGAAGTGATCTTACACACAGCTGATTTTTTTTCCATCACCAGATCAGTACTGTTAGTTTTTTGACCTATTAACCACCACCAGTCAATTATCCTTGTTCTCCAATTGATTAATCTGTTTACAAAGCCTATTAAGGGAAATATCAAGACCATCAAAGGTGGGGGAGAGGTCAAGAGATTGGGAGGAGGGTAACTCAAAATGGAGCTGGACTGGCTCCTTTTTATATAGCCAGACATCAGTTAATCATTTACTATCTCTTACTGGTTGCCCTTCGAACCATCACTACTTGTTATATTAACATTGTTTGTCAGCACTGAGAACAGCATTTTCTCCTCTTTCCTGGTGGCCTGAAATTAACCAAATTTTACTTATTTTGCTTCTTGAGGACATGGAATACCCAGTCAATTTTCCATTTTATTCTTTTAGAATTCAGTGTTGTAGCTGTCCTCCATCAGATAAGTCAGATGTTCGGCTTATGCTGGAACACAGGTCACCAACACTGCAAAGAGACCATGCGAATGTGATCATGGCCTACAGCCTTTGCGTTGCTTTTTCTGGAGATCACTTAATATGAATTGAATTGACTGTAGACCGGATCAGCCAGACCAGATAGGACCAACGCATTTAATGACCAAAAAGGTATCAGTGAATCATTTGGGTGTTTATGGCAACAGATTCATGATTACTGCAACTGATACCAATTGTTTATATTTTATTTATTTTTCTTATTATCAGAATTTAAATTTGCAATAAGCTGTGGGAGATTTTACTTCATGTTTGGTCATTAGTCAAGGTGTGTGAATTATGAATCCAGTAATGTTAACATTACGGCACTAAATCTAGATTTTCTTTTTTATTTGTTCAGGGGATGATAGCTTTACTGCCAGCATTTTGCCTATTCTGAAAGAAAAATTGAAAATTGAAATGATTTCTTTAGCCACTTCAGTCCATGTGGTTTAGGCACATCTACAGTGCCTTTAGGGATGAACTTTCATGATTTTAACCCAGTGACAGAGAAGGGAGAGTCATATGTCAGGATGAGTTGGAGCTTGGAAGGGACCTTACAGATGTTGGTGATGTTTCTATGTACTTGATGCCTTTGTCCTTATCATAGAATCCCTACTGTGTGAAAACAGGCCATTAGGCTCCACAAGTCCACACCAGCCCTCTGAAGAGTAACCCTACTCAGTCTCATTCCCATACATTTACCTCTGACTAATGCACCTAACCTACACATCCTTGAACACTATGGGCAATCTACCATGGCCAATTCACCTAACCTGCACATCTTTTAATTGCAGTCGAAAACTGGAGCATCCAGAGGAAACCCACACAGGCACGGGGAGAATGTGCAAACTCCAAACAGACACTCACCCGAGGTTGGAATAGAACCCGGGTCCCTCATGCTGCAACGCAGCAGTGCTAACCACTGAGCCACCATGTCATCCATAGGTGGTAGAATTCAATGTTTGAAGGTGCTGTTAAAGAAACATGGAAGATTTGTTTTCGGAACATCATAGTCTTCAAGTGGGAGGACAAAGTGCCTAACTCTGAGGGGCTTCAAAGAACAGAAATGCTTTGAATTGAAGAAGTCATCAATGGAATTGACTTCAAATTGAATAGACACATAGTTTTTAGGAATGTCAACAAATGCCTAAGATGGTCATGTATTCACAATATAAATTTGGAAATCTTCTTCAAGTTTACATTTCAAGGATTCCTTGAAAGCAAGCCTCAAAAAAGCTCGAGATCACTTGGTGTGAATTGAATGGAGTGTAGATCATATCAGCCAGATCAGAAAGGGCATCAGTGAATCCCATCTTAGAATGGGAAAAATGCATAAGAAAGAACAATGTGGGTGCAATTTCAACTAGTGTCATTGTGACTCTTCAACAATGAGTTATCCAGGCAGCTCAGGACAAAAACAAACCTTGAATGAATGCACAGTTCCAGAAAATCCATGCTTACTTTCACTGTGAAAAGGTAGAGAGGTCTATAATTGAGTTCGACAGACATATGAGAATCATAACAGGTAACTCTATGAATTTTCAATGACAAAGGGAAAATAAATGACAATACCATTGCCACCCAGTAACTAGTGAAGCTCAGAATTACAAAAATGTTACAGTGCAGCGGAGACCTTGGCCGATCATGGTTGCATCTGATGTCGAAATGAAAATACTCTCTTTGTTCACTCTTGCTTTCTTTCTGTAACACTGCAAATAGATCCTTTTCAAATGACCATTTAATTCTGTTTTGAATGTGTCCATCAATTTACTTGCACCAACCATGGTGGCCATGCTAAATTGTCCGTAGTGTTAGGTGAAGGGGTAAATTTAGGGGTATGGGTGGGTTGCGCTTCAGTGGGTCGGTGTGAACTTGTTGGGCCGAAGGGCCTGTTTCCACACTGTGAGTAATCTAATCTAATAATGAACTTATAAAACAAAGAACAAAGAAAATTACAGCACTAGAACAGGCCCTTCGGCCCTCCAAGCCTGCACCGATTCAGATCCTCTATATAAACCTGTCACCTATTTCCTAAGGGTCTGTATTCTTCTGTTCCCTATCCATTCATGTATCTGTCTAGATACATCTTAAATGATGCTATCATGCCTGCCTCTACCACCTCCGCTGGCAACGTCTTCCAGGCACCCACCACCCTCAGCATAAAGACCTTTCCATGTATATCTCCCCTAAACTTTTCCCCTTTCACTTTGAACTCGTGATCCTTAGTAATTGAGTCCTCCATTCTGGGAAGAAGCGTCTTGCTATCCCCCCTGTCTACACCTCTCATGATTTTGTAGACCTCAATCAGGTTCCCCTCAACCTTTGTCTTTCTAATGAAAATAATCCTAATTTACTCAACCTCTCCTCATAGCTAACATTCATACCAGACAACATCCTGATGAAGCTCCTCTGCACCATTTCCAAAGCATCCACATCATGCTGGTAATGTGGCGACCAGAACTGAACACAGTATTCTAAATGCTGCCAAACCAAAGACTTATACAACTGTAACATGACCTGCCAACTCTTGTACTCAATACTCCATCCGATGAAGGAAAGCATGCTGTATGCCTTTTTGACCACTCTATTAACCTGCATTGCCACCTTCAGGGTACAATGGACCTATAAAAAAAAACCTAAAATGTCCGACTGCATGATAAATCCACAATAAAATAAATAAACTGATGTCTCAAAAACAGAATAGAGGGTTTAGATCTAATCATCACTACTTAGGCAGACATGATTAATGACAAAAATTTGAAAATGAATTTTCCGGTTTACAGAATATTTCAAAAAGATAAATAAAATGTTAAGGAGTGGGTGCAGCTGTTAATAAAGTATAATGGGAGGACTTTTGTGAGAAAGGATCTTGGCTTTGAAGATCCAGAGCGTGGTGGAGATTAGGACGATTAACAGTCAGAAAACATGATGTGAATGGTTTGACTACAGTTTCTAACAGCATTTATAACAATGGACAGAGCATTAGGTAAGATAGTATTGGAGCTTGTAATAAAGGGAATTCAATAATTGTTGGTGACTTTAGTCTTATTATAGACTTGATTAATCAAATTGGCAAAGATTATCTGGAAGTTGAGGTTGTGGATTGCTTTTGTGACAATTTCATGAAGCAATATATTGTAGAACCAACTGGCAATAAAATCACTTTCAGATCAAGTATTACGAAATGAAGCATGGTTAGTAAGGTCATAATAAAGGATCTATTGGAAATAACAACCATAAAATAATTGAATTTTATTATAAATTTGAAATTAGCATATTCCAAGCACAAACAATAATCATCAAATGTTGCTAATTGCAGTTATGACTTCACAAGTATAGAAAAAGGAGGAGAGTAGCTAAAATAAATTCTGACAGGTGAAATTAATATGATGAATGTGGAAATGGCAGCAATATTAATGAAAAAATGTTAATTCTATCTTCACAGTGAAAGGCACAAGTTGCATTCCAGAAATGAACAATAACCAAGGGCTAAAAAGAGTGAGGAAAATCAAATAATTAATATTGGTCAGACAGGAGGCTGGAAGAACACAGCTAGCCAGGCAGCAGCAGGAGGTGGAGAAGTCAACGTTTTGAGTGCCACCCTTCTTCAGGACTGGGGGTGGGTGTAGGGGGAGCTGCAGATAAAGGAGATGGCAGGGGCAGGGTGATGAAGTGGGGATAGTGAAGACAGGTAGCGTGTATGACCTGGTTGGTCAATGGGAGGAAAACCTGCCACCAACCAGATTCATTCCTCCCATTGGCCAACCAGGTGGTACCCTCTACCTGTCTTCACCTATCCCCATTTCACCACCTTGCCCCCACCACCCGCTTTATTTGCAGCTCCCTCTACACCCACTCCAGTCCTGAAGAAGGGATAGACCTGAAACATTGACTTCTCCACCTCCTGATGCTGCCTAGCTTGCTGTGCTCTTCCAGCCTCCTGCCTATCTACTTTGGATTCCAGCATCTGCAGGGGTTTTTTTGTCTCTAAATAATTAATATTAGCAGCGAAAGAGTACTGGAGAAGCTTAGGGACAAAAATCAAACAAATTCATAGAAACTAATACCTATAGTATTGGTTTCTAAAAGAGGTGGCTGCAGAGGTAACTGATACATTGGTTACAATTTTCCAAGATTTCTTAGATTCTAGAATGGTCCTATGATTTGAAGTCAGCAAACATAACATCATTATTCAAGAAAGAAATTAGAGAATTTATAGAGAACTACAGGTCAGTTAGCTTGACATTATTCATTGGGAAAGTACCAAAATACATTACCACGAAAGTCTTAACAAGGTTGTTAGGGAATTATAGTATGATCTGGCAAAGTCAACATGATTTTATGAAAAGGAAATCATGATTGCCAAATTTATTATATTTCAAGGATATAAACTGGCATGATAGATAAAAGGAAACCTGTAATTATACTATATCCAAAATGTTAATTCACAAGATAAGGCATTATGGCAAAATGTCAGTATGGCTAGAACATTGGTTAATAGATAGAAATAGAGCATAGAGGCAAACACAGAACTTAGTATAAAGGGGTGATCAGTTAGAAATGAGATAAAAATAAATTTATTTCCTCAAATAGTAGCAATCTGTGCAATTCTCTTACTCAGTGAGTTTTTGATGCTTTATTGTTGAATGTATTTAAGGCTGATATAGATAGATGCTTTCTGTGGAATGAAAGGATTTTGGGAACAGAAGGAATTGATCTGGGAATCAAACTGTTGTACCATGCAGGCACAACACACTTAAGCATCCTGAATCCTCCAACTATTCCTTGCATAACAATTTATATCAATTCAATGTAAGAACACATGGACCATATTTCTTCTAAAAAGTTAAGAAAATAATTTTAAAATAGATTTAGTCTAAATAGTTTCCACCAGTTTAAGAATATTGTTTAATTGTAATAAATCAGTAGCCTTACTTTTTGTAGTATGCATATTTAGAAATATAGAGTATTGAGGCATATCTGCTTATGTTGCATATGTAACCTTTCTTAAGATATGCATATGTAGAAATTTAGATCAATGGGTCACATACCTGCCTCTTCAAAAGGTGCTATGTTCATACTAAATGTCAGAGCAGATAGAATAAACATTGTCTATTTCTGCATTTATGTCTAACGTTTGTACCTAACGATAATGACATTCCTTCTCTGTGTGCACTCTATACACTGCTTTACTCTTGTGAAATAATTACTTTTGTTCTGGTTTAACTTGACAAACAATCAGGAGACTCCAGTATAAGATTAGCTATTCATCTGAGGACATTTTAAGACTGAACTCTAGCAATTACAAACAAGTTCTGCTCTCTGATGATCTTAAGTTACGTATTCAATTTCAAATCTGATTAACTTACAACCATGTTAACCAGATTTCACTTATTTCCCACAGTGCATACATCAGGCATTGCTCACAGCCTTCCGTCATCCTGTTGATTTTGCAATCTAGTCTATATTCTTCTTTATATCACTCACTCTCTGGTCTGGCACTTTGCCACTTACTTACATTTATTTCACTAAAAATATTTCCAACCAAATCTTTATATATCCCTTTCAGCTTTAGCGTTTTTCACTTGCTACTGAGTTAAGTATCAATATGACAGTGAACTTGTGCAGTTTCTGATAAAATCATTTTGATAAGAGCCAAGTTCAATGAGATGAAGTTCGCATTAGTTCGGGTGAAAGCCCGATTATACATTGTTGTGTTAATAGCCAAGCATCATACTGACAAGGACAATATGTAGATGCATCACTGAGTTTACTAATAGTTCGCAGCATGTTTTCTTTTTAAATTAAAACAAAACAAGCAGCAATTGCATTTCACATTTAGTGACAATCCAAAATGGTTTTAAACTCATTTACATACAGCTGTTAAATTTACAGCTGTACAAATTTTCTAATATACAGCATCCCTTATGTATTTATTTCACAAAGGACACATCATCAGAGGGTAGCAAGTAACTGAAAATTGTTGAAATCCACTGAAGCATTTTATCAGTTATTGAGGTGAAAAGGCAATATTTATGAGAGACAAGCAAACAGAATGATGATTGAATGTAAAATTCAAATTCTCATTAGTAGCTTCCCCACACAGGATGGTAAATGCCACAGCAGATCATTTAATTGTCATTAAAGATGGACTATTTTATCTCAGTTTCAATTCATTAGGGTTACAAACTTAGTCACATTAATTAAAAGAAAGTCATATCAGTCACTGAACTGGGAGTCAACCTATGTAGGCGCAACATACTGAAACCTACAGAACATTCCAACTATTTTCTCATAAATTAATATATAGACCTAATGTAGGAATGCATTGACCAGATCCATTTTCTGCATTAAACAAAGATAATAACTTTATAATTGCTTTATTTGATGTATTTTCTTGTCATATAAAATGTATTATTTAATTTTACTAATGTATAATCATACTTACTTTAATATGTAGAATGGTGAAGCAGTAGATAAAATCCCAGTTTCTGAGTCAGATTCTCTCGTTTGATTCTCACCACAGAATTTGATGACCAAGGAAGATGCATTCATGATGTGCTAAACCGGAACAACCTGCAAATCGTTCCAACCTTTAAAAGAAAATTGTAGCAACAAAGCGCGGTTTGATACTGATCCCAGCTGGCATAGTTTCAGGACCTGCCTCTGTCCATTAACCATGGTAGAGATCATGGAGTTGTGGTCGGATCAGCTTTCAGACTGAGAACTGAAGACATAAGGATGATAGATCATTCAAAATTGTGAGAACATGGAAATCTTAAGCTTTATCTTACATATGTTCAAATTGTAGGAATAAAAAAAAGACACATAGATGTTTTCAATTTAGGAATTATTCAACACAAGCCAGCAACAGATTAGGTGTCACCAGGTGAATTAAAAGCTTATGACATCTATGTCTATATTTCTGCATATAACCAGGTTTTGCTCTGACAGCAGAATCATATCCATAGCATGGTTTCATGTAATTAACACACTAGTGTAAGGAAAAGATAGAACACATTCATATACGAAATGTTATGCCAGTGGGTGGTTAGTCAGAGATAAATGGAAATAACTCTCACATCTAAGATAGAAATTTGTGGATCCAAATTGCACTCCATAAACTTGAGCACCTAACCTCGACTGAACAGTGTAGTGCTGAAGAAATGCAACACTGTTGAAGGTACATTTCTCAGATAATACTTTTATAAATGAAGCTTCTTTTGTCCTCTCATTGAATGTTGCCATGAAATTATGCCAAAAAATGGTAGCATTCTTCCCAGTGTTTGGGCCAACATTTATCTCCCAAACATCATCATGAAAAAGAGTATCTACTTATTTTTATTTGTGAAGTATTTTTGTTTGATGTATGAATGACCCTCGACATTGCAAAAGTGGTGACATTTCAAAAAGAACATCAGTGGTTCTTTAATTGTTTTTGTGTTCTCAGGTCATGGAAGGTGCCATTATGCAAATGTAAGTTCTTTTTACAGACATTCTATTGAACATATTCCTATAATTGGTTCAGCTTGCATAACAGTGTCTTCGGCAGAACGAGAGTGGGCCCAGCCTCCCGAGCATATGCGGCAGCAGTGGCAACAGATTCAGCTCCTCTCAGCATAGGTGGCAGCAAGACTTGTGGAGAAGAGGGAGTCGAGTGCAGGAAAAATGAGCCCAGTGCGGAGGCAGCATCAGTGAGTTAGGCCTAGTGCCAAAAGAAGGCATTTGAGGATCAGTGACTTAATCGTTGCCTGGGTCAGGCACGAGGGCATCATGGCAACATCCACCACAGGGATAATTTCTGATGTTGGCATGCTCATGTGGGTGGTGGCGAAGGTGAATTGGCCCAGCAGCAAAAGATAGTGCCTGAGGATCGGTGATGTCTACGTTAGTTGGATCTGGTGAGGCAGTGATGGTCCTGAGCCAGCTCAGAACTTGTACTGAGATAAACTTCTCTTTAAGCTATGTCTGTTCATTTCTCTTGTTCTTAAACAATCAAAATGGCACCAGATTATGGTGACATGTGAAAATGTTTCATTCCTTTTTATGATATTTTACTGTAAAATAAACATGACAATCATTCCTTCACTCATTCTAAGCAGTGGGAAATGTGCGTCCACAACAGTCAAGGACAATCACTTACTATTTGGAAGATGTAAGTCCTGGTTGGTTCAAGAAATAAAGAAACTTTGAAGTACAAATACACCCATCACTAAAAGATGTTCTGCAGGTTAACCAGGCCAGAAAAAAAGAAATCAAACAATAGGCTTTATTCTGGAGGGTTAGAATTTGAAAAGTAGGAAAGTTATGCTAAGCCTTTAATTGAACCTTAGAGTACACCAAGAGCACTATATGTAGTTCTAATCAACTTTTTATAAGGGCCAGCAGGTGCTGAAGAGGATGGGGAGAAGTCTTACAAGAATGATATCAGAAGTGTGTGAACATAAATCTCAAGAAATGATCAATAGACTGCATCTCCTTCATCCTGAAAAAAGAATGCTGAGAGATGAATGGAAGTGTTTAAAATTTTGAAAGGGTTTGGTGACTTGATTGCAGAGACAATGTTTCCTGTTTTGCGGAAGTGTGCAACTAGCAGCCATCGATATAGAAGTGTCACCAAGAAACCAATAGGGAATTTAATAGAAGCTTCTTCACCCAGATAGTGTGGTGAGAACATAGAGAGCAGTTGAAGAGAATATTGTAGATCTGTTTAAGGGAAGTGAGCTACATATTTCAGGAGCAATGAATAAAGGGTTATGGTGGTGGATTTAGATGAGGGAAAGTAGGAGAAGGCCCAAGTGGAGCCTAAACACCGGTTTGAATGATTTGGCAAATGGTCTCTTTCTGTGCAATGTAATACTCTTTTAGCATGTTGCCATAAACTATCAAAAATAGAGTCACCATCATCTACATTGAGTAATGCATGGGATGATACAAACTGGGAATATATATATATATATATTCATGTTTAATGCCTTCTTTGATATGTTTGCACTTTCTTGAGCTTAGAAGAATGAGAAGCAATCTTATGGAAACATGCAAAATTCTTACGACACTGACAAGGGAGATGCAAGAAGGATCCTTTCCTGGCTGGGGAGTTGAGAACCAGACAACACAATCTCAGAATAAGAGATATTGGACTGAGAACAGGAACTATTTCTTCACTTAGAATGCAGCAAAATTTTGGAATTCTTCATCCCAGAGGACAGTGGGAACTCATTCACTGAGAATACTCAGGACAGAAATGTTTAGATGTAAAAGCTATTAAAGAGACCAATGGATGTTGGGGTAATGTAGAAAATGTGGTATTGAGATAGAAGATCAACCACAATCTATTTGAAATGTGAAGCGTGCTTGAGGGGCTGAATAGACTATTTCAATCCTTTTCCCATGTACTTGTGTGTTATTGTAGTCGGGAGAAGAATGGTAACAGGCACACATTTAATATTGAAATGCTCTTCCTACCATGACTTTCTGGCTGTCTGCTGTCTGACTAGCAGACAAGTCTTGAAACCATGTTAATTATTCGCTGACAGTTTCCTGTGATCACCCCGTTGGGTGAAATTGTAAATCAATTTTATTTTGTGATGAATTGGTTTCAGAATGATATGTTACAAGTCATCTGGCAAAAGGCATCTTCAATTCAGAGGTTCACAGATCAGGTGCTGAGGGAGTTCAGACATTGGGACAATCAACTAAACCACTACATGGTACATTCAGTGTCAGGAATCCTTTTATTCTGCTTCAGATAAAACTACATGCAAGTTAGGATTTGTATCTGTTTCAGTTAAAGCATTAGTCCTTCTTGCTGGTATCACTGCTTTGTCATTATAATATTATTGAGAGGAGAGGAAAATTTGTCTTTAAAATGAACACATGGGGTTGAATCTTAATTTTTGTTAGCAAAGTGTCATTTACATTGAGGTTTACAGAGAGTTTCAGTTGGTAAGTTTCAGTGAGATATTAGATTAGATTAGATTACTTACAGTGTGGAAACAGGCCCTTCGGCCCAACAAGTCCACACCGACCCGCCACCCACCCATACCCCTACATGTAGCCCATTTTACCTAACACTACGGGCAATTTAGCATGGCCAATTCACCTGACCTGCACATCTTTGGACTGTGGGAGGAAACCGGAGCACCCGGAGGAAACCCACGCAGACACGGGGAGAATGTGCAAACTCCACACAGTCAGTCACCTGAGTCAGGAATTGAACCCGGGTCTCTGGCGCTGTGAGGCAGCAGTGCTAACCAATGTGCCACCGTGCCGCCCTCATATCTTGCAGTGTCTTAGCAAACTCTCTTCACTAATTACCTACCCCATTCCTATGGTGCTTCTTATCTAATTCTATCCCCATTATATCACTTGCTGTACCCAAAATAACTCACCACTGCTGGGATATCCCAAATTGAGGTAGCATATTTGGCACTGGTGTCATCTTTAAAAGGTTGTTGTGCATCCAGGAAAGCACTGTCAGTCCTGAAATGTCCTGTACAGCTCCTGACAACTTGATTCAATCCATTGCATTTGGAAGGTTTACACCAAATGATTGTCTCTTCTGTTGAAAATTCCAAATGCTAATTTAAAAAAAGGTCAAAATGGCAAGAAATGTAAAGATTTCATGTCCCATTGAATGAAGCATCTCAACCAATATCATCATCATCTTCAATGCACAAAACCACAAAGGCTGAAGAAACTTACTAAGTGTGACAGCATTGGTGGAGAGAAATACAATTAAAGTTTTCAAACCACTGTCCCTTCTTCAGAACTGATAGCAACTAGGAAAAAGTGATATTTATGCTGTTGACACGGGTTGGAGGAAAAAGAGTGAGCGGAGAAGTGGAGACAGAGTCCAAAGAAAAATAAAATGTTAGGTAGGCAAAGACTCACTAACTATCAACAACCCCATGTCTGTCTAACTTTTCTTTTGTCTCTCTCTGGGCTCTGACTCCATGTATCTACACACTCCCCAGCACCTGCCCCCCACCCACCCTCACCCCAACACCCCACCCCCAACCCTGCCCAATCAACAACATAAATACTGTTTCCTAGCTACTATCCATTCAAAAGAAGGGTCAATGAAGTGGAAACATTAACACTCCTCTCTCTCCACAGATGCTACCAGACCTACTGAGTTTTTTTGAGGATCGTTTGGTTTTGTCTGTTTCAGATGTCTAGCATCGGCAGTTCTTTGTTTCATTTTACCATCATAATTTTCCTTTGTCCCTTCCTCTTCCTTCTTACTCTTTTTCTTATCTCCTCTTTCTCTCCTTTCTTACTGTTGTCTTCAGAATTGTGTATGGCAGAAATAAGAATAGATCCAATTAATTAGATCAGGTCACTTAAATATGCTTGAAAAATTGTTTCAATTTTCCACTTATTTAACCTGAGAAGTTTCCTGACATATTCAAATAAAAAAATTACACTTGCACAATAGCAAATATTTAAAAGTTTAGTTTAATTAATTATTGAAATTTAAATCATCTACAAGCTTACAATTTCAACAGCATAAATGCAGAACAAATTAATATTCAAAAAAGTGCATAAGTGTGAAGAAAAGTGTATTAATATTAAATGCTATTTAATACAGATTTATGTCAATACAAATTTTAATGCTAGTAGGAAGAGGATTTGCAGCTCAAATTGTTTTAATGCCTCAATTTCAACTGTTAGACCAGCTCTTAATGTCAACAGACGCAATAATAATCATGGATGTGTCAGGAAATTTGAGCTTCTGCATTGCGTGTGATCAGCATGTCTGATGTAGATTATACTCAAAATTGTGCCTTTGCTAAAAACTGCTTTGCCTCTCTCAACTATCCCAGTATTGAGTTTCCATGCAATCTTTTTGGCATGACCTGCAAGGAACCAGCACAAGCAAGCAACATTTTAAAGTGCATTCCAAACAGTAAAATGTGTTTTTTTCTTATTTATTCATATATTTAACAGTGGAAAATTGATGCATTTTGAGGAACTATTGAAAATGGATGTATCATGAACTATTAGTAGTTTAGCCACATGTAGGCCAATCTGGGTAAGAACAATGGATCTTGTTGCCTAAAGGACATTAATAAACATGCATGTGAGTCCAGCAATGTGGTTGACTCTTAATTGCCCTCTGAAACAGCCCTTGCAAGCCACTCAATTTAGGGGCAATTAGGGATGGATAAGTGCTGGCCTTGCCAGTAATGCCCATAGCACTTGCAAGAAGAAAGAAAATATTTTTGTGAATTAAGAAAAAATACACTCAAAAGGTTTTATGATGTATATATTATTGTTCTCCTGTCCAAAAGAAACAACTCATTTTTGATGTCTCCCTAGGCCTGCAATCTAAAACAATCTAGTTAATTATTAAAATTGTTTTTGAACACAGGGGGTGATGACCAGTTTTGTGTGTGGGATGTGCTTCTAGCGCCATATTTTTATAACTTAATTGAAAGGTTGTAGAAACACAATTGGTGTTGAAAAGGCTCATCATTTGTAGCTGATATCCCAATTTCAGACGCATTATGATAACAGAGTCAATGCAACTGAGTAGGAGATCCTAAGCTTCAGTGTATCCCTCACAGAGCAGCAGAGTAGATCTTTTCTCTTAAATTCCTGTGCACCAAAATGCATTTTGAATTCTCCATTGTTTCTAATGCATCAGAAAGTGAAGCATAGTAACCGGACATTATTATACCAGTCCAATTTAGTTAATCTCCTGAACAGAGTTAAATACAACTTGTTGAAAGTTTATGATAGCTTCTTAGTTGCCTTCAAGATCATATGCCAAATTGCCAAGATTAGTCACGCATTCCAGTCCACACCTTGTATGTTGCATTCACTTGGATGGATCTCTAGGACTACTAATGTAGAAACTACTGTACTCCATTGGTTACTGGATCATCTTCATCCTGACTTCCGCCAACAACATTTAAACCCTTACTGAAGACAGCTCTATTAAACAAATTATTTTTATTGACCATTCACTGTTGTTTCTTGGGATATTATGACATTATATTCTTCTAATTTTCCATCTAAGTGCTTAAAGTTTGTTTGATTAGTTTTTATTTTGTACTGTAGTATAAATACCATTCAGAAAAGAAAGAGAAAAGGAACAGGCACAGGTCATTCAGCCATCCAAGCATGCTCCATCAATGTATATGATCATGACTAATCTACTCCACGTCTCTACTCCTCTAAAACAGTCTATTGCATGTTAGTGAGGGAAATTACATAAACAAATTCAAAAAAAGTTGGCTTGTTTCCATTAAAGTGAATGTCACATGGAGATTCGATGGAAATTTCAAAATCATGAAATCTAGACAACAAAGGGAATCAGCCATAATGTGG
This sequence comes from Chiloscyllium plagiosum, assembly GCF_004010195.1. Taxonomy (NCBI): domain Eukaryota; kingdom Metazoa; phylum Chordata; class Chondrichthyes; order Orectolobiformes; family Hemiscylliidae; genus Chiloscyllium; species Chiloscyllium plagiosum. The sequence goes on from NC_057712.1 coordinate 48,229,536, forward strand.
GCGGCACGGTGGCACAGTGGTTAGCACTGCTGCCTCACAGTGCCGGAGACCCGGGTTCAATTCCCGCCTCAGGCGACTGACTGTGTGGAGTTTGCACGTTCTCCCCGTGTCTGCGTGGGTTTCCTCCGGGTGCTCCGGTTTCCTCCCACAGTCCAAAGATGTGCAGGTCAGGTGAATTGGCCATGCTAAATTGCCCGTAGTGTTAAGTAAGGGGTAAATGTAGGGGTATGGGTGGGTTGCGCTTCGGCGGGTCGGTGTGGACTTGTTGGGCCGAAGGGCCTGTTTCCACACTGTAATGTAATCTAATGTAATCTAATCTAAAAAAAAATAGATAGAAAGATCTGTTTCCACTGGAAGCAAGGTCAAGAACTAAGGTATTCTGACTTGTGGTGATTGACAGATAAAGCAAAGCATTAGGCAATAATATTTGGCTAATTCTCTCATTTTCTATCGCTCTCCTTTAGAAAGTGATTAATATAATACAAAAGAGCTTTTATGTGAATGTATTGGCTTACAAATATACTCTGTGCCAAGTCAGAATAGTGAGTGACTTAGAGAGAAGCTTGCACGTGTATCTGCTGCCATTGTCCTTTTTGGTGGTACAGGTCACAGGTTTGGAAGTTGCTGTCTAAGGAGTCTTGGTGAGTTACCATAGTACGTTTTATAGACACTGAACACTGCTGCTACTGTACATCACTGGTGAAGGGAATGAATGTTTAATGCACTGGATGGCATAACAATCAAGTAGGCTGTTTTGTTGTGAATGGTGTAGAGCTACTTCAGTGTGGTTGATGCTAAAACAAAATATATGTTCTCAGTGTGCTATTTTATAAACTCTCTCTGAATTACTACTCAACTCATAACATTGACAGTGCACTCAGTTATAGATCTAATAGCTTGTTCAGTGATGGTTCATGACTATCTCAGTTATACATGGTCAAGGGCGGAATTGGTTAGACATTGATTACTGAGGAATTACTTCTGCAGAATTGGTTTCCAAGTAAGGGAGCATAAGTGATCATTTAAATATCAAAGTAGTATTTTGATGAAGCAGACAGATAATAACATTTCTCAAGATGTTCTTTGATGATTGCAAAATATCACCACCAGTGAGTCCTCAGATATAGGATTAGTCCTTGTCTATGTGTGGCTTGACCTGAAAAATATCCAAGCTTGGGCTGATAATTAGCAATTGACATTTGTTGGGAGTAACACACCTTATCAACTATAAGGTTTAAGGTAACAGATATATGAGATAATCTACCACTTGCAAGTCACCCTCCAGGTCTAATTCCTCTCTGACCTGGAACCATATCTGTGTTCTCCACCGTCACTGTGTAAAAATCCTGGAAATCCTTCTCAACATCACTGTAGGTATTCCTATATCTCAAAAACTGCAGCAGTTTCAGAAGGCAGCTGTCAACATTTTCTCCAGAAAAGTTAACGTTGGACAATAAATGCTGGCCTGGCGAGTGTCACCTTCATCTCATGAACAAGAAAAGAATGAGAACTTAGGGCCAAGGAACGTAGGGCCTAGGAATAGGAGGAAGTACATTAGCCACTCAAGTCTGTGGGTGGCACAGTGACTCAGTGGTTAGCACTGCTGCCTCATAGTGCCAGGTCCTGGGTTCGATTCCTGCCTGTCTGTGTGGAGTTTGCACATTCTCCCCGTGTCTGCGTGGGTTTCCTCCAGGTGCCCCAGTTTCCTCCCACAATCCAAAAGATGTGCAGGACAGGTGAATTGGCCATGCTAAATTGCCCACAGTGTTAGGTGTAGGGGAATGGGTCTGGGTGGGTTTCTTTTCGGAGGGACGATGTGGACTTGTTGGGCTGAAGGGCCTGTTTCCACACTGTAGAGGATCTAATCTAATCTAAATTAGATTATGGCTGACTTGCATCTTGAATCATTAAACCACTTTGATTTCCTCACTCTTAATAACCTTGACTAACGAAAAAATATAAATGTATGAATATTAAAATATAAAGGCTAATATTCCATTTGTATTATGTTCAGTATCAATCCAAATTGGTAATAAAACTCTTGTGAACCTTTTTAACTGGCTCCCTCATGGCCTAGTAAACTAAGTTTTAATTGAATTTTAATTAAGTTTTAGATGTGTGCTGAAAAGAAACAAAATTATTTGTTGTGTCCGACCAAAAGGGGATTAAAAGCTAGAAAGCCAAATTTCCCCTGATCGTAACAATAGGGTTGTATCTCTCAGATTCCCTACAACATAAGCAGAGAGGATTGAAAGATGATCAAAGATATTTCTGCTTTCAAAACTCAAGATGCCAGTTTTAGCTTAAGTCCTACACCTGATCTGATTCTTTCAGTTTCTGCTGAATGAGATAAGATTATATTACTCCTCAAATGAAATTGACTTACCATGCAGCACAATAGCTTGTTTGTCATTATGACAATCATGGGGCAAATCATACCTCTCCTTCTTTTAGCAAACCATTCCCTCCCTGAAGTAACTCAACTTCAGTCTGATTCAATGTGTTTTGTTTCACAGAAAAGTGGCAGAAATCATTTATGCTGACTGTACTGACATAAGTACGCCTGTGATACTGAAACAAACATCTGAAGGTTTCACACAAGACCGACAACAAAGTGTAACATTGATTTCAGCCTTATTTCTAGACTCTCATTTTTCAATAGGAATAGGAAAAATGCTCTTTGAACCCATATTTATTGGCAATGGTCAAAGTGGAGTGTTATCAAGTTGCAGGCTACTTGTTGCATTGAAATATCCTTTATACGCACTGAATACTTGACTAGTTCTGATGATAAAACCTCAGTATTGGTGCTTGTATCATTATCTCAGTTTCAAGGGAACTTACCTCTGGGTCTGAATATTTGTTGGGTTGAATCCTACTCTAGAGACATGTGGGTATACATCTAAGTATACATCTAGGTAGATAAGGCAATGCAACATTAAGACAAACTTATACTTTTGAAGATGGTATCTTTTAGTTGGGATGTTACAATAAAATGCTACCTGGTGTGTGAGAAATGTTGCAGAGCCACCATTCACAGAACAGTAATGGAGGAATTCTTCAAATGTTCAGTTCAGTACCTGTCCAGTAAATTTTTCATTGTTGTTTGTGACTATTGTGGTTTCTGCACTATAGTTACAACTAAACTTAATAACTAGCTTGGAGCTCCATGGGTTTGTGACAAGTGTAGAAATGCAAAATCTTTTTATTGGATCTTATCAGAATTGATCAATATTCAGATAGAATGTCTATTCATTATCTATACATTTTAGACTATGAACACATTCTGCAATTCTTCAATGCTAATATTGTGCTCTTCAAATATTGTAAACCTGGAATGGATATCTTTTTTACTCTAACATTGTTCACAATTTCCACTCTATTTTGTCTGCTGCCTCTCAGTTGTTTCTCCAGTTTTGTCCCCGAAATACTGACACTTCATTGCAGCGCAGTTCTGCATTTACCAGTTGTCACTCGTGCTTCACTGAAATCATCTTTGTCTATGTGTGAACTTTGATAATGAGTATCACCAGATTTTCCAGTATAGAAGCGTTCTATCTAAGTCTAAACCTGCCCTCTCCTAATATTTTTCACACATTAAATTCAGCAAAAGATCACTAGATAATGAACCCAGAGTCTGTACTTTGGCAGACTTTGAATTGAATTGAATTGAATTAAATTGAATTTATTGTCATGTGTACCAAGACACAGTGAAAAGCTTTGTCTTGCGAGCAATACAAGCAGATCACAGAGTTAGGTAGCATAGGTAAGTAAATGATAGGTAAACAGCAGCAAAAGCAAAAGGTACAGGTGAATATTAACAGTTTGTGAGTCCATTCAGTATTCTAACAATAGTAGGGTAGAAACTGTTATGAAACCAGTTGGTGCATGTTTTCAGACTTATGAACATGCTCCCTGATGGTAGAGGCTGTGGAAAAACATTGCCAGAGTGGCATGGATCTTTAAGAATGTTGGCGGCCTTTCCTTGACAGCGGACCTGGTAGATGAATTCTATAGATGGAATGTTAGCTGTTGTGATTGTCCGGGCTAAGTTCACCACTCTCTGTAACCATCTCCAATCTTGAATGATACATTTGCCATACCAGGTAGTGATATATCGAGACAGAATGCTCTTGATGGTGCACCTATATAAGTTGGCAAAGGTATTTGCCGTCATTCCAAATTTCCTCAGCTGCCTGAGGGAGAAGAGATTACGTTGGGCCTTTGTAACCAGTGTATCCACATGAAGAGTCCAAGAAAGCTTGTTGTGGATGACTACTCTTAGGAGCTTGACACGCTCCACTTGTTCCACCTCTGCGCTGTTAATGTGGGGGTGGGTGGGGTGGGTGGGAATGAATAACATCCCACCGAAAATCAATAATGAGTTCCTTGGTTTTGCTATATAGTCTTTGTTATATAGTCATTTGCCCCACTGTTAATTAACCTAGATTGTTCCTGATTTTAAAGTTTTACCGACTTTTCTCTCTTCCTCTCACTGCACCCTTTCCTTCTTATTAATGTTTACTGTTTTTACTGTAACCTGCCACCCCTCTTCCGCAGGTTATTTACCAGACTTTGTATAATCTTATCTTGCTCTTGAAATTTTCCAACACATGTGGTTTATTGACTTTATATCCAAACTATGGATATACTGACTGTGCTAGTAGTTGGTAAAAATTATGTGGTATCATTCATAGTTCTTGGTCAGCTGATTGAGTTCTCTTCATATCAAAGTTTGTGAGAAGATTTGTAGCTCGGGTGCTCGTTGCTGTGGTTCTGTTCGCCGAGCTGGAAGTTTTTGTTGCAAACGTTTCGTCCCCCGTCAAGGTGACATCCTCAGTCCTTGGGAGCCTCCTGTCAAGCTCTTCTGTGGTCTTTCCTCTGGCATTTATAGTGGCCTGTCCCTGCCGCTTCCGGTTGTCAGTTTCAGCTGTACGCTGTAGTGGCCAGTATATTGGGTCCAGGTCTATGTGTTTGTTGATGGAGTTTGTGGATGAGTGCCATGCTTCTAGGAATTCCCTGGCTGTTCTTTGTTTCGCTTGCCGTCCTAGTGGTCGCAGTAGTCTGGCTGTCATTTCAGAGATGTTCTCTTCATATCTTCAAATTCATGTTTTTCTTTAATGTGTTCTTGTATCTTTACATTTGTACTTTTCCTTGGGGTGGAAATTACCTCATTTGTTATTGCTGTGGTGAAAGTCACTGAAACCTTTTAGATACTCCTCTGTTAATGGTGCTGAGGCAGAGATGGTCGAGAGCTTCAAGTTCCTACGAATAATTATCACTAAAAATCTGTCCTGGTCCATATGTTCAAGAAAGCACACCAATGAAATTCAGCATGTACAAATGATTCTTGCCAATTTTTATAGATGTACCATTGAAAGCGGATGCATCACAGTTTGGTATGGCAACTGCTCTGCTTGAGACCGGGGTGGCATAGTGACTCAGTGGTCAGCACTGCTGTCTCACAGTGCTAGGGTAGTGGGTTTGATTACAGCCTCTGTCTGTGTGGAGTTTGCACATTCTCCCTGTGTTTGTGTGGGTTTCCTTTGGGTGGTCCAATTTTTTCCCAGTCTAACAATGTGCAGGTTAGGTGGATTAGCAATGCTAAATTGCCCCAAGTGTCTAGTGGTGTGCACCCTAAGTGAATTAGCCATGGGAAATGCAGGGTTGCAAGGATAGGATGGGGTATGGTGGGTTGCTCTTCACAGGGTCAGACTTGATGGGCCAAATGACCTGTTTCCACACTGTAGGGATTCTATGATTCAAACAGCACAATAAATTACAGATAGTTATGAATGCAACCCAGTCCATAATGAAAACCAGCCTTCCATCTATTGAATCTGTCTATACTTCCCGCTGCCTTGGAAAGCAGCCAACATAATCAAAGACTGCTCCCATCCCAGTTATACTCGCTTCTTCTTGAAAACACATAATAACAGATTCAAGAACAGCTTCCTGCTCACTGCTGTCAGATTGTTAAACTGACCTCTTGTATATTAAAGTTGAGCTTTCTCTACACCTTCTCTGTAGATGTCACACTGTATTCTACATTCTGTTTTCTGCCATGGTCTACTTATATAGGGTCTGATTTGCCTGCATAGTAGACAAAACAATACTTTTCACTCTATCTTGGTGTATGTGACAATAATAAATCAAATTAATAAATCAAATCAAAAAATAAATCCTCACTCTCTCAGCGGAGCAGGTAAGGGCTGTTTGGCAGTGGCTGCTTGAAGGCTCGATGACATTTGTTTAATGGTTTAAATTTGAAAGTTTTTTTTTTAAAAAGCGCAGAGCAGACCCGGAAGCTGGTGTAGCGCAAGCTTACCTGGGTAGGTTTTTTTCCCTATAAAAGCGCAAAGGAGAGGAACCCGAGGCACTACAGAGGTAGTGTCTCCCACCCCCCCTCCTCCTCTAACCTAATAATAAGACCCGTTGTGGTAAGTAGGTAAGTGCTGCATTTTGCTTGTTCTATTCTTGGACCTAGTTTTTTTTTAAAAGGTTACTTTTAGAGTGATGGCAGTGAAGGCAGTGCAATGTTCCTCTTGCAACATGTTTGAGGTGAGGGATGCCATGGTCGTCCCTGCTGATTACACTTGCAGGAAGTGCACACATCTCCAGCTCCTCCAAGACCGTTTAGGGAAGTGGAGCTGGAGTTGGATGAACTTAGGATCATTCGGGAGGCAGAGGGGGTCATAGATCGGAGCTTTAGGGAATTAGTAACTCCAAAGATTGCAGACAGATGGGTGACAGTGAGGGGGACTGGGAGGAAGCAACCAGTGCAAGGACCCCCTGCGGCCATTCCCCTCAAGAACAAGTATACCGTTTTGGATAGTTGTGGGGGGAACGACTTACCAGGGGTAAGCAATGGGGTTCAGGCCTCTGGCATGGAGCCTGTCCCCGTTGCTCAGAAGGGAAGGGTGGAGAAGAGCAGAGCAATAGTTATTGGGGACGCGATAGTTTGGGAGACAGATAGGAGGTTTTGTGGGAACGAGAGAGACTCACGTTTGGTATGTTGCCTCCCAGGTGCAAGGGTACGTGACGTCTCTGATCGTGTTTTCCGGGTCCTTAAGGGGGAGGGGGAGCAGCCCGAAGTCGTGGTCCACATTGGCACCAATGACATAGGTAGGAGGAGCGCTGAGGATGTTAGACAGGCTTTCAGGGAGCTAGGTTGGAAGCTCAAAGTTAGAACGAACAGAGTTGTTGTCTCTGGTTTGTTACCCGTGCCACGTGATAGAGAGTCGAGGAATAGGGAAAGAGAACACTTAAATGCGTGGCAACAGGGATGGTGCAGGAGGGAGGGAGTCCGGTATTTGGATAACTGGGGTTCCTTCTGGTGACGGTGGGACCTCTATAAACAGGATGGACTGCACCTGAACCTGAGGGGCACCAGTATCCTTGACGGGAGGTTTGCTAGTGCTCTTTGGTGGGGTTTAAACTAACTCTGCAGGGGCATGGGAACCCAGAATGTAGCTTTAGGGTGCAG
>NC_057712.1:48239709-48256937 GCF_004010195.1 Chiloscyllium plagiosum
ATGACTTAGATGAGGGAGTTGAAGGGTGGGTCAGTAAATTTGCAGATGATACGAAGATAGGTGGAGTTGTGGACAGTGAGGAGGGCTGTGGCAGGTTACAGCAGGATATAGAGAAGCTGCAGAGCTGGGCAGAAAGGTGGCAAATGGAATTCAATGTAGCTAAGTGTGAGGTGATTCACTTTGGGAAGAATAACAAAAAGATGGGGTACTGGGCTAATGGACAGATACTTGGTAGTGTAGATGGGCAGAGGGATCTTGGTGTCCATGTACACAGATCTTTGAAAGTTGCCACCCAGGTAAATAGTGTGGTGAAGAAGGTATATGGCGTACTGGCTTTTATTGGTAGAGGAATTGAGTACTGAGGTCATGTTGCAGTTGTATAAGACTCTGGTGCGTCCGCATCTGGAGTATTGTGTGCAGTTTTGGTTGCCATACTATAGGAAGGATGTGGAGGCACTGGAACGGGTGCAGAGGATGTTTACCAGGATGTTGCCTGGTATGGTAGGAAGATTGTATGAGGAAAGGCTGAGGCACTTGGGTTGTTTTCATTGGAGAAAAGAAGGTTTAGGGTTTACTTGATAGAGGTGTATAAGATGATTAGGGGTTTAGATAGGGTCGACAGTGAGGATCTTTTTCCACGTATGGAGTCAGCTATTATGAGGGGGCATAGCTTTAAATTAAGGGGGGTTAGGTATAGGACAGATGTTAGGGGTAGGTTCTTTACTCAGCGAGTCGTGAGTTCATGGAATGCCCTGCCAGTAGCAGTGGTGGACTCTCCCTCTTTATGGGCATTTAAACGGGCATTGGATAGGCATATGGAGGATAGTGGGCCAGTGTAGGTTAGGTGGGCTTGGATCGGCGCAACATCGAGGGCCAAAGGGCCTGTACTGCGCTGTAGTTTTCTATGTTCTATGTTCTATGTTCAAATCAAAAACAGTCCATTATTGTTGAAATCATCACCACTTCACATCTCTTAGCCTAAATCACTACTCAACAATCAAGATTGCAAGTGGGCATATTTTTAACCACATTTTCCCAATAAACTAGATTGGAGTCTAACCCACATCATGAGAATGAAAAATGATTGGTCTGTGAACAACATTAATTTCTGGCTCTATTGTTTTCAGCCTCACACACCCAGCTCTATAGTCAAATGGCTTACATCTTGCCCAACACCCTTCGTCAAACCCTGTACATGGAATTAACAAGTCCCAGTTTATACTTAGAATCCCTAGAATTCCATCAAGTTCACAATGACCATCCAAATAGCCTCCCACCCTGACCTAGCCCCCAGACCCAGCCACCTATCTGTTTCCCTTCACTTCGCATGTCTAATCCACCTAAACTGCACATCCTTTGACACCAGGGCAAGGTAGCATGGTAAATCTACCTACCCTGCACATCCTTGGACCACGGGAGGAAACCGGAGAACCTGACAGAAACCCATGTAGACACGGGGAAAACATGCAAACTCCACACAGACAGTTGCCTGAGAGTGGAATTGAACCCGGGTCAAACACACATAGAAAAAACACATTTCACAATCTTTTTTAGAGTCATAGAGTCATAGAGATGTACAGCATGGAAACAGACCCACCAGATATCCCAACCCAATCTAGTCCCACCTGCCAGCACCCAGCCCATATCCCTCCAAACTCTTCCTATTCATATACCCATCCAAATGCCTTTTAAATGTTGCAATTGTACCAGCCTCCACCACTTCCTCTGGCAGCTCATTCCATACACGTACCACCCTCTGTGTGAAAAGGTTGCCCCTGAATCTGATTAAACTATTCAGCAAATCAATTGTAAGCAAATGACACAAATGAAAAATGTGCAACATTTTCTTCTTGGCGGTTGTGAGAAGGGCCTAGTGAGAAACTCATTCCATATTGCCAACTCAGCGATTGGGTTGGATGATATACACATTCTTCATAATTGAAGGTTCTTGAGTGATCAATTAATGGCTACTTAGGGATCTCAACCCATTGCCTCCCAGATCACCATCTCTCCCCAACAAGTGGAAAAGGTAACTGTTCCCAATGGGAAACTATAGCAACTCATCTGCTGGATGGGGGAGATCAGATTATCCAATTGCCCCAGATTGGTACCAATCAGAGTCACTGATGGGTTTCAAGGGAGTAGCCTCTGAAAGCAACCCTCCTGCCCTGACTTCTGAACTACCCCAACTTTCCTTTTCCAAACATTCTCACCAGATGACAAGATGACAACTAGTAACTACTTTCTTGCTGCTAAACCCCCTGATGAATAGTCCTGGAACAGCAGACATTAGGAACCAGAAACTGACAGTCTCTGTGATCAATGCAAGTCATCGATTTCGAGACCTGTAGTTCATCAAGAAACTTGTCCTCACTTACCTATCATTTCTAAATGAGCTGATTGGTAGAATGATTGGATGAGTTTTCTCAATGGTACAGATGGAGGTGTTAGTCACCATCTAAAATGACTGGAACTCACAACTGGTGCAAAATGAAAACATTTTGTGTATTGTGTCAAAATATGTCCCTGATCACAACATAAACGATGGGGCAGATTTTCCAAGGAGTAGCAACCTCACAGAGAGATTTTTTACTAAAAACGGGAGCTCCACATTTCTAAGGGGAGATTCCAGTCTGACAGTTCTTTTTTAGTACAGAACACTCAGTGAAGGGAAAAAATGCCCCCTTATTCACAAGTCAACTGTTCTATTCTGAAAGATCCTGACAGCTACTTTGGCAGCTGCTATCACAATGAGTTCATCAGGTGAATGCTAATGTTTTGGGATGGTAGGGTACCAGGTGGTCTGAGGTGTAGGATGTTAGGTAGGTCAGGTATAACTGGGAAGGAGTATGGTGCCAGGGCATAAGGTGGCAGTGGAATCAGGTAAGTGATGTAGTGTTTATGGTTAAGTTGGGACGATTGGGAGAAATCAGGGCCAATGGGGGATGATGGCAGGTCATGAGTAGTTTCAACTTTGATCTCCAGCATCTGCAGACCTCACTTTCTCCATGTAGTGTTTATGGTTAAGTTGGGACGATTGGGAGAAATCAGGGCCAATGGGGGATGATGGCAGGTTATGAGTTCCTAGTCCAATAGCAGGGCTATCAGGTTGGCTTTGGATCTGGTCCAGTACAGTCTGGCAAGATGGATGTGGTGTTGGTGGTTAACATTGGTTTGGTTGGTCATGGGATAGGGTGGGGTGTCTGTTCTGGTCAAAACTTGATTCAGGAGTGGAGTGGGAGAAGGGTAGTTGAGTCCCCACAGTGTTGTCAGGTTCAAGTCTGGGGTATAAGTGATCAGAAGGAGGCATTGTTGGTGTATATGTAGTAATTATGTTGTCAGTTGAATTGGTACCTATGAGTTAGACTACGTATTTAGTATTCAACCATTTCCTGCATACCTATTTACTCAATTTCATGAGAAATTGAATTTTCCAATTTGAATGGATATTTTAGGGATTTCCAAGCTTTGGGGAATTTCCCAGTGCCATCTTCAACTTCTCAGACAATTATCTCAGAATGTGGTACAATACAGATCCATTGGTTCCTCATAAGCAACTTCTATCCATTCTGGAATAATTGCTGTCCATCGGAAAATCAGGGACAAGGTGTAAAAATACCTACCACCCATTACTATTGTCTGTCCACTATCTTCAATCATTTATCATCATTGACCGTCTTGTTTTTTTATCTCGTCATCTTTCGGTGTTAATTCCCAGGAGCATTTCCCCTTGAAACAAAAGTATTTCTGCTAAGGAAATCTCACAGGATTCTTCATCATGCTTCAAGTTTTCAGATCTGAGTTGATCTTTACTGTGGGATAATAAAGGAATAAAAAAATTCTCTCAATAAAATTGAAGGCATAACAATTGCCATTTTAACAATGGGAAAATGTGTTCAAAATGGTACTTACTTCTTAGCATACACAGAGCATAATTTCTTTGCTCATGCTCATAACTATGCACTTTTTTAAAATCCCAAGTCATAAAGTGAAACATTAGTTTTGAAGCTGAATTCCTGATGCACCATGAACAGGAGAGAGTATAGAAGTTGCACTTATTAAGAGCTTTTCATGATCTGAGGCTGTTCAAGAGCATTCTGCAGTTATGTGTGAAGCACTTTTGTATTGTAGTCACTGTTTGTCATGTAGGTAGTATGAAGACCTATTTGCTCATAGAAGGGTCTTACAAGAAGCAATGAAATAATAACCTACTTAAATGGCATTGGCTGAGGCATGAATATTGGCCTGCGACCTCAGAAAACCCCCTTGCTCATCTTGAGAACAATGCCATTGGAAAGTCTTCTATCTGTCTGAGGAAGGTGTTGATCCATCATAGATAGATTCCTGACTCTGACTCAAAAGATCTGGGTTTGAGTCCCAACCCCTGATGGCCTAGAAAGGTGTGTTTGAAGCATGACCAAACAGTATCAAGTTGCAAGTCTTTCTAATTTTTTGCCAATGAAAGGCATCAAGATCAGAAGAGATTCCTGGTCAGTCATATGATGGAAAGTACATTAAAGCCACTCGCAGAGGCTTGTAAACATTATATTTTGCTTCAGCAGCTTAGATTTTATGACTGAGCTGCAATGCACAATTTTTACTTGAGTGGGCAGGTAGGACTTCAGTTTAACATCTTATTGATAAGGTCACACCACTTCAAATGTCTGTCTAGGTTTTTATGCTGAAGTCTTTGGAACACAGTTTGTGCAAGACCTTCTGCAGTACACAGGACATTCCATATACTAAGACAAACAGAAGCAAGACAAGGTTCTCAATTTAATGCAAGAAAAGAAATTGTTGGAAATACTCAGCAGGTCTGACAGCATCTGTAGAGAGAAATCAGAGTTACTGAATTATTTGAGGATGTGACAAAATACATTGATGAAGGGAGGGCAGTGGATGTAGTGTGCATGGATTTTAACAAGGTGTTTGATAAGGTTCCCCTTGGTGGGCTCATTCAGAAAGTAAGGAGGCATGGGATACAGGGAAATTTGGTGGTCTGGATACAGAATTGGCTGGTGCATAGAAGACCGAGGCTGGTAGTAGATTGAAAGTATTCAGCCTTTAGTTTGGTGACCAGTGGTGTTCTGCAGGAATCTGTTCTGGGACCTCGGCTCTTTGTGATTTTTATAAATGACTTGGATGAAGAAGCGGAAGTGTGGGTTAGTATGTTTGCTGATGACACGAAGGTTGGTGGAGTGGTGGATAGTGTGGAGGGCTGTTGTAGGTTGAAATGGGACAGTGGCAGAATGCAGAACTGGGCTGATAAGTGGCAGATGGAGTTCAACCTAGAAAATTGTGAAGTGATTCATTTTGGAAGGTTGAGTTTGAATGCTGAATACAGAGTTAAGGCAGGGTGGAGGAACAGAGTAATTTTGGGGTTCATGTCCATAGATCCCTCAAAGCTGCCATCCACGTTGATCAGGTTGTTCAGAAGACATATGGTGTGTTGGCTTTCATTAGCGGGGGATTGAGTTTAAGAGCCATGAGGTTATGCTGCAGCTCTACAGAGCCCTGGTTAGACCACACTTGGAAAATTGTGTTCAGTTCTGGTCGCCTCATTATAGAAAGGATGTGGAAGCTTTAGAGAGGATGCAGAAGAGATTCACCAGGATTCTGTCTGGACTGGAGGGCATCTCTTATGAAAAAATGTTGAGGGAGCTAAAGCTTTTCTCATTGGAGTATAGAAAGGTGAGAAGTGACTTGATAGAGCTGTGCAAGATGATAAGAGGCATAGAAAGAGTGCATAGTCAGAGACTTTTTTTCCAGGGTAGAAATGGCTATCACAAGGGGGCACAATTTTAAGGTGATTGGAAGCTTTTTGGGAGATGTCTTTACACAGAGAGTGATGGGTGTGTGGAATGCACTTCCAGCAGTGGTAGTAGAGTAAGATACGTTAGGGACATTTAACCGACTCTTGGATAGGCACATGGATGATAGTAAATTGAAGGATATGTAGGTTAGTCTGATCTTAGAGTGGGTTAAAAGTTCGGCACAACATCGAGGGCTGAAGGACCTGCATTGTGCTGCACTGTTCTATGTTCTGTTTTTAATATTTCAGATGCAGGGACCCTTCTTCAGGACTTCTTTTGTTCTGTTAAATGTTTTTACGCTGTCATGGTTTCTTATATTGGAACACTGAAATCGGTAAAGACCAAAGAAGTCATTATTTGGCTTGTGCTATTCAAGAATTGATATAACAACGTTGGAGCTGTTGACTAGCAGTGATGATCACTCTCTGTCATTGAGTCCATAACACCAAATAACCACCAGTTTTGGAAAGATTTCTGAACCATTGTTCTCAAAATCACCTGTTACTCCAACATATGCTATCGCTCATTTTTAAAACACTGTATTTAATTCACATTAAACGCTGTGGTCACTTGTTGCCCAGCCTTAACTGTCCTCAAGAATTCTAGCTGGTGGGAAACCATTTTCAAACTGCCAGAGGCTGTGTGCTAAAATATCTCCATTCTGCCTTTAGGTTATGCCATTTTGTATCAAATGTGACTTACATTCCTGACTTTGCAATTGTAATACATTTAAACAACTTATTTTCTTGCCCATCAAGTTGGCCATGCGGGATGGAAAACTGTTGGTCAGCCAAATTTACATCAGTTTTGGAGCAGCATGGTGGCATGGTGGTTAGCACTGCTGCCTCATAGCGCCAGAGACCCAGGTTCAATTCCTGCCTCAGACGACTGACTGTGTGGAGTTCGCACATTCTCCCCGTGTCTGTGTGGGTTTCCTCCGGGTGCTCCAGTTTCCTCCCACAGTCCAAAGATGTGTAGGTCAGCTAAATTGCCCATAGTGTTAGGTGAAGGGGTAAATATATGGGTGGGTTACGCTTTGGTGGGTCGGTGTGGACTTGTTGGGCTGAAGGGCCTGTTTCCACACTGTAAGTAATCTAATCTTACTGTTGATCCAATAATATATTGGCCGTTGTCTTTCCTGCAAACTCTTATAAACTTTTTGAGCAATGTTCTCCAGATCAGGCTTTTCTTCTGACGGAGCAAATCTTCTCTAAGGAGTAAGTAAGCCGTTTTCACACCTGGTGGCAGCTGGGTTAACTGACTACACACACTTACAACCCACATCAAAACTGGCTACCAGGAGTCACATGTAGATAGGATAGTGAAGAAGGCGTTTGGTATGCTTTCATTTTTCAGTCAGAGTATTGAGTACAGGAGTTGAGAGGTCATGTTGCAGTTGTACAGGACATTGGTTAGGCCACTGTTGGAATATTGCATGCAATTCTGGTCTCCTTCCTATCAGAAAGATGTTGTGAAACTTGAAAGGGTTCAGAAAAGATTTATAAGGATGTTGCCAGGGTTGGAGGATTTGAGCCATAGGGAGAAGCTGAAAAGGCTGGGGCTGTTTTCCCTGGAGCATCAGAGGCTGAGGGGTGACCTTAGAGAGGTTTACAAAATTATGATGGGCATGGATAGGATAAATAGGCTCCCTGGGGTTGGGGAATCCAGAACTCAAGAGCATAGATTTAGGGTGAGAGGGGAAAGATATAAAGGGGCAACATTTTCACACAGAGGGTGGTACGTGTATGGAATGAGCTGCCAGAGGAAGTGGTGGAGGCTGGTTCAATTGCAACATTTAAGAGGCATTTGGATGGGTGCATGAATAGGAAGGGTTTGGAGGGATATGGGCCGGGTGCTGGCAGGTGGGACTAGATTGGGTGGGGCTATCTGGTCGGCTTGGACAGGTTGGATCGAAGAGTCTGTTTCCATGCTGTACATCTCTGTGACTCTCTGACTCTTACGTGCTGTCTTATTTCCTTAGCATTTATGGCAACATGGTCTTCTGTTGAAAGCTGTCCAACACTTCCAGTGCCAGGGTACAACAAGTCTTTGATGCCTTTGATGCCTAACAAGTGAAGATATGGAGTTTCATTCTGAGACCAGACAAGGAGACTCAATGGTGACATATGAACAGAAAGTGTAGAAAAAAAATCAAGAGGTCTGGCAACATTTGTGGAGAAAGAATTAGAGTTAACATTTAAAATTCAGTATGACTTCTTCAAAGTGGTTCTGTTTTTTTCTGTATTTACAGGAGTTCTGCATTTTTAAAAGGCAAGTCAGAACAGGACTTACACACTTAATGGTAAATTCATGGGGAGTGTTGCTGAACAAAGAGACCTCGGAATGCAGGTTCATAGTTCTGTGAAAGTGGAGTTGCAGGTAAATAGGATAGTGAAGACATCAATGGTATACTTTCCTTTATTCAACAGAACATTGAGCGTAGAAGTTGAGAGATCATGTTGCGGCTGTTTAGGACATTGGTTAGGCACTTTTGGAATGTTGTGTGCAATTCTGGTCTCCCTCCTATTAAAAGGATGTTGTGAAACTTGAGAGTGTTCAGAAAAGATTTACAAGGATGTTGTCAGGGTTGGAGCGTTGAAAGCTGAGGGGTGACCTTATAGAAGTTGTAAAATCATGAGGGGCATGGATAGGATAAATAGGGAAAGTCTTTTTCCTGTGGCGGGGGAGTCCAAAAGTAGAGGGCATAGGTTTAGAGTGAGATGGGGAAAATCTAAAAGGGATGTAAGGGGCAACTTTTTTTATGCAGAGGGTGATGCATTATTGGAATGATCTGCCAGAGGAAGTGGTGGAGGCTGGTACAATTATAACATTTACAAGGCATGTGAATGGGTATATGAATAGGAAGGGTTTGGAGGAATATGGGCCAAGTGCTGGCAAATGGGATTAGATTATAATAGGTCACAGGGTCTGTTTTCATGCTGTATATCTCTATGACTCTGTGACTCAATGCTCACCAATAGCATCCTGGATACAGTGTTAAATCTTCAGCCAGCTATTTTCAGGTCATAAGCAGTTCTGACACAATGATTTGGCACTACCATTAGGGAAGATCCAACAGAGGCTTTGATAGCACAATTTTTTAATTTAATTTAATTTAATTAAAATATAGGCAGGTACAATTACAACATTTAAGAGGCATCTGGATGGGTAGTTGAGTAGGAAGGGTTTAAGGGATATGGGCCAAATGCTGGCAAATGGGACTAGATTAGGTTAGGATGTCTGGTCAGCATGGATAAGTTGGACTGAATGGTATGTTTCCCAGCAGTACATCTCTATGACTCAATGGCCATTTTCGCAGTGGTGTCTATGGGAGTTTCCTGTGTATAAATTGATTGCTGCCTTTCCTCGCTTTCATTTTCTTTGCTTATTTTAGTCTACGTATTTACTATAGAAAGTGAGAGTGAGCCCAGCATGTGGGAGATCCAGGCATTGTGGGGAGAATAAACCCAATGTTGTGGCAAGACAGCTCCCCTGGCATCTGCAACAGCATTGAGAGCAGGCAACCCCAGGTTTCCTGGCATCTGTGGCAGCAGCGAGCTTTCCTTCTAGAAAGAGTTTGATTGTGAGGCAACAGTGGCAATGGCATCATGGTTTCATTGGGTCTGGAGTCTGGCAATATCTGGAGTCCCAAATTGGCATATCGGCAGTTGGGTGGAGGTTCAGTGCGTGGTGGCAACTGGGGACCTGAATCGGAAGTTTGACAGCCGGAGATTGAGCCCAATGTGGAAAGAGCGGGCTCCATGTGGCGGTGAGGGAGCTCTTCTGGCATCTGCAGTGGTGGTGAGAGTAGACAACCAAGGTCTGCTAAAGAGGGCCAAAGTGGAGGACATTGAGCCTTCGTAGGGAGTGCAAGCTAATTATGGCTAAGCAAATAAAAAAGACTATTGAACTACTTTATTTTATAGAATTGCTTTATTTTATTGAACTTCATTTCTTTACTGTATGGAATTATAGAAACAGTGTGGAAGCAGACTATTCAGCCCACAGTGATCCTGTGAAGGACATCCCACCACCCCCACCCTATCCCTGTAACTCTGCATTTCCCATGGTTAAATCATCCAACCTGTACATCTCTGGGCAATTTAAAATGGCCAATCCATCTAACCTGTGCATCTTTGGACTGTGGGTGGAAATTGGAGCACCCAAAGGGAACCCATGCAGACAGAGGGAGAATGTGCAAGCTCCACACAGTCAGTCACACAAGGGTGGAATTGAACCCAGGTCCCTGGTGCTGTGAGGTAGCAGTGATAACCACTGAGCCACCACGTCAGCCCTCTATGCTCTCTATTATTTCGCTAGTTCGGATGTAAGATTTTGTACCTCGGTATCTTTGTAACTAAGGTGGTGCCAGGAATGGCAACATTGTATACTTTTCACTGTACTCATACTTCTGAACTCAAACATACATGACAATAAAATTCTAATTGTAAAAATTCTATCTTGCAACTGTGATTTCCTTTTAACAGTACATCATTGGTTGCAAAACGTTTGAGATGTCCTGAAGCTATAAAAGGCATTAGATAAATATGAGTCTTTCTATGGAGATACTTGATTGATCCCATCTATTCAATTATTGAAATAGTCACAAACATTATTATTTCCAAACAATGAGAGTTGCAAGAAAATATCTGGCATGACTAAGTGTTCACAGCACTACATTATGATTGATTAGCTGTTGTACCCTCATGACAAATCTAGAGCTTGATAAAACAGAACAAGTACTTGTCCAAATCCCCGTTCACATTGTTGCCACATCACTGGGATTATTTGAGCAGAAGCCCTTACCAACAGAAATCGATTTTCTGAATATTATAAATAAATGAAAATCCCCAGCAATCTTTCAGAAAGGGCTGTCAAAAACCAACTCAAAAAAAAATCACAGTTCCTCCTGGCAAGGGCAAACAAAGCAAAATGCAATACAATTTTTTTCAGTGCATTCTACTCCTTTGTGTAACAGAATGTGGCCAATTATTGATAAACAAATATAATTTTTGGGGGGGTAAATGGTAATTGAATTGGCAAAAGGTATTGGAAGCATTGAAGATGTCTACTACATTAAATTATATTGTCATGTGATGCACATTGAAGCATTTTTCTTCAAAAAGTACATTTTCATCACGGCATTATTAAGAGAAAGTTACCATTACCCCAGAGAATCATAGACTGCTCTCTCATTTGAGAGAGAGAGAAAACGGCTGATGAGTTTAATCTGAGGGTCATCAACTCCTCGCACATGGGACAAAGTTGACCAGGCAGAGTCATCGTGGACCCCTCCAACCACCATTAGCAATCTGTGCTCTGAACTCTGAAATCCCTTCCCTACACCTCTCTACCTCTCTCCCCCAAGTCATTCCTTGAACACATTCCTTTAGACATTATATACTTCTAGAAATAGTATAAGTGCAGATGGTGAAAATTTGAAGTAACATCAGAAAATACTGGAAATATTTAATTGATTCAGAAGGATCTACCGAATCAAATTAAAATGTTGAATTTTATGAGGTGTTTTGGTGCACTGACGTAATGGGACACTTTGAGCCTACATGCTTGGAAACAGTGAGACTGATTCATTCATTCACCAAGATGTAAACAGCTAAATAGCCACTCTGAGTTCACTGCCAAATTAAGAACAGTGCATGGCTTCTTAATACTATAAGTCTACAGAGAGTCAGAAGTCTGGAACCTCCAGTGGCATCAGTAGGAGAGTTAGGAGCTACTGAAATATCTTGGAGGCTGGGAAGTGTCACTTTGAAGAACTGAGCATATCACAGCTTTCAGGGCACTATTGTGGAGCAAGAATCCTCTGCTAGATGACTTGTAGCTGAATCAGTGGCCCCCTTATGCCTCCAAAATCACACTGGACATTTTCCAAAGTTCTCTTCTAGCCCCTGTCAACCAGCTGCAGAAAATCTTTGAAGTATGGGCTCCAGATACATTAGGCATCCATTCCTCCCCCTACTACCAGTTTCCTCATCTGACTCTTTTATTGGCTGCCTAACAGTGTGGAACAGCTATTCAGCAACTCCCAGAAGGCATCCAGTCTTACAGTAGACAAGAAGCAGGAACAAGGTAGCATGTAGAAAGAAACTTGCTAGAACACCCAAATAAAATGTTGTCTGATTATGATCCTGAGAAACAGTTAGGAATTTGTTCCATGTCAAAGATATTATGTCAGTGCATGTTGTCATTGATGTTGTTGGAATATAGTTGGAATATAATTGAAATGTTAGTCCTAGTTCTCCATAAAGGGATTGGTACAGAGGTTTGCCAGACTGATCCCTGGGATAGGCAGATTACCCCAAGGCCAATTAAAGATTGAGATGAAAGAGTTTAGAGTTCAAAAGATTGAAGAGTTTATAAGAATGAGAGGTAATCCATTAAAGCAAACAACATTCTTACAGCATCAGCATATTAGAAGCAAGAAGGATCTTTCTTCTCGATGTGGGGCACCTAGAACTAAGGGACACAGTCACAGAATAAGAAACAGACCATCTTAAGATGAGATGAGGAGGAATTTTGGAATTCTCTATGTGAAGGCTCAGTCATTGATTAAATTCAAGTCAGAACCTGATAGATTTCTAGGTATTTACAATATTAAGTGAAGGTGCAAGCAAACAGCATTGAATAAAAGACCAACTATGATCTAGTTGATTAACAAAGCATGCTTGAGGGGCTGAGTGGCCTAATCCTACTCCTATTTTCTACATTACTGTGATGCCAAATACCATATAGAAAGATAGAATGCATTTAGTTCTCACCCGCCTGTTCTCATTTTCACAAGAGACAAAAGTACTCATAATATGACTTATAAATCAGATATGCATTGAAGCTTTGAGACTATTCAGCTTTTTTAGACAACCTTCTCAGAAGAGTGCATATGATAAAAATACAGACTGTTTGACAGCAGTCAAGCAAGTACAATAGAATCTTAAAGCCACTCACTGGATTGAATTGTATTCCCTTAACTGAACAAACTGAATTCCGTAAATTTGGATGTAAAAACAATAGTGGGATTAATAATTCTTTGGATGTGCCTTCACTGAATACTACACAGACTTTAATTTCTTTATGAGAGGAATTTAATTCTCCAAACATTGACTGGGACTACCATAATGCTAAAGGTTTGGATGGTGATAAAATTGTCAAATGTGCTCAAAGAAATTTTCTTTATTTATATGTGGACGCTCCAACTAGAAAAGGAGCAAAACTAGACCTTCTTTTGGGCAATAAGGTAGGGCAGACTGTAGAGTCATAGAGTCAAAGAGATGTACAGCATGGAAATACACCCTTCAGTCCAACTCGTCCATGCTGACCAGATATCCCGACCCAATCTAATCCCATTTGTCAGAATTTGGTCCATATACCTCCAAACCTTTCCTATTCATGTACCTATCCAGCTGATTTTAAAATGTTATAATTGTAGCAACCTCCACCACTTCTTCTGGCAGCTCATTCCATACATGCACACTCTGTGTGAAAAAGTTGCCCCTTAGGTTCCTTTTAAATCTTTCCCCTCTCACCCTAAACCTCTTGTTCTGGACTCCCCCACCCCAGGGAAAAGACCTTGTCTATTTCCCCTATCCATACCCCTCATGATTTTATAAACCTGTCTAAGGTTACCCCGCAGCCTGCAATGCTCCAGGGAAAACAGACACAGCCTATTAAACCTCTCCCTTCAGCTCAAACCCTCCAACTCTAGCAACATCTTGTAATTTTTTTCTGAATTCAAGTTTTACAATATCCTTTGGATAAGAGGGAGACCAAAATTGCACACAATTTTCAAATGTGGCCTAACCAATGTCGTGTGCAGCCATAACATCACCTTCCAACTCCTGCACTCAATGCTCTGACCAATAAAGGAAAGCATGCCAAGTCCCTTCTTCACTCTCCTATCTACCTGAGACTACTTTCAAGGAACTATGAACTTGCACTCTGAGATCCATTTGTTCAACAACACTCTCACAACCGGACCAAGAGTGACTGAAGTAAAAGTGGGAGAACTCTTTGTGTCTAGTGATCATAAATCTATTAGTTTCAAAATGGTTATGGAAAAGGATAAGCTTTCCATAAAAGTTAAAGATTTTAAATGAAGTAAGGCAAATTTTAATGGAGTGAAGCAAGAACTTTCAAAAGTTGATTGGAGTAGACTGTTTGCAGATAAAAGGATGTCTGGCAAATGGGAGGTGTTAAAGAGTGTGAGGATGAGAGTTCAGAGGCATTTTGTTTCTGTTAGAGTGAAGGGTTAGGCTGGTAAGATTAAAAAAACAATGGGTGAACAAATGTATTGAAGTTCTAGTCAAAAATAAAAGAAAATCTTATTTTAGATATAGACAACTTGGGGCGGCATGGTGGCTCAGTGGTTAGCACTGCTGCCTCACAGCGTCAGGGAGCTGGGTTCGATTCCCTCCTTGAGTGACTGTCTATGTGGTGTTTGTCCATTCTCCTTGTGTCTGAATGGGTTTCCTCTGGGTGCTCCAGTTTCCTCACACGGTCCAAAGATGTACAGGTCAGGTGAGTTGACCATGAGAAACAGCTCATAGTATTAAGTGCATTAGTTAGGGAATGGGTCTGGGTGGGTTACTCTTTGGAGGGTCAGTGTGGACTCGTTGGGCCAAATGGCCTGTTTCCACGCTATAAGTAATCTAATCTAAAACTTTGTTCAACTGAATTGCTTAATCAGTATAAAGAGGGTGGGGATATTCTTAAGAGAGAAATCAGGAAGGCAAAGAAGAGATATGAGATAGCATTGGCTGATAAAGTTAAGAGTAATCCAAAGATATTCTACAAATATACTAAGAGCAAGAGAGTAACTGGAGTGAGAGAGTAGGGCTCCTTAAAGATCAAGGAGGTCATCTTTGTATTACCCCAGGAGATGGGAGAGATGCTAAATGAATATTTCATGTTAATTTTTACATTGGAGAAAGAAATAGAGTCTAGAAAATGTAGAGAAATAAATTTTGATGTTTTGAAAACAGTTTATATTGCAGAAAAGGAATTTTGGGAGGTTTTAGAGAGTATAAAGGTGAAAACAACTCAAGACCCTATTTAATGTATCCCAGAATGTTGTGGGAAGTGAGGGGGGAAATTACAGCACCCTTTCAGAAATATTTACATTATCCCAGTGGTGCCTGCTTGCTGTGTCAAAAGTTCGCACTCGCACCTTTGTCGGCGGCACGGTGGCACAGTGGTTAGCACTGTTGCCTCACAGCGCCAGAGACCCGGGTTCAATTCCCGCCTCAGGCGACTGACTGTGTGGAGTTTGCACATTCTCCCCGTGTCTGCGTGGGTTTCCTCCGGGTGCTCCGGTTTTCTCCCACAATCCAAAAAATGTGCAGGTTAGGCAAATTGGCCATGCTAAATTGCCCGTAGTGTTAGGTGAAGAGGTAAATGTAGGGGAATGGGTCTGGGTGGGTTTTGCTTCGGCGGGTCGGTGTGGACTTGTTGGGCCGAAGGGCCTGTTTCCACACTGTAAGTAATCTAATCTATTAATACGGATGAGGTGCCTGATGACTTGAGGGTAGCTAATGTTGTACCATTGTTTAAGAAAAGTTGTAAGGAGAAACTGGAGAACCATAGACCTGTGAGTCAGACTTCAGTTGTGGGTAAATTGTTGGAGATGATTATAAAAGATAGGATCTATGGATATTTATGTACAAAAAGATTGATTAGGGATAGTCAGCGTGGTTTTGTGAGAGGGAAACCATGTCTCACAAACTTGGTGGAATTTTTTTGAGGAAGTTTCCAAAACAGTTGATAATGGCAGAGCAGTAGATATTGCTTATTTTGATTTTAGTAAAGCCTTTGACAAGGTTCCACATGGTAGACTACTTAGTAAAGTTCAGTCACACGGAATTCAGAGTGAGCTTGCCAGTTGGATACATAAGACAGACAGTAATGATGGACGGTTGTTTTTCAGACTGGAAGTTTGTGACCGGTTCTCTTCCACAGGAATCGGTTTTGGTCCTCTTTTATTTGATATTTATACAAATGATTTGGATGAAAACATAGAAGGAATGGTTAGTATGTTTGTGGATGCCACCAAAATTGGGCGCATAGTAGGCAGTGAAGAAGATTTTCTAAGATTACAAATGGATCTTGATCAAATGGGTCAATGGGCTGAAAAATGGCAGATGGAGTTCAACCTGGATAAATGCGCAATATTGCATTTTGGTACAACAAACGAGGGTAAGGCTCATGCATTTAATTGTAGGGCCTTGGATAGGGTTGTAGAACAGAGGGATGTGGGGGTGCAGAAGCATAATTCTTTAAAGTTTGCATTACATATGGAGAGAATGGTTAAAAAGGCGTTTGGCACGCTTACCTGCATTGCTCAGCCCTTTGAGTTTCGGAATTGGAAAGTTATGTTGAGGTTGTACATGATATTGGTGAGGCCCCTTCTGGAATACTATATCCTGTTCTGGTCTCCCAGTTATAGGAAGAATATTACTAAGCTGAAGAGAGTTCAGAAGAGATTTATCAGGATATTGCCAGATATGGAAGATTTGAATTATGAAGAAAGGTGAGCCGTTATCTTTTCCCTCAGATGGGGAATTTCAAGACTAGGGGGTACATTTTTAAGGTGAGATGAGAGAGATTTTAAAAAAAGATAGTCACTATTAAATCCAATAGGGAATGTAGCAGATGTTGCATATAAACATAGTAAAGAGGAGCAAGTTTAAGCCATGCAGTCTTTTGAGCCTGCTCCATCATTAAATATGCTCCTGGCTGATCATCCAACTCTAAGCCCTGTTGCCACTTTTTCCCATATCCTTTGAACTGTTTAGCTCTAAAGACTAGATCACTTCTTCTTGAAAACATTCAATGATTTAGCCTCAACCACTTTCTGTGGCAGAGGATTCAATCTCTGGATGAAGAAATTTCTTCCCATCACAGTCCTATCCAGTATCTTTAGACTGTGACACTGTTCTGGATTCCCCAATCATTAGAAACAATCTTTCTGGATTTTTCCTGTCTCATTTTGTTCAAATTTCATAGGTTTCTATAAGACTCTCCCATTTTTTGAAACTTTATTCTAGGTGAATATTGTCCGAACTACTTTGTTTCTCTTCATATGAATTCCACCATCCCAAGAATCAGTCTGGCCGACCTTTGATGCATTTAGAGTCATAGAGTCATAGAGATGTACAGCATGGAAACAGACCCTTCGGTCCAACCTGTCCACGTCAACCAGATATCCCAACCCAATCTAGTCCCACTTGCCAGCACCCGGCTCATATCCCTCCAAACCTTCCTATTCATATACCCATCCAAATGCCCCTTAAATGTTGCAGTTGTACCAGCCTCCACCACATCCTCTGGCAGCTCATTCCACACACGTACCATCCTCTGCGTGAAAAAGTTGCCCCTTAGTTCTCTTTTATATCTTTTCCCTCT
>NC_057712.1:48257085-48261159 GCF_004010195.1 Chiloscyllium plagiosum
TCTCGTTGTTCAGCAACACTCCCTAGGACCTTACCATTAAGTGTATAAGTCCTGCTAAGATTTGCTTTCCCAAAATGCAGCACTTCGCATTTATCTGAATTAAACTCCATCTGCCACTTCTCAGCCCATTGGCCCATCTGGTTCAGATCCTGTTGTAATCTGAGGTAACCCTCTTCGCTGTCCTCTACACCTCCAATTTTGGTGTTATCTGCAAACTTACTCACTATACCTCTTATGCTCGCATCCATAACATTTATGCAAATGACAAAAAGTAGAGGGCCCAGCACCGATCTTTGTGGCACTCCACTGGTCACAGGCCTCCAGTCTGAAAAACATCCCTCCACCACCACCCTCTCTCTTCTACCTTTGAGACAGTTCTGTATCCAAATGGCTAGTTGTCCCTTTATTCCATGAGAGCTAACCTTGCTAATCAGTCTCCCATGGGGAACATTGTC
Organism: Chiloscyllium plagiosum; assembly: GCF_004010195.1. Lineage (NCBI taxonomy): Eukaryota > Metazoa > Chordata > Chondrichthyes > Orectolobiformes > Hemiscylliidae > Chiloscyllium > Chiloscyllium plagiosum. Next base: position 48,257,541 of record NC_057712.1, read on the forward strand.
AAACGCCTTACTGAAGTCCATATAGATCACACCTACTGCTTTGCCCTCATCAATCTTCTTTGTTACTTCTTCAAAAAACTCAATTAAGTTTGTGAGACATGATTTCCCACACACTTCCTCCAAATTCAGAACATGTTTTGAGATAATGATACCAAACCTACACGGAATACTCTGGGTGTGATCTCATGGAGGCCCTGTACATTCCTGCTCCTGTACTTGAATCCTCTCACTATGCAGATAAGGATATAATTTGCTTTCTTCACTGCCTGCTGCAAGTTGCTTACTTCTGAACAGTGGATAAAATGTGAATGTCACAAGTACAACTATTGCTTAAGATAGACAGATTATATTAAATGGGAACTGAAGCAAGTGCCCAAAGAAGAGGAAATAGAGGCAGAGGCAGATGGGTGATATGGAGAGAGGGAGAGTGGACAAGTTATGTTGACTGGTCTGATTCTGTGCTATATATTTTCTACAATTGTATATAACTAGAAAGAGAGATTCTTTCTTTTGTTATGTACCACTTGTATTAGAAGTAGAAAGTGAAAATTCTGGAAAAATCCAAAATGTCAGTTAAAATCTGTGGAAAATGAAGTTAAAGTTTCAGGTCAATAGAACAGATCTATTGAGGTCATTTGAATTTATATATGGTCTTTTTTGTGACAGCAATGCATCCTTAAATGTTTTATATGTCATCATTGTTACAAGGAAAGATGCATGGCAGCCACTTTGTGCACAGGAAGAGGTCACATGCCAATGGATAATCTGTATTAGTGACGTTTATTGAGCAATAAATATTTGCCCTGTTGAAAGTCTGCTCTTCTTTGAGAAAGTATCACGGGATTGTTCACATTTATCTGAGAGAGCATGCAGTGTTTTGGTTTTAAAATCTCAACCATTAGACTGCAGTGAATGGGTGTAAGTGTGAATTGTCATAGTGGGCATCCAAATGCATATTTTTTCTTTTGTTCACAATTACATATTCCGGACATAGAATCAAAGATCACAGTAGCAAGTCACTTCACACGTTGTGACTGTGTCTGCATTTTAAAAGCTATAGCCATGGGAAATGCAAGGTTACCAAGATAGGACAGGAGAGTGGATCTGGGTGGGATCTTCTTTGCTTTCTGCATTGATTTCCTTTGGATGCTCCGGTTTCCTCCCACATCCAAAGATATGCAGGTTAGGTGGATTAGCAATGCTGAATTGCCCATTGTATTAGGTGGATTAGCCATGGGAAATGCAGGGTTGCAGTGATAGGCTAGACAGATAAGTCTGGATGGGATGCTTGTCAGAGAATTGGTGTTGGGCTAATTGGCCTACTTCTATGCTGGAGGGATTCTATGATTTGAACTCAAGGATATCTACAAGGTTTGCTGCTGCAGTAACCAGTTAAACAGTTATGGTCTCAGGTTAAAAATCTAACATCTCAAGCACTGAAAGTCTTTATTCTTCCTGTCTGTACCAGACAAATTCTCCTTTTTAAAATTATTACCTCTATAGTCTGCATGTCTTTTTGTTTGGGTCAGTTAGTCATAAATTTCTTCTTCTTTCACTCAGGAAAACCTTGTAACTGGCTTCCTTATTTTGACCTATTTTTAATGTAAGTGTAATTGCTGCTTGTAAAAAAAACTAACTGAAAAGGGGTTCAAAAGAGGAAAGGTGATTTACTTTTCTTCAATTGGTCATACAACTATTTTGAAAGTGGTGATTTGAATCTGCTTCCACTGACATTTTGGGCTGTGCATTCAAGATCATTTCTGTGCAAAATAAAATTCTGTTCATTTCCATCCCATCATTCTTTTGTTTGTTCTCTTAAAATACATCAACCCTCCTACCTTTGAAAGTTTCTCATTCATTATTTAATCAAACCATTAGACAACTTGTTGAATTTTGTACAATGCTTCTTTGCTTTCAGGAGATCTGTGCACGGTCATTTTCTCACACAAGTTCCCAGTGTCTGCTATTATTCTGAAAAAGCTCTGTGTTTTTTGGCCAATCTTTCTGTCTCGGGTCTACTCCAGTACATTGGGCAGGCTCAGTGCAAGCTGAAAGAACAGCATCACCTTTTCCACTTTCTGTCCCTGGAGCCGTGAGGACTCAACATCAAGTTCAATAATCTTAGAACCTGAAAACCTCCTTCCAGATCCTTAACCTACATCCACCCCCACAAACAGGCCCTGTCGTGACATGAACTGTAAACAGCACAGCCAATCCATTTTAAAGTAACTTATGGTCCCCATTATCTGCTTTTCTATCATCTATCCTTTTGTCTGTCTAATTGTCATTTTCTCTCTTTGGGCTCCATCTTCACTTATCTATTCATAGTCCCCGTATCGCCAACACCTACAATGACAACCCTTATCTTCCACATATATGCCATCTTTTCCAAGCTACCATCAGTTCTGCAGAAGGCTCACTAGACTCAAAACATTAACACTATTTTCTCTCCACAGATTCTGCCAGACCTTCTGAGTTTTTCCAAAATTTCTGTTTTTGTTTCATAGGAATGTATATAAACGTCAAAAATATTTTATTGCTCAGAGTCAGGTTTGTATTGAGTCATTTGGCTGGTGACTGACTTCTGCAACAACAGGGATAGGGGGGAGGAGAGGATAGCAATAGATCCCTGCCCCCTATGAAATGCTGCCTAAAGGTCTCAACTGTCCCACAAGTTGCGAATATCACTCAATTTCTTCCTTCTTAACCATTTCATTATGCTTGATTATCCCCAAACTTCTCTCCTCTACTGAAAAGAATCCCTGCCTTTCCAGATGGTTAATACTTTCTTAATTCTGTTTTCTTTGCACTTTCTCTAGTGCCTTTGTATGCCTTTTATTACACTGAGGCCAGACTGCACACTGTAGAATGCAAGGTCCATTGAAGTTTCACAAGCTTCTCTGCTTTTGAAATTGGTTTTCTGAAATTGAGCTTTGAATTTTTTATAGCCTTGTTCAACAGCATTGCTATTTTTTGCTGACTGATGAATCATTGGCTACTAGATCTGTTCCTTCTCTGTGACATCTTTAGAATCTCTAAGAACACTATTTCGATCCAAAGGTCCACTGGAAAGTAAGTCGTACAATTCTGCCAGAATAAAAATCCTAAGTTATCTGAAATATTAAACCTATTTTGAACAAAATTATCACTTTGTGGTTATTAATCTTGCTGAAAACAGAGCACTTTAAAGAAATAGAATGCAACATTAGTGCTGAAAATGTGTTGCTGGAAAAGCGCAGCAGATCAGGCAGCATCCAGGGAACAGGAGATTCGACGTTTCGGGCATAAGCCCTTCTTCAGGAATGAGGTTTTTTTGTTTTTTTTGGTTGGGGTTGCAACGGAGGGAGTGGAGGGCTGCGCGTTCCGAGGGTGAGAGGTTGGAGTGGGTGAGAGGGGTGGGGGAGTTCAGGTGGCGGTTAATATCGCGGCGGCAGTCGGCTATGAAGAGGTCGAGGGCAGGTAGGAGGCCAGCACGGGGTGTCCAGGTGGATGGGGTCGTCAGAGGGTGGGCGAGAGTCTTGGTTAAAGGAGTAAGCGCGGAGGCGAAGGCGGCGGAAGAATTGTTCGATGTCACGCCGTGTGTTGAACTCATTAATCCGAGAGCATAGGGGAATGAAGG
>NC_057712.1:48261731-48339034 GCF_004010195.1 Chiloscyllium plagiosum
GGAAGAACTGATTGTTTAGTTTATGGATCCTTCTGTGGATGAAGAAAAGTAGAGGTCCTTTGCAGGTCTGTGAGAGTGTTGTCCTGAGTTGGGGTAGGTCGAGTTGCAGGGAATGTAGATAGCGGCGCATGGCTGCAAGTGTGGAGCGGAGGATCCGGAGGGAGGTCTGTTGCTGCCTGACCTGCTGCGCTTTTCCAGCAACACATTTTCAGCTCTGATCTCCAGCATCTGCAGACCTCACTTTCTCCTGCAACATTAGTGTCCAATCCACATAGCTTGAGACACAGGTCTAATATAAATTTTTGATCATATACACCCTCAAGGTGAAATTCAAAGGAACACTCAACCATATAAAATTGGAGGGACTCAATGAAAGTGACTAAGGTATGCGAAGGAAAGTGAATACCATTTAGAATGAACCTTGAGAAAACAAAATGCTCATTATGTAAGATTCCCCAGGATCAAGGATGTGAAGTAATGAAATTTAATAAATATACATCCTGCCTTATTTAGAGATAGTTTAATGTCTCTCAAATTGTACCAGAGAGACTTGCCACAGTCAAACTCTTTCAGCTTTACTACTCATAGACTCAATGATTAGTTTTGAAATACCTCTTTTCAAAAACAAAAAGCTCTTCATTCAGAAATTTATCTTCTCGAGTGTTTTCAGTAGATCAGGTCTGGTGTGCCAGTTACAATGTGTGATGTTCAGCCAGACATCTAGATCTTCAGTAAAATGACATAGTTGAAAGAATGTATGGAGTTCTCCCAGCCTCTGAATGACTAGGGCAATTATGTGTCAGTTAGGAAAATATGCTGAGATTTTTAAATATTAGATTTTCAATGTCGAGACAAAAGTATCCCATCTTGCATGTGAGGTTTGGACAGCAAGTTGAGAATCACCTAGTGAGCAGTGGGAGGCCCATTTGCATACATCGACATCTCACTATTACCTATCCTTGCCTCATATATCTGCAATTTACTATTCTTCCACCCAGTGGAGAGAAACTAGATAGCGACAGGTCCTGATTTGAAAGTCAGAGCAGATACTTGGTAACTCCAACTTGCTACATGCTCCTCCAAGCCTCCATCTTGGACACTGGTCACCAACATCTCAGGATACATTCTATAGTCAATAACACTTGCGTCTCCTGTCCATGGAGGTTGGCATTGGACATGTGTCAGCTTCACCACGTCCTCATGGCACATTTCTGACTCAATTAGAATACAGTTATACAATTCAATGCTGCAGTTTAGAGCACACCTGTATCTTTTGGTTCTAGGCCACTTTGCAAGCATGGGCAGGCACCAACCTCATTCACTGGAACAGGGTGCATCTCAGGGCCCTTAACTTGCTTTCTTTGCATTTACTTGGTTGATCATAGGCCTTGCATTGCCTTTCAGCATAGCTACAAAGCTAAGCAGCCTGTCACAGTTGTCAGCAGTGACCAGTCAAGAGTTTGGGTGAGTTGGTGTAATGTGTTGTGCTAGTCAATAGGACAACGTGTCTATGTGTCTGTAGATTATATGGCAGATACACTGAATATGCTACAACTGTATGACTATGCCTGAAAATCTAACAGGAGTAGTCATCAGTCAAGACAAGGGAGATTGTCATTTGTCAGGGATTCCACCACAACCAGTCAATGGAAATGTCTGATCTCAGTCCAGTGGAACTATCAGTTGGTTTTGTGGGGAGATCTGAAAGGGTCAGAGATTGATTATCATGACAGTCCAGGGAGCAGGACACAGTCAGTCCTGCAGTGGGAGTGCAACCAGTCCAGGGCTTAATGGTAGGCCAGCTAGGGATCAGTTAGGGGTCTGGTCACATATCTGTTGGAGCTGTCCTTCCAGGTAGGTCAATGTGGTCAGCTGCATTCCTAGGCATCTGCTCACTGAAAGCTAAGGCAGATTATCAGGGGCACACTGTGGTTGTGAAATTGAGAAGTCAATAATGTGGATTGAAGTAAGCACACTGTGATCAATCTGCACTGCATTTCCATGAAATGATTTGTGCTGCTCATACCCGAATAAGATCTGCTATATCAAAGATCCATATATTGGCATTCTATGGCCCCCATTGTCGGAGACCTTTATAACCACTGTATTGACAGCTATGCTGCAAATGGTGACTGCTCAGATGACTAAGGGCCTGTTCTGTTTCTGATAATCCCCATTCAGGGCTTTGAAAGCTATGTCCAATGGATCCAGCTAAAGACCAGTACAGTCCACAAAAGCTCAGAGAAATGGAGAAAGAACAGGTGGACCAACAAGCCCAGGACCAGTAGCAATATCCAGCTGCTGCTGAGCAGCATCCACATGAAGACGTTACAGCTGTTGCCAGAAGCAAAATGGCTTTATTTATTTATTTTTCATTTGCCTTTTTATTGAGTGCTGAATATAAAAGAATGCTTTCAACTATTTGAAGGTTTTCTGGTAGGTGATGGTCTCACATTGAACAAGGAGAAGATGTTAGTTTACATTGTGTGTTAGTGAGAGAGTAGCACTCCCTCAGACAAGATTTCCTGACATGGCATGGCTTTAAGGAAGTGTTGCCTTTGTAGCTTCTTTTTTGTTGCTGTAGCGACTGTGACAATTGATCGGACAGCTGATGATGTTCAGTTACAATATATTTATGAAAGTGAGGTTCTATTTCCAAGGAGTGTCACCCATGCCAACAGACCCTTTTCCTTCATTGTCCCTGCCACTGTGTGCTCGTGAAGGGTTCTTTCTGCTGGTGGTGTTTGGTGTGAAGAATGGCTGAACTTTAAAAATGGCACAGGCATCCTGGAAGGTCTTAGCACCAGAGTACTCCCCTGCTGGTGACTATACACAAGGGCGAGCATAATGTGATAGAGGCACAGAGCAGAATTAATAAGGTTAGCATTGGACAATCACTCGAGAACTCATCAGGGCTTGCACGCAGGAACACTCGATGATTGTGAATCCTATCAGATCGAATGGACCGGTTGGAGTGACAGTTAGAGGCAATGAGGAATTTACAAGAGCAAGGGGGTGTGATGGATGGCAGCTATGGGAATGGAAAAAAGCCAAAGATACATTCACATAGATGGGTTAACTCCAGGAAAGGTATGAGATGGAGGCAGGTAGTGCAGGAGTCTTCTGTGCCTATCCCCATTTCAAATAAGTATGCTGTTTTGGAAAACATATGGAGGTGATGGATTCTCAGGGGAGTTTAGCATGAACAGCCAATTTTCTGGTATCAAATCAGGCTCGAATGTAATGAGGGGTATGTCGGTTCCAAGCAATCGATTGTGTTTGGGGACTCTCCAGTCAGTGGCACAGACAGATGTTTCTGTGGCCAACAGCGAAAAATCAGAATGGTATGCGCCTCCCTGGTGCCATGATCAAGGATACCTCAGAGAGGGTGCAGAATGTTCTAAAAGGGGAGAGGGACCAGCAGAAGGTCATTGTACACATTGGAACTAACAACATAGGAAGGGAAAAGGATGAGATTCTGATGGGAGAATGTAGAAAGGTGGACAGGAGTTTAAAAAGGAGGTCCTTGAGGGTAGTAATATCTGGATTACTCCCAGTGCACGAGCTAGTGAGGGTAGGAATAGGAGGATAGAGCAGATGAATGTGTGGCTGAGGAGCTGGTGTATGGGAAGATTCACATTTTTCGATCATTAGAATCTCTTCTGGGATAGCACAAAAAGGATGGATTGCACCTAAACTGGAAGGGGAACTAATATACTGGCAGGGAGATTTGCTAGAGCTGCTCGGGAGGATTTAAACTAGTAGAGTGGGGGGGATCCAGGGAGATCATGAGGAAAGAGATCAATCCGAGACTGGTTCAGTTGAGAACAGAAGCGAGTCAAACAGTCAGGGCAGGCAGAGACAAGGCAGAAAACAAGGTAGGACTGAAAACATCATTTATTTCAATGCAAGGGGCCTAACAGGAAAGGCATGAAATCATGGCATGGTTAGGAACATGGGACTGGGATATCATAGCAAATGCAGAAATGTGGCCCAGGGATGGACAGGACGGGCAGCTTAATGTTCCAACATACAAATGCTACAGGAAGGATAGAAAGGGGAACAAGAGAGGAGGAGGAGTAGCATTTTTGTTAAGGGATAACATTTCAGTATTGAGGGAGGATATTTTTGGGAATACATCCAGGGAAGTTATTTGGGTGGAACTGAGAAATAAGAAAGGGATAATCCCTTAATAGGTGTGTTATAGACCCACTAATAATCAGCGTGAAATTGAAAAACAGATTTGTAAGGAGAGCTGAGTTATCTGTAAGAATAAAAGGGTGGTTATGGTAAGAGATTTTAACTTTCCACACATAGACAGGCACTGCCATGGTGTTAAGGGTCTAGATGGAGAGAAATATGTTAAGTGTGTACAATAAAAATTTCTGGTTCAGTATGTTGATGTACCTAAGAGAGAAGGTGCAAATCTTGACCTATTCTTGGGAAATAAGGCAGGGCAGGTGACTGAGGTGTCAGTGGGGGAGCACCTTGGGGCCAGCCACCATAAGGCTACTAGTTTTAAAACAGTGATGGGAAACAATTTACCAGATCTAAAAGTTGAAGTTCTAAATTGGAGGAAGGATAATTTTGATGGTATTAGGCAAGAACTTTGAAAAGCTGATTGGGGGCACATGTTCGCAGGTAAAGGAACGGCTACAAAATGGGAAGCCTTCAGAAATGAGACAACAGTAGTCCAGAGACGGTATATTCTTGTGAGGGTGAAAGGAAAGGCTGGTAGATATAGGGAATGCTGGATGACTAAAGAAATTGAGGGTTTTGTTAAGAGAATGGAGGAAGCACGTGTCAGCTATAGACAGCTACATGAGTATAAAAGCAGTCGGATTATACTTAAGAGGGAAATCAGGGGGGCAAAAAAGGGACGTGAGATAGCTTTGGCAAATAGGGTTAAGGAAAATCCAAAGGGTTTCTACAAATATATTAAGGACTGAAGGGTAACTCAGGAGAGAATAGGGCCCCTCAAAGATCAGCAAGACAGCCTTTATGTGAAGCCACAGGAGATGGGGTGATCCTAAACGAGTATTTTGCATCAGTGGAGAAGGTCATGGAAGATGTAGAATGTAGGGAAACAGATGGTGACATCTTGAAAAATGTGCATATTACAGGGGAGGAAGTGCTGGATGTCTTGAAATCCATAAAGGTGTATAAATCCCCAGGACCTTATCAAGTGTACCCTAGTACTCTGTGGGAAGCCAGGGAAGTGATTGGTGGACCCATTGCTGAGATATTTGTATAATCAATATTCACAGGTGAGGTGCAAGAAGACTAGAGGTTGGCTAACGTGATGCCATTATTTAAGAAAGATGGTAAGGACAAACCAGGAAACTATAGACCAGTGAGTCTGACGTCGGTGGTGGCCAAGTTATTGGAGGGAATCCTGAGGGACAGGATTTGCACATAGTTGAAAAGGCAAGGACTGATTAGGGATATCCAACATTTGCCTTCTGCATGGGGAATCATGCCTCACAAACTTGATTGAGTTTTTTGAAGAAGTAACAAATAGGATTGATGAGGGCAGAGTGATGGACATACTATATGGACTTCAGTAAGGCATTTGTCAATGTTCCCCATGGGAGACTGGTCATCAAAGTTAGATGTCATGGAATACAGGGAGAACTCACCATTTGGATACAGAACTGGCTCAAAGGTAAAAGGAAGACCGTGGTGGTGGAGGGTTGTTTTTCAGACTGGAGGCCTGTGACAAGGATCAGCGCTGGGTCCTCTACTTTTCATAATTTATATCAATTATTTGGTTATGAGCATAAGAGGTATAGTTGGTAAGTTTGCAGATGACACCAAAATTGGAGGTGTAGTAAACAGCGAAGAAGGTTACTTCAGATTGCAATGGGATCTTGACCAGATGGGCCAATGGGCTGTGAAGTGGCAGATGAAGTTTAATTCAGATAAATGTGAGGTGCTGCATTTTGGGAAAGCAAATCTTAGCAGGACTTATACACTTAATGGTAAGGTCCTAGGGAGTGTTGCTGAACAAAGAGACCTTGGAGTGCAGGTTCATAACTCCTTGAAAGTAGAGTCGCAGGTAGATAGGATAGTGAAGAGTTCATTTGGTATGCTTTCCTTTATTTGTCAGTGCATTGAGTATAGGAGTTAGGAGGTTACGTTGCAGCTGAACAGGATGCTGGTTAGGCCCCTTTTGGAAGATCATGTGCAATTCTGGTCTCCTTCCTATCTGAAGGATGTTGTGAAACTTGAAAAGATTCAGAAAAGATTTACGAGGATATTGCTAGTGTTGGAGACTGTGAGCTATAGGGAGAGGCTAAATAAACTGGGATTGTTTTCCCTGGAACGTCAGAGGCTGAGGGGTTTATAAAATTATGAGGGGCATGGATAGGATAAATAGACAAAGTCCTTTCCCTGTGGTGAGGTAATCACGCAGTGGTTGGTGCGTGTATGGAATGAGCTACCAGAGGAAGTGGTGGAGGCTTGCACAACTGCAACACTTAAAAGGCAGCTGGATGAATATATGAATAGGAAGGGTTTGGAGGGATGTAGGTCGGGTGCTGGCAAATAGGACGAGATTAGGTTTGGATATCTGGTCAGCATGGACAAGTTGGACCGAAGGTTCTGTTTCCATGCTGTACATCTCTACGACTCTAATTAGATTAGATTACATTACATTACAGTGTGGAAACAGGCCCTTCGGCCCAACAAGTCCACACCGACCCGCCGAAGCGAAACCCACCCATACCCCTACATTTACCCCTTACCTAACACTACGGGCAATTTAGCATGGCCAATTCACCTGACCCTGCACATCTTTGGACTGTGGGAGGAAACCGGAGCACCCGGAGGAAACCCACGCAGACACGGGGAGAACGTGCAAACTCCACACAGTCAGTCGCCTGAGGCGGGAATTGAACCCGGGTCTCAGGCGCTGTGAGGCAGCAGTGCTAACCACTGTGCCACCGTGCCGCCCACAAACTAATCTTCCCAAACTAACACTTGACTGAGTTTTGGTTTAATTCAGCCCTATGTGTTTGTTTAGGATTATTGCACTTCTACCTGTATTTTCATAATGGACAAGGATTATAATGTTTCACATTTGATAATTTACATTGATTCACACAGCAGCAGATTGTGCATTTATATAGCACCTTTATGACAGTCAAAAGGTAAAGATGATTTGTAGAAGTGTGACTGAGCAATATTTTGGCACTGAACGATGGGAGGAGACAGCAGTAGAACAAATGGACAAAACCTTGCTCATATGGATAGGATTTAAGGAGCGTCTTAAAAATGGGAAACAGTTGGAGAGGTGACTAGGTTGTGTTGGTTGTGCCACAACGTGGAGTCTGAGTAACTGAAGCCAAAAGTGGAGTGAAAAAATTGGCAATGCACAGGAACACAGACTTCGAGGACCACAGAGAATGGGAAGAGTTACAAGTTACAAGAGTTACAAGTGTTTACAGGGATGTAGAAGGTTAAAGGAATTGCAGAAAGTTACAGAGATGAGGAGGATTGTTAGGGTTAGATAATGTTACACAAATGAGAAGAGTTATAGTGGTCAAGATTATAGAGATGAAGGTTGTAGGATCTGGAGCAGTTTACAGAGATGACACTGACAGTTACAGAAATGAGGAGGATTGTAGAACTTAAAGAAGGTTGCAGAGATGATGAGGAGACAAGGCGGGAGAGACTTGCATATGCGGATAAGAAATCTTCAGTTTGAATTATTGAATCTGATGGTCACTTTTCATGCTTTGGTTGACACCGATAATGCTGCTTATAAATTATAAAGAGTTAGGGCACAGAAATATTTCATAAGATATTAAATTGGATCTGTCCCTTCCTAGTGAAATGACATAAATGAACCACAGCCAATATAGATATAATTATGATTTTTTTCTTCTTTTTCTCTTCCCTTTTAATATCGAGCAAAGTGGACTGCTTGCTTCTACAGAAGTAATCTGCAAATGAAATATGTATTTCTCTAAGATCCAGTTATCTTCTGAATCCCTATAGCCATTACTTTTTTGCTTAACAGCTGAGTCCAAACTAACGTTACATGCGTTATTTCCAATAACATTTTGCTGCAAGTGGTAATGTAGAGTTGCATTTGAAATAACTACTCTGGTTGGCATCTTTGATAAGTGGGGGAATAATACTGAGGAAGATCGCACCGGTTGGTTATTAGTTTTAAGGGAAAAATAAATGTCTTTACATGTATTCTATAGTAACACATATTCTTTCATTCAATTTTGTTTCACAGGTTGAACAAACATATTCAGGAACTTTCATGCATCACTGTTAGTTTAGCTTGATTGTGCAGTCAGATGAATGGTACTTTGCAGTTCTATAGCCCAGGGGGTTTCTTGCCCCAGTTCCCATGTCAGTCGCTGTACCTGTAATGTAGCTTCACACCAGACAAGTCATTAGGATTATGTGTCAGTTAATAAGTTTACCGCTTTGCAAAAAAGAGGAACTTTTGGAATAAATCACAAGAATCATCGAATGACACTGTACAGGAGGAAGCCCTTCAGTGCATTATGCTTAAAGACTATCCAATTAGTTTCACAACAACCTTACAATTTATTCCCATTTCAATTATTTATACAATTTTTTTTGAAAGGCATTATTAAATCTGTTTCCACTACTCGTACAGGCAATGCATCTGAGGCAATAGCAACATGCTGTGAATATCTTCATCTCCCTACTGCTTATTTTTTTGCCAATTACCTTAAAATTGTGTCCTCTGGTTACTGAGCCCCCTGCTATTTTGAAACAATTCCTCCCCATTTCCTCACAATCAAAACCCATCATAATTTTGGACACATTCATAAATCTACCCTTCACCTTCTCCTCTCTAAATTAGGCAATCCCAGCATCTCTCTCTAGATTGTGTTAAATTGTTTAATCAAAGGTAAAGTTACAACAGAAGTACCACAGGCAATCACAGTGGAATGGGACAAAAGAGACCTTACCAAAAAAAAATGAGCCGAGGTCAGTATGCAAATTTGCAATCTTCAGACTCCCGCTGGTCAGCTAAAGTTAAATCAAAGCTATGACAAGTGGGATTTCAAAAGTATCATAAACCTCTGCTCCTTGAACCTTTTGGAATTCATTCCTCCTTTGGGAATCCAGATAATGATGGAATCACTTTATAGAAATAGATAACAAACGTCATAACACAAATGCACAAGCAAAGTTCTTAGTGTCGCTAGCACATCTGCAACGTGACAGCAATGTGGTGCCTTGACCATGAAAGGTAGCTACTCCAGTTCCACTGTTACATTTTTTGTCACATATTGGTCGGTGAGTCTCAATTTGTACAGTAGTCACCTGTGAGGTCCACACCTATTCGTCTCACGATTGCCTGTGACAATTCACTAAGTGAATCAAAATAGGCCATTTACTCAATTTTGGAGTCTGTCAACTATTGCCTTCAATGTAGCAGGGTAATTCACTCACTGTTCTGGGTAATTGACATTTTGTCTGAAGATTATGTTTTGGCTTTGTCAAAAGCCCAATGACAGATTTTCAGCAAAGCTGACAACCACTGCTCTTACATACCACTTGGAATCCTTTTCTTGGCATCTTGCAATGCCATGGGTGAGGCACCAAAGTGTTCCAAAATATTTATAACTATCTTTCTTGATGCATAATGGAGGACATATTGTGTACATAAATTGATCATTGGCACGGCGGCACGGTGGCACAGTGGCACAATGGTTAGCACTGTTGCCTCACAGCGCCAGAGACCTGGGTTCAATTCCCACCTCAGGTGACTGACTGTATGGAGTTTGCACATTCTCCCATATCTGCGTGGGTTTCCTCTGGGTCCTCCGGTTTCCTCCCACAGTCCAAAAATGTGCAGGTTAAGTGAATTGGCTATGCTAAATTGCCTATAGTGTTAGGTGTAGGGGAATGGGTCTGGGTGGGTTGCGCTTCAGCGGGTCAGTGTGGACTTGTTGGGCTGAAGGGCCTGTTTCCACACTGTAAGTAATCTAATCTAATCTGGTGCTTTGTCTGTAGCTCATGTACTCTTATCTGTTTGCCCACACTACTATGCTTCAACACTTGGTTAATGCATTTTCAGCAAATCCCACATAATTTTAAAATAATGTGATAGTTGCTTGGATTTCTACATGCCTTTCACATTTCTATAGTCTATCTCCTGATAAAAGCTTCTGAGGAGTCTTTGTGGTACAGTAGCAGTGTCCCTACATCTGAGCTAGGATATAGCATATATAATTAGTTTGATTAAAAATACCTATAACTTCTTCTTTCCAAGTGACTTGACAGTAACCTTTACTTAAGGTAAGTTACTTCACATCAAAAGGGGAGGAATTTCCTCTTGCAAAGCAACAGTGAAGAGTGATATGAGAACTATGTGCCCCTATACTTAAATGTCAGTTAATGCGCAGTATATTTTTGAATCTGGGTGAGAGTCCACACAGGAAGACCAGACTTAACAATGTGTCATTCAAAGACTATAAGTGTATGAATAAGAACATTGGAGCAATCCATTCAGCTGTCTCATTTACCAGTCAATTAGCTTATGACAAAATTTACAGCTCAACTGCAATTACCTACCTTGACCTCAGATACCTTTATGCCCATACAGGACTATCTCAGTCTTGAGAGCTCCAATAGGCAAACATCAATCATTTTTAACAAAAACAGAGATTATCAGAATAACTCAGCCAGCCTGGCAGCATCTGTAGAGAAAAAGCAGCGTCCAGAGAATCTTCTTCAGAACTGAAGAACACTTTTTCTATCATCTTTTGAGGCAGTGATTCCAAATTACTACTACTTTTTTGTGTGAAAAGGAAGGCCTGAGAGAAGTTGCACAACATGGCTTTAAACATTTGTAAGGTAGAGATCGTTTCTTGATTACCGAGGGAATGAAAGATTATTGGGAAGGAGGAATAGACCATTCATCTTTTCGCACCTGCTCAACCATTCAATAAGATCATGGATGATTTGATTATGGTCTAAACTACACTTTCCTGACCACAACCCTTTCATAACTCATAACTCTCTTGTCAGTAAACTATCTGTCCAACATAGCTGTGAATATGTGAGCCCACTTTCACTGCTTCCAGTGTTAGTGAAATTTCATTCTGTCTTAATTGAGAAACCGCTTCTGCCTCCTAGTTCTGGACTATCTCACAAGGCCAAACATCCTCTCAACATCCATGCTGCCAAGTCCCCTCAGGATATTATCTCTTTTAATAAGATCACCTCATATCCATCTAAACTCCAATAATTCTCAGCACAACTTGCCCAATCTCTTCTCCTCAGATAAGCACATCAAGGGACTATTCTTCTCCCTCTTCCTTCACCTGCCTTGTAAGGGAAGCTATAGGAGATGAGCAGCTGGGCAGGTCATGGCTATCTTAAAACCTAGAGGGATGAGGGAATGGTATACATTTGGGATTGTTGGCTGGACATTGATAAGGAAAGCCAAATGTTTATAATCTTTCCAGTAACAGTTTCTGTCCTGTACCTCCATTTAGGATGAGGTGCAAGTAGTTAAGCTGCATAAGGCAGCGATTTACCATTATCATTAACTAAGAGGGCCTTGGAGGGTGTCATAGATCCCACTTGTCCCCTGTTTGCTGAGGACCATGGATGCTGAGAGAACAGTTACTTGGTGCTTTTCCCCAGAGCTGCATCTCCTGCCTGTTGTATGTCAGCTCTCCTGTTTGAGGAAATACAGAATATCAGTGCTGGAGTACCCATTTGTTCAACTGGCATGTTGAAACTTTCTTACATTCCTGCAGGAACCATGGTGTTTGTCCTTGCCTCAGCATTTTGACATAGCTTGGTCGAGCGGGTTAACAAATTCTGGTGGCTCTCTCCTTCTTCTGGTGTGCTGCTTGCTTCCCTGTTTGGCAAAAACAAAATCCAGCAGCCTGCAGTACAATGTTCTGAACTTTACCTTTCATTGGTCATGCACCTTTAACAAAAGAAAGCAGTCTGGAGCACATGCTGTCTTCATGAGAAACCTTGGCCCTGAAGTTGATGTGGGGAAAATGCCATCTGTATTGACATGGATTCTGGAGGTTGCCTTGTGGCTCCTCATGGATGCTGACAATAAGATGGGTTGGCATATTTTGTATCCCACTCACCTCATTTCTAATGCATCTGGTCATGCTGTGAACCATGCCTTCTGCACCCAAAATATCAGTCAAATGCATTTTGTGGCTCATATAACTTAAAGCTGTAGGTACTTCTGAAGGTTGATGGCTCTTTATAGGAACTTGTTTTTTTAGTAAGAGAGAAATGTTGATCTTGTTATGCCCCCAGGGCAAAGGACAACTGAACTATTAGATTAATATGTAGTCTATCATTTCCTCTGAGTGGATTAGGTCAACCTCATTAGCAATCAGAGAGGTGAACATCTCGAATCTCTGCCTCATTCAGATGTATGTTTAATGATCTGTAAAATCCAAATTGAATATGTGCAATTTGCTGGAACTGAAAGTGCGTTTTGGTGTCATCACTGGCCAGAATCAATTAACACTTAATGGATGTAATCTTACTGGAGCCCGAATGATGTGGGCTACAGCAGGATTTGTGGCATTATCGAACAAGAAATCCAGCCAGGTCTATCTTGACATTGGGGGCAATGTGTAGCATCTTTTATGCATTTGCTGAGCGAGCACTAAGCAGCGACAAATTGCCAATTAAGAGGGATTTTTGCTTGTTAGATACCTTCTGAACAGCAAAATGCACCTCATTAATATTCCCTTCCTATCTTAATAAACAAACAGAACAAGTGCAACATCAGGAAATCTCGACAATGAAGTCAGAGTGGATATCTGGCAACTTCAACTCACTGCTGGTTCCAAGAGCCTTCTATGTTAATACTTCTAGGCATGATCTTGGGCACCAGCCACATGCACCCCTCATCCAACAGACATTGGCATCCAACATTTGACAACCCTTTGCAAAAATCATGCCATGTCTCCAATCCACTTGCGTAATGCATTGCAGGATAAACTAACAATCACCGTTGAAAGATTGTGGCAAGGATAATTCACTCACGGACAGACCAACTCATGAATTGGACCAAGCAGCCTTTCAGGGTTGCCGACTTGCTCTCTCCCATTTATTGCCTACCTGCATGGTCTTAGCATACATGCCTTGTTCTGACATGCCATGCTATGCCAGTTAGTGCTTGGTCCTTTAGCTACAGTTTAAATCTGTTAATACTGCTTTATTGACCTGTTCTTTCACACAACAACTTCGGCAGAATGCTGGTCGGTTGGGATCTGTTTGGATAGAAGACATCTTGTTGCATGGTACACACAGATATGGCAATCTAACAACTACCATGTCCCAGATGCCTGTGTGACAAATATGCTGTACATCTATTCAACTAAATGGCCATGTCAGAAACTCATGGGTGTTTGTCCTCAGTTTGTTCAAGAGGACAAGGGAGGTAGGGAAGGCAGCTGGAAGAGTAGGAGTGGAACATGTTGGGCAGATGGCCCCCATATTATTATAGTTTCTGAATAGTCTGGGCTTTGCCATGGTCAATCATCCACTTGGGCCAGGCATGATCAGAGGATATGCTCAAATGCAGTCTAAGAATGAGCAATGGTCAATCCTGTATAGTCAGCAGCAGCAGTCAAGGGTATGGCATATCACCTGTTGACGAGATACAAAGGCAGCAGTTAGAACCAGAGTCAGTCACATTTTTGAGCTATTTGTCTAGGAAGGTGATGGCCTAGTGATATTATTGGTAGACTAATAATCCAGAGACCAAAATAATGTTCTGGGGATCCATTTTCAAATCCTGCTATGGCAGATGGTGGAAATTGAATGCAATTCTAAAAGAAAATCTGGAATTAAGTAGCTAGTGATGACCATAAATTCATTGATGATTTTTGGAAAAAAACTATCTGGTTCACTAATGCCCTTTAGGGAAAGAAATCTGCCACCCTTACCTGGTCTGGACTACATTTGATTCTAGACCCACAGCAGTGTGGTTGGCTCCTGGTTGCCCTCTGAAATGGCCTACCAAGCCATTCAGTTGTACCAATTGCTACAACATCTCAATGAAATGAAACCAGATGGATCACCTGGCATCGACCTAGGAATCGGAATAGACAGCAGGAAAAACATCCCTGTCAATCCCTGCAAAGTCCTCCTCACTAACATTTGGGAGCTGGTGCCAAAATTTGGAGAGTTGCCTTATCTCAGACAATGAGGAGAAAGTGAGGACTGCAGATGCTGGAGATCAGAGCTGAAAAATGTGTTGCTGGAAAAGCGCAGCAGGTCAGGCAGCATTAAAGGAGCAGGAGAATCGACGTTTCAGGCATAAGCCCTTCTTCAGGAATGAGGAGGGTGTGCCAAGCAGGCTAAGATAAAAGGTAAGGTGGAGGGACTTGGGGGAGGGGCGTTGGAAATGCGATAGATGGAAGGAGGTTAAGGTGAGGGTGATAGGCCGGAGAGGGGGTGGGGGCGGAGAGATCGGGAAGAAGATTGCAGGTCAAGAAGGCGGTGCTGAGTCCAAGGGTTGGGACTGAGAAAAGGTGGGGGGAGGGGAAATTAGGAAGCTGGAAAAATCTGCATTCATCCCTTGTGGTTGGAGGGTTCCTAGGCAGAAGATGAGGCGCTCTTCCTCCAGGCGTCGTGTTGCCATGGTCTGGCGATGGAGGAGTCCAAGGACCTGCATGTCCTTGGCGGAGTGGGAGAGGGAGTTAAAGTGTTCAGCCCCCCTCTCCGGCCTATCACCCTCACCTTAACCTCCTTCCACCTATCGCATTCCCAACGCCCCTCCCCCAAGTCCCTCCTCCCTACCTTTCATTTTAGCCTGCTTGGCACACCCTCCTCATTCCTGAAGAAGGGCTTATGCCCGAAACGTCGATTCTCCTGCTCCTCTAATGCTGCCTGACCTGCTGCGCTTTTCCAGCAACACATTTTTCAGCTCTGATCTCCAGCATCTGCAGTCCTCACTTTCTCCTCATTGTCTGAGATTGTGTGCAGTCCTGAAGGGTTCATGCATTGATCATTGAGGAGAGTGTATGTGGGAACTGTATGGTCATTTGAGGGACACTGCTAAAAGGGGTAGGCCAGTCAAGGGGAGAAAGCAGAAGTGTGTGTAAAAGTGGGCAAGGTCAATGGAAGAAGGAACCTCAATGTATATGGGAAGAGGTTTTTGGCAATGACTTCTATAAAGTTCTCCACCAAGGAAGTGTACAGGAGCTGGGTGGGGATTGTTAAGATATAATGTCAGGGTTTAGGGACCATCTACGACAGCTGCAAACAAAGTTCAATCTGCTGGGTCTTAAAATAGAAAGGATGGATGGAAATGGGCTCATGAAACAAAGCGACTTAAAAGAAGACAAGGGGTCTCTTGGCAGTTGCAGGGAGGTGGTGCTTGGTTCCTGCTCACCAAGCAGAGCCTGGTTCTAATGCTTCCATCATGTGCTGCATTTCCTGCCATAATGTGCAGTTTTCCAGCTATGAAATATCACTGGAAAATGATTAGATTAGATTAGATTCCCTACAGTATGGAAACAGGTCCTTCAGCCCAACAAGTCCACACTGACCCTCCGAAGAGTAATCCACCCCAACCCTATATTTACCCCTGCCTAATGTACCTAACACTATGGACAATTTAACATGGCCAATTCACCTGATGTACGCATCTTTTGGATTGTGGGGGGGGAACCGGAGTACCCGGAGGAAACCCATGCAGACACGGGGAGAATGTGCAAACTCCATACAGACTGCTGCCCAAGGCTGGAATTGAATCCAGGTCCCTGGTGCTGTGAGGCAGCAGTGCTAACCACTGAGCCACCGTGCCGACTGAGACATCATGCAGGATGGGCAGGATCAGTGACAGTTTGATGGTTGCACAACAGGATCAACATTTGCTGGACATTAGGACATTCAGAGGGCAAGTATGTGAATTGTTAGTTTGCAAACTCCACCAACATTTAACTTGCAATTTTTTTCTTCACCCATATGCAATACATACAGAGTAGAGGTGCTCAGAGATTAAATAGAGGTAAGCATCAAACTCAAATTACCCCTTCTCATTGGGAGTTGCAAACCTAACATTGACATCTCAATGATACAGAAGCTAGCAGCAATGGCTTAAAAAGTGGCAAATGCCGGCCAAAAACAACCCATCATTCGATACTTGCAAGGATGCTACAGGAGACAGAGACTATCGCTTCATTGTCTGTCATGTTAGTATTATAATGGACTCTACTGCATGCCAAGGTAAGTTGAATGGTTGACATGAGTCTGGGAAGGGGAGGGGTTTGGAATGCAGCAGATATTCCCTTATTGATATAATGGGGGAGTCACTCAGCCCAAGTTAAATGCAAAATATGGTGGATGCCAGAAATCTGAAACAAAAAACAGAAGAACTCAGCAGATCTAGCAACATCTGTAGACAGAGAAGAAGAGTCTACAATTCTGAAAAATTGTTATGTCAGACCGGGCCCTTGTTATTGGGGTGCTGCATACCTCAATGTGTGGAGGAGTGTGTGTGCAGCCCTCATCTGCTCAGATGCTGACAAACATGTGACGCTGTAGGAGAAAGTGAGGACTGCAGATGCTTGAGATCAGAATCAAAAGGTGTGGTGCTGGAAAAGGTAGCGTCCAAGGAGCAGGGGAGTTGATGTTTCGAGCATAAGTTCTTCATCAGGAATGTGACTGTATGTCATTTCCGTCAAGAATCCTATACCCAGCCACTGGTGGGATATTGCTGTGGCTGTCTTCCTAAGAAGGTGAAAATGGATGCAGGAGGATCAAGGCTGACAGCAAGCCCAGGAGCAGCAGCAGTGTAGATGATGAGGAACATCTATCTCATGGAGAGGTCATAGAATCCCTATAGCATGGAAGCAGGCCATTTGGCCCATCAAGTCAACAACAACCCACCCCCTACCCTATAACCCTGTCCTTCCCATGGCCATTCCACCTAACCTGCACATCTTTGGACTGTTGGAGGAAACCAGAATGCCCAGAGGAAACCCACATAGACACAGGCTGTCATCTGAGGGTGGAACTGAACACAGGCTCTTAGTGTTGGGAGAAAGTGAGGTCTGCAGATGCTGGAGATCAGAGCTGGAAATGTGTTGCTGGAAAAGCGCAGCAGGTCAGGCAGCATCCAGGGAACAGGAGATCTCATGGAGAGGTCATAGAATCCCTGTAGCATGGAAGCAAGCCATTTGGCCCATCAAGTCAACAACAACCCACCCCCTACCCTATAACCCTGCCCTTCCCATGGCCATTCCACCTAACCTGCACATCTTTGGAGGAAACCAGAATGCCCAGAGGAAACCCACATAGACAAGGCAGAATGTATAAACTCCACACAGGCTGTCATCTGAGGGTGGAACTGAACACAGGCTCTTAGTGTTGGGAGGTAGCTGTGCTAACCATTGAACCACTGGGTCACTCAGGATGAGTGGGCTGCACAGGAGAACTAATATTTTTCAGCCCTGACTCAGTTTCCTGGAGATGAGTGAAACATTGTACACTGTAAGTGCTGGGGTACCGTGACAGAACTGTGCCAGATACTGGAGTGAGCCCAGAGCACTGCATGAATGGGAGGCCATTCCCTCCGAGCAGCTGTGAAGGTCATTGTTGCTCTGACCATCTGTATCACTAGCTCTTTTCAGGGAGAGTTGGGTGAGTTGTGTAGGATCTCTCAATCTTCCCCAGACAAATGCATCAGGACAGTGACTGATGTCATTAGTACCATGTTACATTGGTTCATTTCATTCCTCTACTGTGAGGTCAATGCTGTAGCCTGGGCAGTAAGATTCAGGAACACAGCTGAGCTCCCTCAGGTACAGGGTGTCATTGACTGTACACATATGGCACTGAGAGGCCGTATCAAAATGCTGTAGAATTCTTCAATAGGAAGAGGTTCCATTCTATTAATGTTCAGGTGATCTGAGATCACCATCACCACATCCTAGAGGTATGTGTCCACTAACCTGTCAGCAATATTTTCCAAATTTTCTGCATGTGGAGGTCAGTATGTTGGCATACCGATTGGCTTATGTGGAACATTCCAGCAGGAGCATGGCTGCTCAGCACAGAAGGAATATTGCCTTGCAGCTACCATGATGTCAGGATCCAGGAACACTCTTGAATACCTGGTGTATTTGAGGGTCCAGGTGCCTTACGAAGCTGGTTACTGGAGTACAAGAATTGCTCACAATGTGACCATAACCGAACACACCATTGCGCAATCTCCTAACTGATGCAGAGCACAGGTTTTTTTGCTGCCTATACTTGGTGCAGGGCTGTGGTGGAACAAATGCTGGAGCTGCTGAAGATGCAGTTCTGTTTGGACAGGTCTGGAGGGGTGAGTGGGACCTACAGTGTAGTCCAGACAGAGTGTGTTGCATCGTCCTGGCAAGTTGCATTCTGCAGAATTGGAGCAGGCAACAAGGTGATGGGACAGATAGTGAAAGACTTGGAGAACAATTTTTCTAGGAGGAGGACATGGATATTGAGGAGGAAGATGATCTCCTGTTACTTGACAGAGCTCAGCTGCATCAGGCTCTTGGTTTGCATTTTCGGGGTGCACTGTGTTCCCTTTTGCTGTCTATTAAAAGAAGTTAATGTTCAGGATTGTTTGATAGATTGTCACATGTGATGCATGCCTGCTGGAGATTGTGTCTGTGGGTGGTCCACAGGCACAATCTCCAGACACTGGGACAGAGTAGCAGTGACTCAGAGAAGGTGTTTAGATGGATTATAGCTCATGACAGGTGCACTGTATGGCCTGGTGTTTAAATAGCAACTAGGGTGAGCAACTGGGATTGTATGTATGAGGGAGTGTCAGACATGCTGGCAATAATCCCACATAACGTAATCAACACTCCCAGAAAGGAGCCGGTGGCATAGATGGTCAGAACAGCAGTGACCTTCACGGCCGCTGGGAGGGAATGGCCTCCCATTCGTGGAGCATTCTTACCACATTTAACTCATACTCTAATTTTAACTCTATATGTTTAGCCTAAACAAATACTACCACAATTTGCGTGAAGTGGCCAACTTTGTTCCCTACATAGGTCTCGCCGAATGGGTCTTTATTCTCTCTGAAGATTACATCAGGGCACATGTTTCTCAAATGACGTCTCGAAGACTTCTCAGAAAATGTATTTGTCTGTTAACGTATCTGAAAGTGCACTCCTTTCCAGAAAAATCTCTGACACTCGGCCAATGAATTGATCAAAGCCTGATTACATTGTTTAATCCCAGCCAATGGAATGTACTAGTAAACAACTTCCAAATGTTTATACCAAGCCGTAAACAGCACATTCATTCCATACTCCACATAAGGTAATATGGCCAGCACATCTAGAGACACCATGACACTCACCTTATTTGTTCAATACAGGAAACTGCAGGTCACAACATGCCCCACCTGCAGTTTTACTGAGGTCAGAGTTTAAAGTAGCTTGACCAAAATTTCCAGTAGGCTTGATTGTAGCTCTTAATCAGCTTATTAACCATTTCTGCTGCTTGCCATTTGACCACAGATCAAGGCATTTGGTACTTAACCAAAAATAACCTTGCAATTCAACCCATTGTTACTTCTAGGCATGCTGCTGAGGAGATAAAATTGGTCAAAAAGTAAATTTTTAGGTCAACCTGTGCTCAGTTGCAATGTGTCTTCCTTAAAGAGCATGCTTATGTTTGCTATTATTAAGATGCAAATAACCCAAGATGTGTGGCAAGAAAGAGACATCCATATCAGTGGATAATTTGCACCGCTTGACTATTAGCCTTAGTAAGCAACAGCAGAACTTTCTGTATTTGTGTAATAAATACAAATTTAAATTACCAGAGAATGTTACAGCTGGTACTTAACAAAGTAAGGACCCTTTTATTAATTTATGTTCTTGTAATCCATGAAACCTTACACGGTCATAAAATGAACAATGAAAAATTTCTATTTTTATTCCTGTAGGTAGTAAATTGTTGCTACAGATTATACAAATTGAAAATTTGAGATTTTTCGCTTTTTTTCTCACTGTCAATTTTTCCCTCCTCCTTAATCCAATATTCCTTTCATTCTCTTCATTTCTCTTTCTGTATTGATTTGACTCTAATTTGATTCCTTCTCAACAATTCTTGTCTTTCTATCTCCTTGATTCTCATTGTTTCAGGAGATAAGCTGTTTGTTCTATTGGTCACCAATATCTTAGGTGCTCTATTTTCCAGCCTGCACTTTTATTAACTTAGACTTCTGGAAATTCAAGAAAAATGATATGTAAAATATCCAACCGCAGGTCATGTATGTGATATTTACTCCGAGAATAATATGGGCTATTTGCTGTCAGCTATCCCCTTTTACCAGCCCAGTCCTGGCAATGTCACCTTCAACCTTAAATTTTTGACCTTTTCAATATTTCCAAAGAGCTCTGTTAAATGTTAAGTTGGATCAGAAAATTATAAACTATTAAAGCCATGAATTTTGTTCTCTCCATTTGAATCAATTTGTGGATCTTATAAGACTAGACAAAGTTGCACTGTTATAGTTCCACCATGAGATTGCCCAGGTTTCAAACTTCCTCAGATGCTCCAAACTTTCATTTACCATAACTGTTAGTTCATGTAAAACTGATGCTCAAAACCTAGCTAGTACCAGGACTGTCATCACGTGCTATTGAACTACATAGGAGATGCCTCAATTTTAGAATTTCCTTTCCAGCTTTTAAATCCTCTGTAGCCTTACCCTCCCTTATCCCTTGAACTCCATCTATTCAAACAATAATCAGATGTCCCTGCATTCCTCTGCATCCCTGACGTTACTTATTTTGCAAGGTGCTCCCTGACCTCTAGAAGTTGTTTCCTAATTCCCTTAAATAGTCATAAAAATTTACTTTTTGACCAATTTTAAGTGTACCTGTTCAAATATTTTGTTATTGTTATTGCTTCATTGGTAATTACTCACGTGAAGCATTTTGAGATGGTGAGGTAGGAACGTCATTGGACTAATAACCCAGAGCTTCCAGGTCAAAAATCTTGGAAAATGTGTTTAAATCCCTCTGCAGTTGTTACAGGAATTTAGAATCTGGAATTCAAAGCTACTATCAACCCACATATGTGACAAAATGAATTTTAAAACGCAAGTACTTAATTAGCTCATGGGCAAATTTGGCACCCAACTTCTGGGGTGCAGTTTTGGAATGGGGTATTGGATTTGATCAGCCATGTGAACAATCATGAGTGCCCTTCCAACTGAGATTTGACACATATTCACACAGATAACATCCAGAGATCAATCTTGAATTCTGGGACACCTCTCTTGCAGCTTAACTATGATTTTGTTCCCAGCATCTGCTGGAAGAAATTCACTCAATCACCAGAAGGACCTAGATGCAACCAGTTTATCAAGAAAGATTCAATAATCTGATAAATTATGGGAAGTAGCAAACCTTGAAGAAGTTCTCCTCCTGTCGCTACAATAATTTCTCTTAGCCGATCACACATGTTGTCAGGTGCCTAATTCGTATTGCAGCAGAATGTACACAAACCAAGCAACTCACAATCCTAATGTCCCCCTGTTCTTGCTGGAGCAAGTGTCCAGTTAAATCGCTGAGATATCTTTTCTGTAAGGGATTTAGCCCCTGGGAGTAGCCTTGTAATGATGCCATGGATTCGTTTCTCAAACGGCTTAAATAGAACACTGTGAATTGGGTTAGTCAGATAGATAAAAGAAGGAAGGCTGTTAGAATGTAGGTAAGTTTATTAACAATATAACAATAAGTTCTGCTTCTGCTATATTGACATGTGTCATTGTAAATAGTATTAACATGCAATGAAGAGAATCTTACAAAGGCTTAAGCTTGAAGACTATTCTTGGATTTTGTCTTCTTCTCCACTAGTCTGCTTTGAATTCAAACATTTAGATGTGGCCTTAAAACCACACAAAAAAGCATCCTGACAGGCCTCATTGGGATGGATGCTGAAAGAATGTCCCATGTGGGAAAGACTAAAACTAGAAGAAGGGTCTTACCATTTTTAATAGAAACAAGGTGAGTTTATTTTCTTCAGAGGGTCATGAATCTTCAAAGAACAGTGGAGACAGAGCCATTGAACTTTTTTTAGGCAGAGATAAATTCCTGACCAACAATGAAGTGAAAGGATATGGGGAGTGTTGACAAGAAAGTGAATTATGGTCCCTGGAGTTGGTGGAGTCTAATGACACACCCGGGGATCAAAGTCGTCCAAGTTCACAAACTCGCCTGTTGCCAGTGGTAATTGACAACCCGGCCCCAGAACTCTGCTTGACAGTTTAAGCTGAGTCAAAACAGTGTCTGATAGAAATTTAATAAATCTTCCCTAATTCCCAAATCCATCCCTGTTGGAAATAAACCCAGTATTATTTTCCTATTGCTTTAATTGTTACCCATCTTCACTACTTGGATTGATCGATTTTGGGGCTGATTGGTGAAGAGATCTTCACAGGGAGATTTTAACTGAAAAGAGAGAATGAGGATTTTCTCCCCCTGTAGATGAAAGAACATGAAGGGGAAATTGGAACGAGTTCTTCAAAACTCTAGAGGTCTTAACAATGTCAAAAAAGCTGAGGTTGATGGAGTGGGTATTAGGGAGGACTGAAGCAGTAGTTATTAAGGGAAAGGTAACAGTTTTGATTCGTAGGTTCATTGAAAATAAGTGCAGGAGTGGGCCATTCAACCAACTGAGCCTGCACTGCCATTCATAGAGTCATAGAGATGTACAGCATGGAAACAGACCCTTCGGTCCAACCTGTCCATGCCGAATATGATCATGGCTGACCATGCAATTTCAGTATCCTGCTCTCACTTTCTCTCCTTATCTCTTGATCCCTTTAGGAGCAAGGGCCATGTCCAACTCCCTCTTGAATATATCTAATGAACTAGCCCCAACATCTTTCTGTGGTAGAGAATTCTACAGGTTCACAACGCTGAGTGAAAAATTCTTCCTCATCTTAGTTCTGAATAGCTTATTGCATTTATTTAACTGTGAGCCCTCATTCTGGACTTCCTGAACAGAGCAAACACTCTTCCTGCATCTAGCCTGTCCAATCCCATTAGGATTCTATATGTTTCTATGCGATTCCCCCCCCCGCCCCCACCCCCATTCTTCTATATTTTAGTGAGTACAAGCCCAGTCAATGCAGTCTTTCTTCATATGTCAGTCTTGCCATCATGAGAATCAGTTTGATGAACATTCACTAGATTCCCTCAATAGTAAAAATGTCCTTCCTCAGACTAGGAGACCAAAACTGCACAAAAGTGCACACCTGGCCAGCGGCAGGTGAAGCAGTTGCTGAATGTGTAGTAGTGGGTAGATGGGCATAAGAGAACATTGCAGTTGGCTTGACAGTGATTATTGGGTTGGAAAATACCTCATGAAAATAATTAGATTTTGAAATCTCGTTTAGCGTTTGCTGCCTGAGGACTATTTGGCTGCAAATGGGCCTCACAGAAAACTGTAATGGCACAGATTGGGGGCCTCAAGCAGACATTAGACTTCTTCATTATGTATGAGAAAGAACCAAAGTTTCTTTCAGGCACAGGCACTATTCACGTTCTGAGTGTGCTTCTTGACAGCGATGTTGGAGGCTTTGTTAACCTCTGAGAAGCAGATGCTACAAGTCTGAAGTTCTTGATAGAGGTACATCAACCCTTTTTTTGTTACATTTTCTCCAAGTGTTTGGTACACGTAAGAGATGAGTGATACTGTGACCATCAAAACCAATATGTTAGGACAAATCACTTGCTTCAACACGAGAAAACAGTTGTCAATATTCTCCGCCCTGCAAACCTCAGTTTTTGAGTCAGAAATTAGGAAGAACTGGCAAGGATGTACAAGACGATGCCAGGTGTCATGTTTGTTTTTGGCTTCAGGGTGCAATTTGCTGGTGGTAGAACAAAAGGAGTTGCCATGGTCTACAATTCCTTAGATTATGCTCAGAAGAATGAATTTAAATACAAGCTGGCAAGACACGGTCTGTTGGAGAAGAAGAAAGTTTCCAGGAAGCAGCAAAAGGGATGCAAGAGCAAAATGAACAAAGTTTGAGTACAGACATGGCTAATGTTGACACTGGCACCAAGTAACATAGGAAATACATTGAAAGTTCCTTTAAATGCTAAATAAACTATGGATCACAACCTGTCCCCAAATGTGTTCTATTAATAAAAAAAAATCACACTGTTCAATGTGATCAGATAGGTGCCTCAGCTATAATACTGTGCGTTGTTTCTGCAATCTTTTCTTTTCAGCACACTGGGCTCATCATTATAGATTTTAAAGAGCTCTACAGATTCCACAAAGTTGCATTTATTTGTGGAATTTAATTTATTATCATTAATATTTAATGGCATGGACTACAGGGTGTGGCACTAAGTAGACAAAGTCATGTAAAAGACTCATGGAATGTGCCTTTTAACACAAGGGTATTGGAAGCAAATGAGGAATGAAGCTTCATTGTATTAGAGCCTTGATCAGACTCCATCTGGAGGAGCTGTATTCAGTTTTGGAATACTCCACAAACTTGACTCTGAATCACAGTTGCTTGTCATTGTATTTACCCATTTAATCCACATTGACGTTTTTGTCTTTGATCTGCTAGAGTGTTTCAGAGAAGGTCAACACAATCTCAATCTTTCAACTGAACTCTCTTCAAACTTCTAGACACCACATTGAGATTGTTGGATTCAGATAACAACATTTGCCTCCATCTGGGTTTGTGTGATTTTAGTTTTTTTATTTTATTGTTTTGCTGGCTTGTTCTTTTCTTGCTTTCTTCCTTTATTCCTTCATGTTACAGTCAGATGATTTTTAAGCAGCTATTCACCTCTAATTGAGACACAACTGTTCTTTGTTCACAATATCTATTACTTTTCTCTTTGGCTTGTGCATCATGAAATCTTTTATTTGCCTGCTCCTGGCCTCCACCTTTCCACAGATCGTCTTCTTCCTTCTTCACCTTGGTCTCATCTGGAATGTTATGATCCCAGCTGATATTATTATTCACAAGTCATATCCCAGACTGAAATCTCAATTTGATACATCATGTTTTATTTGTTTTTTTTAAATAAATTCACCTCTAACTAAGGCAGAAGAGCAAAAGTTTGTTTCAATAATGAAACAGATGTATATCCAGCAAAATAAGTGAATATAAATCAGAGTAAATTAATCCATTTAGTTATAGTATGAATTTTAAAGTATTAGACACACAGTAAAAACATAATCCTGTTAATCCCAAACAATTGATGGTGCAGGCATGTCATGGAGTGTTAGGGTTTCTGAACCCATATGCTCCACGTGGGCTGCATCCTTCCCTCTCTCCTTTTCTGTCTTTTTTTTCCCTATTTCCTTTTCTTTCATCTTTTGAGATTGAAGGACATCAGCAGCAGTGGTGGCAGTGCCAGGAGTGAGGACTCCTGGCTTCGGCATGCCTGGACCCTCGACTTGTGAATCCATTTGCCCCCCAGTAGTGACAGAGCTTGGTGCCCAGATAGTGTCTGTGTTAGGCCCACAACAGGGACAGATATGTCATTAGTTGTAGCAGTGTTTAATGTTCGGTAGGTCATCGCATGTGGTGGAACTTCGTGCCCACAGCATGGCTCCATTCTTTATGTAGTCTAAGGTTGAATTCAGCACAGACTGGAAGTGAGGTCCCATTAAGGACTGGAGGCAAGGCCCAGTGCAGACTGGAGGTGAGGCCAGGCACGGACTGGAAGCAAGGCCAAGCATGGACTGGAGGTGAAGTCCTGGCAACATTGGAGGCAAGGCCTGACACAGACTGGAGGTGGGTGTAATGCGGTCTGCTCGAGGGACTGTAATGCTGAACTTTTTATTTCGTTATTTATCTATCCTTGGTCTCTTTGTACCGAATATGGCACGATAAGTAACAATTTTGTATATGTCTCACTGTACTCATGTGAGTACATGTGACAATAAAACTAAGTTCCAATTCTAAGTCAAATTCTAAATGTTCTTTTACAATTTAAACACAAAATCTCTTGCACTGTGTCCAACAATAACCTTTGTACATTACTCATGCCAGAATCCCTTTCTCTAACAGCTCAGTATGTTTAAGATAACTGTGACTTTAATTTCTCGATAAGAAACTAGAATTCACTATGTGTTGATTAAAGGAACAATTAAGTGTGCTTTGATGTTTTATAAACTGATCAGGAAGATGATGGTCTGGGCGAAAGTTGGGTGTGATGTAGGATCTTTCCTTTGGTATGCAACACTTTTGCCAGAAATGTGGTGAAAGGTTGGAGGTGTCGTCGATAGTAGAGAGGGCTACTGCAGGCTGCAGCGTGATATAGACAGGATGCAGAGCTGGGCTGAGAAATGACAGGTGGAGTTCAACCTGGATAAATGTGAAGTGATGCATTTTGGAAGGTCGAACTCGAATGCTGAATATAGGGTTAAAGACAGGATTCTTGGCAGTGTGGAGGAACATAAAGATCTGGGTGTGCAAGTTCATAGATCCCTCAAAGTTGCCACCCAGGTGGATAGGGTTGTTAAGAAAGCATATGGTGCTTTGAATTTCATTAACAGAGGGTCATGTTTAAGAGCCACAAGGTTTTGCTGTAGCTCTACAAGTCCCTGCTGAATATTGTGTCCAGTTCTGGTCGTCCTACTATAGGAAAGATACGGAGGCTTTGGAGAGAGTGCAAAGAAGGTTTACCAGGATGCTGCCTGGACTGGAGGGCTTGCCTTATGAAGAAAGGTTGAATAAGCTCGGACTTTTCTCTAAGGTGAGAAGGAGGATGAGAGGAGACCTGATCGAGGTGTACAAAATAATGAGAGGAATAGATAGAGTCAATAGCCAGAGACTTTTCCCCATGGCAGGATTGACTGGTACGAGAAGTCATAGTTTGAAGATATTAGGAGGAAAGTATAAAGGAGATGTCAGAGGTAGGTTCTTTACACAGAGAGTTGTGAATACATGGAATGCATTGCCAGCAGTGGTGGTGGAAGCAGAATCATTGGGGACATTTAAGCAACTGCTGGACATGCACATGGATAGCATGAGCTGAGGGGTGCGTAGGTTAAGTTACTATATTTTACATTAGGATTAAATCTCGGCACAACATCGTGGGCCAAAGGGGTTTGTTGTGTGCTGTACTTTTCTATGTTCTATCTCAATCACATCAATTGGGTAAAGTGAAAGCATCTTTATTTTGTTTGGAGCATTAGTGGCTGTTAAGTAACATCTAGAATAAAATTTCCTTTATTGTCATGTGATCTCAGGTATAGAAGTACAGGACTATAGTGAGAGAAGTTTTACAATGTCACCTCTTGTGGCACAATTTTAGGTACAAGCACCCAACTACAAATCTTAGATACAAAAGAGGTATAAAGAGAAAAGTAGTTATCTTATTTTTTAAACATTGTAATGTTAAAGTAAGTTAAAAATAAAATATAGCTGAAGGACTGGCATTTCATTCAGATAAAAGCAATTCAAATAAACATTACATTATAGCAGCTCAGAGCAGGGCCTTCCTCATGTGGTCTGACTGCCTGCGCTAGACCCAGTCTTGCCAAAAAAGGGTATAGTTTGTCAAACCTTCATCTTATACTCATGAGAACAATTCACAAGAATACCAATTTGAGGAGAAAGCCAATATTTACCCCACATGAGTAGTGCTTGCTAGTTAATTGGCAAGTGAACTCCGATTGATAGAAGAGTTGCCATAAGAAAATACACCATTAATACAAATTGACATTTATTGAAGGCTTTGTTCAAATATCAGCAATGCTTAATCTGTGTTGAGTTTACTTGGCTGGGTTATATTTAAAAATATGCAATCTTGTCGTTCAGTAATTTATATTGATAATAGTTATTGATCTTTATATGGATTGGAACGACACCTACAACTAAAATAAACATAACAAATTTGTCGGTTCTCTAGGTCTCAAAATCAGAATGGCTGGAAAGGCTACTACAATCCTGTTAGTGAGAATTAAGATCTAAAGAGATATCTGAACATCTAATGACTAACTAATAGAACTATACTATGCGTTTTCACATTAACAAAGCACGTGTATTAGCTCTACATTGTAGCTTCTAATTATTTATATTATGAATTTAGTTTTACTTCTTCATTTCACCACAAGGATTTTGTACACATTGTAACAATCTTCATTTACATCTATGGGGACTGACACAAAGGTATGCCATGTGACTTTTTGAAATTCATTGCAACCGCTGCTGCCTACCTGTGGTTCCTGTGGTGAATGGGAGTCATCCACCACTTTGGTCCAGCTCGTAGGATCTAGAGAGTCAGGTAGAGTTAACAATAAGATGTTTATTTATTCTTTGACTGATACGTCCCCATTTTTCAAAAACATTGTTCACATGACTCTGTGAAATCTGTTGCACTTAACAGATTTCTCCTAGCATTATCTTTTACAGCGGCATGTACATCACTTTCTACCAGCCTTTATCCCAATTATCATTGTTATTGAATAAAATTAACTTGCTATATTTAGATTTACACATTGCCTTCACAGATTCTCTTGATTTAGAGGCTTCATGACTCTCCTGAATGTGTTTTCTTCTGAATTGGAAGAACGGTAGCTTCTATTGGAACTGGTTTGAGACTTTGACAGTCTTCTGGAAAGTTTGAGGTTTATGGTTCCTCTCAGATCTCTTTTTAACATCTAGTTCATTCAATATACAATTGGTTAAGATCTGTGTTGCATTGGAATAATACTCTTTCCATTTTAGTTTATAATGGCTCTACTGTATATTATGCAAGATCTTTGTTAATTTTCATCAATCTGAGTGATTATACTTTCTCTTGTTTGTTCCATATTTTTTGATCACTTCCGTAACTTTGGTAAATTCACAATATCTTTTAACACAATTTTGGGCTTTTTGCTTCTTGTAGGATTTTACTTTAGAAGTTGTACTATTACTGAAAAAGATCATTTGTTCAACTTTTTTGTCTTACGTTCATCAGAGCAATGTGTAAGAAATACTAACTTCAAAGGGAACAGCATTTTTACAATGCACGAGCTGAGCATGTTGATTTATTAGCAAAAGAACTCTGGTTCATTGAGGTGTTGCCATGAAGAATGCACCAGTTAGGTAATAATTGACAATTAGCTGCCAAGCTTTCTTTAAATTTAAACCGGGTGGATTGATTTTGATAGTTCAAGGTATTGCTCAGAGGAATGAACCCTTGTTCAGTTGAAATAGGTGGGATGTGTAAGTGTTCTTTATGTCCGCAAAAAGCAGGGCCTTGTATATTAATATATGCAGTTTCCAGTGTGCAAAGGTGAGCATGAGCTTGACTAACAATTCTAAATTGATTAGCACATTCATAATTATTTAATAAGTGTTTCCAATTGCGAAATCATATCAAAAATTGGGCACTTTGTTTAGAGCTTTACTGACCACTGCTTGATTGAACATTGTCAGTACCTTGCCTATTATGAGCAGCTACTTGATACATTTTGTCAGTCTTTGGGACATACGGTCTACATAGCTAGCATCATACAAGTGCCAAAATTCACATAACATCTCTAAGTTGTGTGATAGGCAGAGCACATTTTGGTAAGGTATCTCAAATGATTTGAGCAACAAATGAAGCAAACCATTTCACGTTGCTCCTACACAGTAAAAACATGAGTCATGTTTGTCACTATTACCGTATTCAAGCACCATCACTTTAGGTAGAACACATCACAATCATCCATAAGAAAACTCTTGTAGACCATCCATAACAGAGTGTACTCTAATCATTGTGCATGTCCAAGATGGATTCCAAAGTAAATATTTTTGCATGTCTTCCATTAGCTTGATGGTCAAGCAATCCTCCACGTTTTTTTTAAAAGACCTCACAAGTATTGATATCTCAGCCCCCTTGTTCTGGTTGAATATCCAATTGCTTTCTAATAGCTTCTAGATAAATGTTCCTGACTGCTTCTGTCACAGGGCTTTGTGAAGAACATTGCAGAAATCATCCTCTCACTTTGAACCTAATCAAGGTTTTCAGATCACAAACTCCAAACAAAGATTGATCCTCATCCTCATTCCACATGGTACGCAAGAAAGTTAGTATGTTCCTGCTTAAATGCAGGCCTGTCCAATATTCACTTTCTTTGATTCCCTCAATATATGAGATGTGAACTGCACAATACCAAACTTGCAACTGCATTCTGTGAGAAAACACAACAGCTAGCTTGAATAAAAATACTTCCTAATGCCAATAATATACTTAGGCATGTTCTCAAACAGAAATGTGAACAAATGTCTTTACCTTCAATGTTACTCTTTGATTCCACAGGCATGTGAATAATTTATATTGCCATTGGATGTAATTTCCCTTTCTCCAGACTCCCTGGTTCCACAAAGAAACTTCCTGTTTACAAAGTTCTTTCCAGATTTCTTTAATAGGAAACTGCACATGTAATTCAAATCATTTCCAGGAGTAATTGCAGATGTTATGCTTCTGTCCAAAGTTTAAAACTGGTCACCCTTTGGGTAAATGTTCACATGTCTCCCTCTAATAGTGTAAGACAACATAGTTTATCTTTTGAGTGTAATTAACTTCAAGGTCATTTGGAATAGATTGACATCAGAATTATTATCAGGTGCTTAACCGGATGCCTCCATTTGTCTAAGTTTAATCTTTAATTCCTAAAATTTATACATTATGTCCAAAGATGTGCAGGTTAGGTAGATTGGCCATGTTAAATTGCCCACAGTATCCAGGGATATGTAGGTTATGTGGGTTAGCCATGGGGGAATGCAGGGTTACAGGAATAGGGTAGGGTGTGGATCTGGGTCAATGTGGACTGACTTTGGAATGGCCTGCTTCCACATTGTAAGAATTCTATGAAATCAAGTATTCAGGATCTTTAGCTATTTGAATGAGATTTAGTTTAAATTTGTTTAACAAGGATTGCACTGCAGTGTTTGAAAACTTCATAACATTCAAACAACTCAGATGCAAAATTAAAGAAGAAACTACATAGAACCGAAATTAAAAATAGGAACACATAGTTGTTCAATACATGAAACACAAAAATGTTACCTAGTCATATTTGTATATTACCTATTAAATCCTGAAGAGATGTCAAAGTACTTCACAAACACTTGGTACGCATCGTCCTGAGAAATACACAGCCTATTTGGACACAGCAAGACTGTTGAGTGATCATTCCATTCATTTTGGCAGTGTTGGATTGAGGGCTGAAAGTTAGCCCGGACACCACTTGAGCTCCCTGTTAGCTTTCATAGTGGTATGTACTGTTGAATGAGGTTTCAATTTGGTATCTCAGCAGAACAATAAGACTTCCAACAGTGCACTGTTGTTGCAATGAAATGTCAGTTTAGGATATGAATTACAGTGGAATTTAAAATTAACATTATGACTCAGAAGCAAAAGCACTCAGATCAAGACAAGCTAATAAATGAAATAAAAATGCTTTGAAGAAGTTCTTCATGAGAACCTAAAGTTAAAGGACCTTATAAAACCCCTAGGTTCTGCTGGACTACGTCCGAGCATCTTTTAAGAATTGGCTGCTGAAATAGTCAAAGCAGTGGCTTTAAGTTTTCAAAATTCCTAAATTCAAGAAAGCTCCCATCAGTTTCAAAAATACCAAACATGATTTCTCTGTTCAAGAAAAGAGGGGGATAGAAAGGGTAAAATAAAGGGCAATTTTCTTAACATCTGTCATAAGGAAAATGTTATGGTCGATTAATAAGAAGGTTAGACTGTGTCACTTAGAAAAAGTCAATCCAATCAGACAGAATCAACATGGTTTAATGAAAAGGAAATTGTGTTTGACTATATTATTGGAAAATTTTGAGGAAGTGAAAAGTAATGTTGGTATATGGAACTGGTGAATGTACTGTAATTAGATTTCCAGAAGGCATTTGACAAGGTGCTTCATCAAAGGGTGCTGGGCAAAACAAAAGTTCAGAGGGTAGGTCAAAGGGTTCATATTAGCATGGGGAGAGGATTAGGCAGTCGATAGGAAACAGAGAGTAGGCATAAGTAGATCATTTTCAAATGGACAAGATGTGATGAATAGGATGCCACAGTGATCAGTTCTGGAACCGTAAAAATATTTACAGTGTATGTAAATGATTCAAATGAAGGTTTTGTAACTAAAGCTACTATTGATACAAAGATAGAAAGGAAATCAAGTTGTCAAGAAAACATAGGAAGTCTATAAATTGATGTTGATAAGTTAGGTGGGCGGGCAAGAAGTTGGTAGATGGTATATAATGTTGTAAAATGTGAATTTGTCCACGTTGACAGGAAAAATAGAAAAGCAGCTTATGATTTAACCAGGGAGAATGAGATTGCAGAAGTCTGAGGTACAGAGAGATCTGGGTTTCCAAGCAGATGAAGCACAAAGTTAGTGTGCACTTACAGCAACTGATTAGGAAGGCAAATAGAATGCTGTTACTTATTGCAAGTGGAATAGAATACAATTTCAGGGATAAAAAAGCAAAGAAGGATGGAGAAACTCAGCAAGTCTCACAGTATCTGCCGACAGAGAAACAGAATTAACAGGCAGAACTGTATCGGTGTCTGAGCGGTGTAGACTATGGTGAGATGTGTGGCAGAATCAGGCAACAAGTACAAAGACTCATCTCAACTTCAAGATTAGATTAGGTTAGATTACTTACAGTGTGGAAACAGGCCCTTCGGCCCAACAAGTCCACACCGCCCCGCCGAAGCGCAACCCACCCATACCACTACATTTACCCTTTACCTAACACTACAGGCAATTTAGCATGGCCAATTCACCTGACCTGCACATCTTTGGACTGTGGGAGGAAACCGGAGTACCCGGAGGAAACCCACGCAGACACGGGGAGAACGTGCAAGATCATCTCACTCCATCTTTTATGTGTCTCAGAAGTGGCACGGCGAGTTCCCACTAGGTAGTGGTGAGTTATCAACTGATGGAGTTTAAGGTTTGCTAAACACTTTGCTAACACCATAATCAAATTCTAATCATAAGCAAATTCACTAAATAAGCTCAACGTTAGGAAACTTGACAAGGAAATTAGAGAACTGGCAGCCTCATCTCACTGCTTTCTCCAAACCACCTTTGATCAAAATGCAACTCAGAGCAAGATACATGGGCACCAGTCGCTCTCCTTTCTCCTTCATTGACATTGGTAACTCTTGGCACTTGCCCACTCATCATGACCATCCTGGCGCTTCTACTATTCATTGGTAGTGCACTCTGGAATCACAGACTTGCATTACAGTGAGCAACCAGCAATTGACATTGAAAGGCTTCAGTGAGGACATACTGCGCACAGGTACTAGGTTGCATCTCGAGTCTACTCTCTTGCTCTCTTCATGCTCGCTCAATCAGTCTACCTACATGATCATAGACCATAAAATCGTAAGTGCTCCTCAATCTGCTCTGATATTCAATAGGAAAAGCTTAATTTGACATTCCTCATACCCCCTTTCCTACCCTTTCTCTGTAACCCTTGACTTCCCTTTAACCAAAAATGTATCTGTCTTAGCCTTAAATTTACCCAAAGACTCTCCCCATACAGCTCTCTCTCGCAATGAGTTCTGAGACAAGGCCTACTGATCCTACACTCTCTGATAAGGGGATACATCTGCTCAGCATTAACCCTGTCAAGTTCCTTAAGAATCCAATATATTTCAAAGAGATCACCTCTCATTCTTCTAAGCTTCAGTGTGTAGAATCCTGACCTGACCTGCCTTTCCTCATAAAACAATCCCTTAATCCTGGAAACATTCTTCTCTGAACTGCTTCCAGTGAAATTATATCGTTCCTTTAAAAGGGAGATCAAGTACTCTAGAATTGGTCTCACCAGCACTTTGGACAGTTGCAGTAAGACTTCCCTACTCAGAGTCCAGCCCCTTTTAAATAAGGGCCAACATTTCATTAATCTTCCTGACCACCTGTGCTATCTTTTA
Source organism: Chiloscyllium plagiosum (assembly GCF_004010195.1). Lineage (NCBI taxonomy): Eukaryota > Metazoa > Chordata > Chondrichthyes > Orectolobiformes > Hemiscylliidae > Chiloscyllium > Chiloscyllium plagiosum. The sequence continues at coordinate 48,295,652 of NC_057712.1, forward strand.
TGAGATATTTTGCCGAATGCCTTCTGGAAATCTAAATACATCAACTGGTTCCCCTCTATCCAACCAGATTGAGATGTCCTTGAAAAACTGTAATAAATTAATAAGACAATTGATTACTCGTTGATAATGCCATGATTACTCTGCTTGATTAGGCTATAATTTATCAAATGTGCTGCTATTACTTCCTTAATAATCAATTCCAACAATTTTCCAGCAATAGATGTTGTGCTAATTGCAATAGCCTCCATGCTTTCTTTTTTTCTTGCCGATCAGCATACTCACATGGCCAAGCAGCTTGCCTTGCTGGTCAGCAGTCATCAGTAAAACAGAAGAACATCGTGCCATAAAGGAATGCACTACATCAATCTCACACCTATATCATGTTCAGCAACTTGTACAGCAACACACTTTATGTGTAACAAGTAAGCAACCATGTATTCAACACTTAAGGGAGTAGTCTCAATGAAAGTGTAGAAGCACCACTGTCAATCAAGGTGTCCTGGCATGTGAGGGCAAGGGAAGCCTCCATTTCATTAAAGGGAATTAGTCTGATTGGACTGATCTCGATCAGGGTGCATGCTTTTGCAGTTCTGGGAACGGACCACAGTCAGTCCATTGGAGCGTAGTGGTAAGTCCAGGAGTAGAGGAGTTGGTGAAAGCTATATAGTCCTTGAGCCATACAGACATATGTGAGGGAGCCAGGCCCAAATCTGTCCTGACAGTTCAGAGAGTGGACTATGGTCAGTGCATCTGGTCCATCATCAGAAACTAAAAAAACTAAAGAAGAAAGGGAAAGGAGATTGATGGGATGGTGGGGCATTGGAGAGGGTGGAGAGTGTGAGTTGGAAGGATATGGGGACAGTTGGTGAACTAGCAGACGTAGCCATGGCACTGAGTTTTGGCAGTTTAGCCACATGGACAAGGGACTTCAAGTTCTAGGCAAGGGAGCAATACAATTGGGAAGAGACCAGCAGGAGTTTGAGGTAACAGATAGGAAAACATTGCTGGGATGGGTATAATGAGAGAGGTTTCTCTACAGTCAGTAACACACTGGCTTCAAGGGGGAGTGGGGAGTATCAATGACAGCACCAGGCATGTTTACCTTATTTACATGGGTCTGGGTGGAAAGGGTAGGTTATGTAAATAAGTTGGTTGAGGACTTGTGGAAGTGTAATGTCTGAGAGGCTGATGGGAGAGAATGTGGGCTCCTAGCCACAGGCAGGCTGAGGTTGGAAGCAACTGATCGAGGAATGCTCATTGTCACCTTCCATTGTGATGCAAATGGCAAGTGCACAATGGGGAAGGAAATGGCTGGAAGCACACTTGGAGTGGGCAGGGAATTCATTCAACTCAGTGGGAATGCTCGCACCACACACTGTTCAGAGCACTATTAAAGGCAAAAAAAGCAGGTTATCTGCCTCTAAAAGGTCTAGTGTAGAGTCCTGTGGTATAAGTATTCCCTGGCCACTATGCACCATTGACCCTCCCTAAAGGTGGAACCTCTCTGACAAAACCACTTCTTGACAACCACAACTTTCTACACAGAGAGATCCAAATTAGATTTGATTACATTACAGTGTGGAAACAGGCCCTTCGGCCCAACAAGTCCACACCGACCCACCGAAGCGTAACCCACCCATACCCCTACATTTATCCCTTACCTAACACTACGGGCAATTTAGCATGGCCAATTCACCTAACCTGCACATCTTTGGATTGTGGGAGGAAACCGGAGCACCCGGAGGAAACCCACGCAGACATGGGGAGAACGTGCAAACTCCACACAGTCAGTCGCCTGAGGCGGGAATTGAACCCAGGTCTCTGGCGCTGTGAGGCAGCAGTGCTAACCACTGTGCCACCGTGCCGCCCACTGGGATTATCATCAAGAGGACCCAGGTTTCTAGCAGCATACAAAGCCATTCATACACATTGTTCTCCTGAGAGTGCTGGGCCTGGCACTACATGATAGCTACCACAAAGACACTGGAGGCAGACAGATGGTCACATGACTTGCTTCACTGACACATCTTCTGAGACTGGAGGCCATTCATTCCATATGCCTCTTTGCTGCTGCTCTTCTTCCTTGTGCATGCAGACGTCCTTGATTGCTGAATCCATAGGATCATCTTCTGCCTGGGGCTGAGCATTTCCTGGTCTCCAGCAGTCCTCTTCGTTTCAGCAAAATTGGACTTTTTTTTTCACTGGCCAGCTGTGGAGTTGTCACTCTGAGGTGCTTACCAAGCAGCATACCCTCATTCTCTATGCCAACCATTCCCAAAGAGGCGTCAGTACCTGAGCTGGTGGAGGGATTCAGAAGGCAATATTGATGATGTTTCATCCAAACCTTCTGTAATTTTGTCTTCATCAATCCAGAATGCAACCGAGAACAAGGGTGAGCAGAAACTGCAAAAGAAAAGAGAGAAGTTGTTGTGGTCATTAGTTAGATGCGGCATCAAATTGGGTTGAGAGTGAGTGTGCCAGTTGCATGCAGATAGCTACATGCTTGGTGGGAGGGCCAAATATTTTAGCATCCTCACAGAAGCAAGAGTCAGTCTTACGTGAGTTGTGGTTGCCTTCTCATAGGGGGTAAGAAGTTTGGTGTCAGGCAGGGAAGATTATAAAAAGTGGTCCAGCTGTCAGTGCTGCTGCAAGTGGGGCAAATGTGGTGAGATGTAGCAAAGAACTGAGGAGGCTGCACAGTAAATGGGCAGAGTTTCTAGTTTGGTGGTCTGCTGGGGGAGCATGAGCAACGAAAGATATTGTGAACAATAATGAGAGTGCTGAGGCATGGTTCTTGGTGAGAAGTGGATGCAGTAGCAGAAATAGAATGAGTATAAAGGCAGAGTGTGTAACTTCATAAAAACTGAAAGAACTGCAGATGCTGTTCTGAGGAAGGGTCATGGGACCCAAAACATTAACTTTTATTTCTCTCCACAGATAATGTGAGATCTGTTGAGCTTTTCCAACAATTTATATTTTTGTTTGAGTGTTTGTACTTAGACTGGCTAAGTGGAAAAGGTCATTGACTTTTTTTGTTGCGGCATTGGTGAGAGACCACATTTATACTGTGTACAGTTCTGACCTGCTTATTTAAGAAGGAATATGAATGTGTCAGGATTAGTCCAAAAAAGGCTCACTAAAGCATTTCCACAGTTAGGACGGGTTATAAGGAAGGATTGGACAAGCTGGGCATGGATCATCAGAGTTTTAAGAATGCGGAATGATCCTACTGAGATATATAAGATCCTGATTGGACTTGAAAGAGTGAATGATGAAAGAGTGTTTTCCCATGTAGGAGAGAAACTGGAACTAGGGACACGGTTTTAAATAAAAAGGGCCTTCCATTTAATGTGAAGTTTAGGAGAATAATTTACTTTCAAAAGATTGTGAGCCTATGGAGCTCTCTACTCCAGAGAGCTGTGGAGGCATAGTCATTGAATATGTTTAAGGCAGAGGTAGATTCTTGATTGAGAAAGAGGTCAAAGTTTATCAGGAGTTGGCAGGAAAATGGAATTGAGTCTGCAATCATCTCAAGAGGCCTAATAGCCTACTCCAGCTCCTCATGCATGCCTGTATGTGCACATCCTGTCACATGCACTTCTATTCAAGTATTAGAATCATAGAAAGCAGTCGTACAGCATAGAAAGCAGTCATTCAGCCCATTCTGCCAATGCCAGCTCTTTGAAAGAATTATCCAATTGGCCTGACTTCTTCTACAAGTTTACCTCTTCTACAAGTTCTATCTCCATCAATCGTTAGTCTACATTCCTGTTTCAAAAGCTGATCAAGTTAGCTTTTGTATTTCCAACATATCTGATGTACAGCATGGAAACAGACCCTTCGGTCCAACTCGAATGTGCCGACCAGATATCCCAACCTCAATCTAGTCCCACCTGCCAGCACCCTGCCCATATCCCTCCAAACCCTTCCTATTCATATACCCATCCAAATGCCTTTTAAATGTTGCAATTGTACCAGCCTCCACCACTGCCTCTGGCAGCTCACTCCATACACGTACCACCCTCCATGTGAAAAGGTTGCTCCTTAGGTCTCTTTTATATCTTTCCCCTCTTGCCCTAAACCTATGCTTTTTAGTTCTGGACTTCCCCACCCCAGGGAAAAGTCTTTGTCTATTTATCCTATCCATGCCCATCATAATTTTGTAAACCTCTATAAGGTCACCCCTCAGCCTCTGTCGCTCCAGGGAAAACAGCCACAGCCTGTTCAACCTCTCCCTATAGCTCAAATCCTCCAACCCTGGCAATATCTTGTAAATCTTTTCTGAACCCTTTCAAGTTTCACAACATCTTTCCGATAGGAAGAAGTTCAGCAACACTCCCCAGTACCTTATCATTAAGTGTATAAGTCCTGCTAAGATTTGCTTTCCCAAAATGCAGCACCTCGCATTTATCTGAACTAAACTCCATCTGCCACTTCTCAGCCCTTTGGCCCATCTGGTCCAGATCCTGTTGTAATCGGAGATAACCTTCTTCGTGTCCACTACACCTTCAATTTTGGTGTGATCTGCAAACTTACTAACTGTACCTCTTATGTTCACATCCAAATCATTTATATAAATGATGAAAATATTGCAATGTTCATTAACTGTTGAAGACATTTCAGTTCCGGGGTCAAAATCTCTACACCGCACAAATCAAGAATTGAGTTTATAGAAGCTCATAAATTAAACAAACTGGAAACAAAATGTAGGTTGATAAAGATGAGGAAAGTTAGAAGGGGGGAAAAAAAGCTGTGTGAAAATTAAAGATGAAGTAAATATACAAGAGAGAGAAGTCCAAAGATTTGCAGGTGAGGTGAAATGGCCATGCTAAATTGCCCCGTGGAGTCTAGGAATGTTCTGGCAAAGCGGATTATTCATGGTAAATGCAGCTTTACAGGGATAGTGTGGTGTGTAAGTCTGGGTCGGATGCTCTTCCCACACTTTATAGATTCTATTATTCCATGTACCTATGAGAGAATAGAAAGCAAGGAACAGAAACAGGCCGTTTTGCGAAATTGTCTTTGCTAGTGTTTGCACATCAGATGTCTCCCACATTTTCAACCCTATCATCATTACCTTCAATGCCTTTTTCCATCATGCATTTATCTTGCTTCCCTCAAATACAACTGTACTATTCACCTCAATTACTTCATGTGGTTGCCAGTTCCACACTCTCACCATCTATTCATAGGGCCAGCAGTGACTTAGTTGCTAACACTCTTGCCTCTGAGGATTTAATCTCAAAGAATTAAAGTTGACACTTCAATGCAGTAATCTGGAATATCCCAACTTCCTTCTCAACTTAGTGTAAAAGATCATACAATGCTATGTTGATAAAGAGCAGAGGAAGTTATCCCTAGTGTTCTATCCAATATTTATTTCCCAGAAAATCTGTGGTGTTTTAAACTAAGTAGTCATTATCACATTACTGTTTGTGGAAGCTCACTCTGCACAAATTGTCTGCAGTGTTTCCTACATTACCGCAGTGATGACACTTCAGAGATACTCTTTTGGCTGCAAAGTACTGTGAGACATCAGACGTCGCTACAGAAATGCAATTTTTTTTCCCCGAGTAAAGATTTTTCTTTAGAATGGTTGGAATTAAGAGTGACCATTCTATGGCCTCTAGGTTTGGTCTCCTTCAGAAAAGTAAGAATTTTCTCTACATCTACCACATCAGACCCAGTCATAAACTTGATGACTGTCTTTTCTTGATGTATGGTGTGCTTTTGAGAACCACAGATTAACACTCCCTGAAGAATTCCATTTGGTGAGAATCTTTGCTGAACTTTACATCATGATGATTGTAACATTTGTTTCTGTTCAATATCAATCATGTTTCTCTCTTTCAGTTTCTCAAGTTATTGTTTCTTTGCTTTCACGTGGCAAGTATGAGAACCAGAATAGCCTCAGGCCTCTCCCGGCAATGTTCTGTAACTAGTAGCTACAAGGTGTATAGGGACAAGCAATCTCCTCTCTCGCTGACAGAGAAGCATTTGGATTCTGTTCTGTCAATTGCAAGAGCAGTTAAACCATGCAGAAAATGAAGGCGTTATTCTTGTTTTTAAAAAAATGAATAGCTGATCATAGCTGGTCCAGCCCTTGCTGGATGAACTGTGTAAGTTTAAATAGAACACTTGTTGTGTTGGCATTCTGATATTTTGGTCCCTGAGGCAAAATAAATTCTTTTCCATGTGGCAACTTGTAGAAAATATTGATTGTGTGGTGGGCTGACATCTTGGCATCACTAATTTTTATTTCAACCACTTTGAGCACAGGTGACATGGTGGCTCAGTGGTTAGCACAGCTGCCTCACAGCGCCAGGGACCCAAGTTCAATTCCTCAGGCAACCATCTGTGGAGATTGCACATTCTCTCTGTTTGCATGGGTTCTCTCTGGGTGCTCCAGTTTCCCCCCACAGTCCCACAATGTGCAGGTTAGGTGGGTTGGCCATGCTAAATTGGCCATAATGTCCAGGGTTGTGTAGGCTACATAGATTAGCCATGTGAAAATGCTGGGTTCCAGGGATGGGGTACAGTTTGAGCCTTGGTGGGATGCCCTTCAGAGAGTCAGTGTGGACTTAAGGGGTTGAATGGTCTGTTTCCAAACTCTATGGATTCTATGATTCTTTGAGCACTTTTCTGTGTCCCTGCAGTCATGCTCCTTAGAATAACTACCTCAAATTCAGTCAGGGAGAGAAAGGTGTGAGTATAAGCGAGGCATGTAGAGGCATCCAGGTGCCTGAGCCCTTCAGCTTGTCTAATAGGTTTGAGATTCTTGCTTCCTGTGTGGATGAGAATAAGGGAGGATGGGCAAACTGACCATTGCACCTTGGTCCATGGAGTCATTCCAGAGTGGAAAGAAAAGAGTTGTAATCAGCGACAGTAGAGTTAGAGTAATAGACACTGTTCTCTGTCGCCCAAATAGAGCATTCCTAATGTATGCATTGCTTGCTTGGTGCTTAGGTTCAGGATATAGTATCTGGGCTGCAGAGGAACTTGAAGTCAGAGGGTGCTTAGCTGCATGGATAATTATGCAAACATTTAAAGGGGTTGGGGGTCAGCAGAGGTTAGAGTTTCCAGGACAAACAATAGGAGACAGAGTATTGCAAGGGTCAGGAATCTAACATCAGGCACAGCCGATCAGGGCACAAATATGAGAAGGGGTGCAGTCAATTCAGGACTGAAGTATTGTAATAAAATGCAGACAGTATATAAAAACAAGGTAAATGAGCTTGTAGCGTACATTAAAATTGGCAAGTAAAATGTTGTGCGTATTACGGAGATATGGTTGCAGGGGGATCAGGCCTGGAAACTAAATATCCATGGATAACACATCCTATTGAAAGGACAGGCTATTGAGCAGGGTGTGGGTGATGGAGGTGTTGCCTTGTTAGTAAGAAATAAAATTAACAGATACAGATACAGAGTCAGAAGTGCAGAATCTATGTGAGTAGAGTTCAGAACTGCAAAGGAAAAAGGACATTGATGGTAGTTTTGTACAGACCTTCTAGCAGTATTCAGGATATGGGGAAGAAAATTAATCAGCAGGTAGGAAAGGCATGTTAAAAAGACACTATCACAAAATCATAATGGACTTCAATGTGCAGACAGACTGGGAAAATCAGGTTGGTAGCGAATCTCAAAATGAGAGATTGCGAAATGTCGACAAAGTGGTTTTTTGGAGCAGCTTGTGGTGGAGCCAACTAGGAAACAAGCATTTCTGCATTTAGTGATGTGTAATGAGGCAGGCTTGATTAGGGAGCTTAAGGTGAAGGAACCCCTCTGAGGCAGTGACCATAATATAATAGAATTCACACTGTATTTTGAGAGAGAGAACATTGAATCAGATGTAACAATATTACAATTGATTGAAAGTAATAACAAAGACATCAGGGAGGAGCTGGCCAGAGCTGATTGAAAGGGGAGCCGAGTAGGGTAGATGGTGAAGCAGTAATGGCAGGAGATTCTGGAGGGGGGAGATGGGTAATTCAAGAGGTACACCAAGGAAGAAGAAACATGCTAAACGTGGAAGCCCAAAGTACAAAGAACAAAGAAGATTTTACAGCCCAGGAATAGGCCCTTGGCCCTCCAAGCCTGTGCTGATCCAAATCCAAATCCACTGTCTGTACCTATTGCCCAATTCCTGAGCATCTGTATCCCTCTACTCCCCACCTACTCATGCATCTGTCCAGAAGCACCTTAAATGAATCTACCATGCCTGCCTCTACTACCTCTGCTGTCAACATGTTTCAGGCACCTACCACCCTCTGTGTAAAGTACTTTCCACGTGAATCTCCCTTAAACTTTTCTCCTCTCACCTTGAACACGTGACTTCTCATTATTGAATTCCTCACCCTGGGAAAAAGCTTATCTCTATACATCCTGTCTATACTTTTCACGATTTTGTAGATCTCCCTCAATCTCCTTTTTTCTAATGAAAACGATCATAACATACTCAACCTCTTTTCCTAGTTAGCACCTTCCATACCAGGCAACACCCTCGTAAACCGTCTCTACACCTTCTCCAAAGCGTCCACATCCTTTTGGTAATGTGGCAACCAGAACTGTATACAGTATTCTAAATGTGGCTGAACCAAAGTCTTGAACATTCTTAACATGACCTGCCAGCTTTTATACTCAATACCCCATCCAAAGAAGGCAAGCATACCATATGCCTTCTTGACCACTCTATCCAACTGTGCAGTCACTTTCAGGGTACAATGGACATGAACTCCCAGATCTCTTTGCTCATCAAATTTTTCCAAGGTTCTTCCCTTTATAGTATAGCTCACTCTAGAATTAGACCTTCCAAAATGCATCACGTTACATTTGCCTGGATTGAACTCCATCTATCACTTCTCTGCCCAACTCTCTAGTGTATCTATATTCTCCTGTATTCTTTGACAGTTCCCTATGCTTTCTGCTACTCCACCAATCTTGGTGTCATCTGCAGACTTACTGATCAGACCACCAATGCCCTCTTCCAGATCTTTTATGTATATCACAAACAACAGTGGCCCCAGCACTGGTCATCTTAGCATCTCCAGCAACTTTCCCACCACTGACGTCTGTAGTTACCTGGAATATCCCTACTACCCTTCTTGTACAGGGGGACAACATTAACAACTCTCCCGTCCTCTGGCACTTCACCTGTGTTTAAGAATGCTACAAAGATATTTGTCAGGGACCCAGCTATTTCCTCTCCCACCTCCCTCAGTATCTCTCCTAAGTGAACTCTGATGCAAAGTAATCATTGAGAATCTAACCCATTTTCTCAGGTTCAACACACAACCCTCCTTTCTTATCCTTTAGTGGACCAACCCTTTCTCGAGTTACCCTCTTGCTTCTTATACATGATTAAAGGCTTGGGATTCTCCTTAAGTCTGCTCACTAAAGTTATTTCATGACCGCTTTTAGCCCTCTTGATTCTTTGTTTAAGATTGATCTTACTCTCCCAATATTCCTCTAAGGCCTGTTCTGTTCTAAGTTGCCTGGACCTTGCGTACGCTTCCCTTTTCCTCTTGGCTGGTTGCACACTTTCTCTCGTCCTCCACAGTTCTCGAATCTTGCCTTTCTTATCCCTTGTTTTCAAAGGGACATGCCTATCCTGCACTATCTTCAACCTATCTTTGAAAGGATATACCAAATATGGACTTCCCTTCAAATAGCTGCCCCCAATCCACATTTCCCAGCTCCTGCCAATCTTGATATAATTGGCTTTGGCCCAGTTTAGTCCCCTTCCCTTGGGGCCATTCTCATCTTTGTCTATGAGTATTATAAAATTTACAGAATTGTGGTCACTATTCCCAAAGAAATCCCTCACTGCAACTTTTACTACATGGTCTGGCTCATTCCTCAACACCAGGTCCAATATGGCCCCTTCCTTAGTTGGACTATTTACATATTGCTCGAGAAAACTTTCCTGGATGCCTCTGACACTAAGTGTATCCCAGTTAAAAGTTAAAAATCACACAACACCAGGCTATAATCCAACAGATTTAATTGGAAGCACACTAGCTTTCGGAACGACCTCCTTCATCAGGTGATTGGAGCGTCGTTCCGAAAGCTAGTGTGCTTCCAATTAAACCTGTTGGACTATAACCTGGTGTTGTGTGATTTTTAACTTTGTACACCCCAATCCAACACCGGCATTTCCAAATCATATCCCAGTTAATGTTGGGAAAATTAAAATCTCCGCCGGCACCGCTGCTGCGAACAATGCAAGGCCGAATGGGAACCATACTTCTGCCCCCTCTGTTGGCGCTACCCCAGCCACTTCTGCCCTGTCTGACATCACCCATGCCACACATTCCATGACTTCCGCCCCCTTTGTGGTCGCAGCCACTTCCGTCCCCGACAACGTCATCTACACCACGTGTTTTGTCACTTCCGCCCCCCCATGTCATCACTGATGCCACACGTTCCATCACTTCCATCACTTCCACCTCTGCAGCTGTCATCGTCGCAACCACTTCCACCCCCACGCATGCCACTCACCTGCACACCACCCACACGCCCTCCACGGATCCCACTGTCACCGCGCCTGCACCCCAGAACCCCGGGGTGAGCATCACTTCTGCAAATGATGTCACCCCCCACTGCCACACCAAATCTAGTCACAGTCTCTGCCTCCACTCCCAGCTGCAGCCCTATATCAGGTCCTAGCTCCCAGTCCTGCTGAGTTTTCACCAAACCCCCTCACTGAGGATAATAGATCAGTCTTCAGCAAAGTCCTTACCTTCATCCCCCTCCATCTATGCATCAACGAATTCAATAAGTGTTGTGACATCGAACACTTTTTCCATTGCCTCAGCCTCCGAGCTTGCGTTTTCAATCAAGACTCCCGCCCACCTTCTGAGGACCCGTTCATTCACCTCCAGCAGACCCCATCCATCTGGACACCCCATGCCAGTCTGTTACTTGCCCTTGACCTTTTCATTTCCAACTGCCACCGAGACATTGACCACCTCAACCTGTCTACTCCCCTCCCCCACTCCAACTTCTCACCCTCACAACACTCAGCCCTCCACTCCCTCTGGTCCAACCCCAACCTCACCATCAAACCAGTGGACAAAGGGGCTGCAGTGGTAGTTTGGCGCATTGACCGCTACACTGCTGAAGTCAGGTGTCAACTCAAAGACACCTCCTCCTACCTCCCCCTTGACCATGACCTCACCCACCATCACCAAACTATCATCTCCCAGACCATTTACAACCTCATCACCTCTGGGGATCTCCCACCTACAGCTTCCAACCTCAGTTTGGGAACCCTGCACCGCCCGATTCTACCTCCAACACAAGATCTGACTATCCCAGCCGACCCATTGTCTCAGCCTGTTCCTGCCCCACCAAATTTATCTCCACTTACCTCGATGCTGTCCTATCCCCCCTCGTCCAGGAGCACCCCACATACATTCGGGGCACCACCCATGCCCTTCACTTCCTCCAAGACTTCCATTTTCCTGACCGCCAATCCCTCATCTTCACCATAGAAGTCCAGTCCTTCTACACCTTCATCCACCATGACCAGGGCCTCCAAGCCCTCTGTTTCTTCATCTCCTGACGTCCTCGCCAGTACCCTTCCACTGACACTCTTATTCATTTGGCTGAACTAGTCCTCACCCTGAACAATTTCTCCTTCAATTCTTCCCACTTCCTCCAGGTGAAAGGGGTAGCCATGCACACCCACATGTGCCCCAGTTATGCCTGCCTCTTTGTTGGCTATGTGGAACAGTCTATCTTCTGGACTTACACTGGCACCACTCCCCACCTTTTCCTCCGCTACATTGATGACTGCATTGGCAGCACCTCGTGCTCCCACGAGGAGGTTGAACAGTTCATCAACCTCACCAACCCATTCCACCTTAACCTTAAATTCACCTGGACCATCTCTGACACCCCTCTCCCCTTCCTGGACCTCTCCATCTCCATCAACGGAGACCGACTCAACACTGACATTTTCTACAAACCCACCGACTCCCACAGCTACCTGGATTAAACCTTCTCCCACCCTGCCTCCAGGAAAAATGCTATCCCTTATTCCCAATTCCTCTGCCTCCGCCACATATGCTCCAAGCAGAACCAGTTCCACCATAGAACACACCAGATGGTGTCCTTCTTTAAAGACCATAATTTCCCCTCTCACATGCTTGATGATGCCCTCCAGCGCATCTCATCCATGCCCTATACCTCAACTCTTGAACCCCACCTCTCCAACTGCAACAAGGACAAAACCCGCTGGTCCTCACCTTCCACCCCACCAACCTCTGAATACATTACATCATCCTCCGCCACTTCTGCCACCTACAAAAGGACCCCACCACCAGAGATCTATTTCCCTCCCCACCCCTATCAGTATTCCAGAAAGACCATTCACTCCATGACTCCCTTATCAGATTCACACCCTCTACCAGCCCACACCTCACTCCCAGCACCTTTCCCTGCCACTGCAGGAAGTGCAAAACGTGCACCCACACCACTCCCCTCACCTCCGTCCAAGGCCCCAAAGGATCCTTCCACATCTGACAGAAATTTACCTGTACTTCCACCAATGTCATCTACTGCATCCGTTGTACCCGGGGTGGTCTCCTCTACATTGGGCAGACAGGATGCCTACTTGCAGATCATTTCAGAGAACATCTCTGGGACACCCCATACCAAACAACCCACTGCCCTGTGGCTGAACACTTCAACTCCCCCTCTCACTCCACCAAGGACCTTCAGGTCCTGGCCCCCCTCCATTGCCAAACCCTTACCACTTGACGCCTGGATGAAGAATGCCTCATTTTCCACCTTGGGACCCTGCAACCACATGTTATCAATGTGGATTTCACTAGTTTTCTCATTTCCCCTCCACCCACATTATCCCTGTCCCAAGCCTCCAACTCGGCACCCCTCCCCCCTCACCTCTGTCCAAGGCCCCAAAGGAGCCTTCCACATCCATCAATGTTTCACCTGCACTTCGACTCATGTCATTTATTGTATCCATTGTTCCCGATGTAGTCTCCTCTACATTTCTCGCAGAGTGCTTCAGAGAACATCTCCGGGACAGCTGCACCAATTAACCCCACCGCTTCATGGCTGAACAGTTCAGCTCCATCCCCGCCCCCACCCCTCCCCCCGACTCTGCCAAGGACATGCAGGTCCTGGGCCGCCTCAATACCCGATGCTGGAGGAAGAATGCCTTATCTTCCGCCTTGGGACCCTTCAACTCCAGGGCATCAATGTGGATTTCACCAGTTTCCTCATTTCCCCTCACCCCACCTTACCCCAGTTCCAAAGTTCCAGTTCAGCACCGTCCTCATGACCTATCCCATCTGTCAATCTTCCTTCCCACCTATCCGCTCCACCTTCCTTTCTGACCTATCACCTACATCCCCACCTCCATCCACCTGTTGTACTCTCAGCTACCTTGCCCCCCCGACCTCCCCCAACCCCATTTATCTCTCCACCCCGAGGCTCCCAGCCTCATTCCTGATGAAGGGCGTTTGCCCGAAACATTGATTTTCCTGCTTCTCGTATGCTGCCTGATCTGCTGTGCTTTTCCAGCACCACTCTTACTTTGACTCTGATCTCCAGTACTTGCAGTACTCACTTTCGCCTGCTAAATAATAGCCCATTTTGTATTAGATGCAGTATACTAGCTTGGATAGAGGATTCCCTGACTGGTAGAAGGTAGAGAGTACTGATAAATGGGTCTTTTTCAGGATGGCAGCCAGTAACTAATGGAATTCCACAAAGGTCAGATTTGGGACTAGAATGATTCATGTTTTACATTAACCAGCTGGATGAAGGTATGGAGGGCATTGTTGCTAAGTTTGCAGATGACACAGAGATAGGTGGAGAGGTAGTGTTGAGTAAGCAGGGAGGCTGCTGAAGGACTTAGATCTGCTTGGCAAATGGGCAAAAAAGAGGTAGATGGAATACAATGTGGGAAAGTGTGACGTAATGCATTTGGTAGAAAGAATAGAGGCATAGGCTATTTTGGAAATCTGAAGCACAAAGGAATTTGGGAATCCAAATTCAGGATTCTCTTAAAGTTAACATGTAGGTTCAGTTGGTTGTTAGGAGGCAAATGCAATGTTAGCATTCATTTCAAGAGGGCTGGAATATAAGAGTCAGGTATACTACTGAGGTCTATAGGGTTCTGAGCAGATTGCATTTGGAATATTGTGAGCAGTTTTGGTTGTCATATGTAAGGACAGCTGTTGGAGAGAGTCCAGAGGAATTTTGCAAGAATGATCCCAATATTAAACAGCTTGTTATATGTGAGGAGTTTGTGGACTCTTGATCTGTACTCGATGGAGTTTAGAAAGATGAGGGAAGGATCTAATTGAAGCTTACAGAATACTGAGAGGCTTGGATAGAGTTGACGTGAAGAAGAGGTTTCCTCTTGCAGGAAAAACCCAAGAGAAGAGCCTCCGAGTAAAAGGCACGATCTCTTAGAAATGAAATGAGGAGGAATTCTTTCAGCCAGAGGATGGTTAATCCGTGTTACCGGGGAACGCAGGAGAACAGGGTTGAGAAGCATATCAGCCATGATTGAATGGCACAGCAGAATTGATGGGCTGAATGGCTTACTTCTGCTCCTATCTGTCATGGTCTTATAATTTGTTAGTCTAATGACTGTTTGTGTGTCTCTAACATGTTCATGAGAAAGAAATAAAAGTGAATAAAGGAACCTAAGTGCCTTACAGCAATATCTGGAGAAGGACCTCTAATTTCTCGAGAATTAAGAGGAACCCTACGTCATCTGCATCAAAATTTAAATCAAATATGATGTGCATGTTAATCTGACTTATATAAGCAGTAGATCAACAGGGAAGATGCTAGACAAGTGGATAATAAATTGTGAGGCAAATGTGGGAAAGACAAAATTTGTAAAAATATATGTCATATATCACTAAATATGAGCAATGCTTTATGAGAATGTTCAACGATTATAGCCCAGTGATATGTCACATCTCACTGCACTGAGACTTGGAGAGACCAGTCACAACAGACAGAGATAGGGCATTAGTTTAATTGACTCATCCAAAAGACTGGAATTTTCAGAAACATTGGCTCCTCACAGTCCCTTGGGGAGTCAGTATTTGATGCATAAACCTTGACAACTCTCTGATCCGAAAGAAAAAGTATAATTTTGGCACACATCATAAAGCAATTTATACGAGTTGAATTTCAGAGAGCCAAGTCCATTTAACCTGTAGCAAAATCACAGATGCTTTTAAGTATTCACATGCATCTTTGATAAATATATATAAACAGGAATGTTGGCAAGTCTAACGTGAATGAACAAGAGCATGTTTTTACTGATAACATAGCTTTATAGGAGTTTCGCGATTGAAATGACCAGAGATATTAGATTATTAAAAGCTGAATGACTGCTATGACAACCGCCTACACTTAAACAACATCCAAAGCATTTCTCAGAAGCGATTATCTCTCAAAATTTGACACTGAACTGCATAAGTAGGTGGCACTAAAAGCTCGAGTGAACAAGAGAATGAGGAACATCTCTGTAACTAGGTGTCATGCTGAAACCCAAGAAGCGTAGATGTGGAAGATTGGGAAAATTGGAACTAATTCTAACTTTGTGTGCAGCTGGCTTTTGGAAATTGCTAATAGGTCATCATTCTAGCTGCCATTAGGCCTCAGAAGTTCTGTGATTTCAGCCTCAAGGAGATAGAATTGGCAAAATGCCCATCCTCAATGTCTGACATGTGCCACCACAATACCAAGCAACTCAGAGACTGCTCAGCTTGTGACAAAATACCTCAATTCTAAAAAAAATCATATTAGACATGAAACGTTAACTTTGCTTCTCTCTCCACAGATTCTGCTAGACTTGCTGAGTTTCTACAGCAGTTTCTGAGTTTACCTCAGATACCTGAGTTATTAGGAATGGGGAACACCAAAAGATGGAGGGCAAGCCAAGGGTCAGCAATTACATTTTGTTATCTACTTCTTCATGACACCCCACCCAGCAAACTAAATAAATGTAAACATAATCTTGCAGGGTCTCTTCAGCTCTCCTACAAGGAAAGCTGATTCAGCACCATAGAACATAGAAGAAAGAACAGTACAGCACAGTAGGCCCTTCGATGTTGTGCTGACCTTTTATCCTACTCTAAGATCAGCTTAACCAACACATCCTTTATTGTACTATCTTCCATGTGCCTATCTAAGGGTCGCTTCAATGTCCCTAATGTATCTGACTCTACTACCTCATTTATCTCCCCTAAGCCTTTCTCAAATTACTGTAAAATTATGCCTCATGATAGACAATTCTGTCATGGGAAAATGTCTCTGATTATCCACCCTATTAATGCCTCTCAACATCTTGCACACCTCTATCAAGTCACTTTTCTCCGATGAGAAAAGCCCTACCTCCTTTCTTCATATGACATGACCTCCAGACCAGGCTGTGTCCTGGTAAATCCTGCCTGCATCCTCTTTAAAGCTTCCACATCTTTTCTATAATGAGGTGACCACAACCGACCACAATATTCCAAGTCTGGTTTAATCAGTGCTGTATAGAGCTGCAGCATAACTTCGTGGCTCTTAAATTCAATCCCATTGTTAATGAAAGCCAACACACTGTCTGCCTTCTTAACAACCCTATCAACCTGGGTGGCAACTTTGAGGGATTCTCCACAGTGCCGAGAATCCCACCTTTAACCCTGTATTCTGCATTCAAATTCAACCATCGAAGGTTTTCCAGGCTGAATTCCATCTGCCACTTATTAGCCTGGTTCTGCATCCTGTCAATGTCCCACTGCAGCCTACAACAGACCGTCCACACTGTCCACAACTCCACTAACCTATGTGTCATCAGCAAGCTTACTAACCCACACTTCCACTTTTTCAGTCAAGTCATTTATAAAAATCACAAAGAGCAGACGTCCCAGAACCAATCCCTGTGGAATACCACTGGTCACCGAGCTCCTGGTTGAAGAGTTTCTATCAACCACCACCCTGTGTCTTCTGTGGGCTAGCCAATTTTGTATCCAGACAGGTTTTCCTGTATCCCATGCCTCCTTAGTTTCTGATAGAGCCTAACATGGAGAACCTTATCAAATGCCTTGCTAAAACAATGTACATCACATCCACTGCCCTAACTTCATCAACATATTTTGTCACATCCTCAAAGAATTCAATAAGGTTTGTGAGCCATGCTGACTATCAGACTACAGTTTTCCAATTATAAATCCTGTCTCTCAGAATCCTCTCCAAAACTTTGTCCACCACTGACATAAGAATTACCAGTCTTTAATTCTCAAGATTACCCCAATTCCTTTCTTGAACAAGGGAGTAACATTTGCCATCCACCAATCATCTGGTACTACTTCAGTCAACAGTGAAGATGCAAAGTTCATCCTCAAAGGCGCAGCAATCTCTTCCCTCAATTCCTGTAGTATCCTCAGATATATCCCGTCTGGCCCAGGGGATTTATCTATCATTACGTTTTTCAAAATTTTCAGCACCTCCTCATTCTTAACATCAAGCTGTTCTCAATATCAGTCTGTTTCATGCTGTTCTCAGAAACTTCAAGGTCCCTCTTAGTAGTCAATACTGAAGAAAGGTATTCATTAAGAACCTCCCCTACTTCCTCTGACTCCAGGTGCATGTTCCCGCCACTATCCCTGATCGATCCTACCCTCACTCTGGCCATCCTCTTGCTCCTCACATAAATGTAGAATGCCTTAGGGTTTTCCTTAACCCTACCTGCTAAAGCTTTTTCATGTCCCCTACCTATGTCCATTCTTCAGTCCCTTCATGGCTATCCTGTAACCATATGTTCCACATCACCCAAGGTTCTTTCAACCTACCATCCCTTCCTTGCTTCAGTGAGACAAACATGTTCAGCATTATCAGCAAGTGCTCCCTAAACAAACTGCACATTTCTGTTGTGCATTTCCCTGAGAACATCTGTTCCCAATTTAGGTGCCCTAGTTTCTGCCTAATAGCACTAATTCCCATTCCCCCAATTAAATACTTTCTGATACTGTCCGTTCCGATCCTTCTCCATGAGTATAGTGACTTCTGGCTGCTCTCCCTCCCCCTTAAGAATCCTGTAGACTCACTGTGAGACATCCCTGACCCTGGCACCCAGGAGGCAATGCACCATCTGGGAGTCTCCCTCGCGACCACAGAATCTGTTCCTCTCATGACTGAATTCCTATCACTATTGCTCTCCTATTCTTCCCCCTTCCCTTCTGAGCCACAAAGCCAGGCTCAGTGTCAGAAACCTGGCCACTGTGGTTTTTCCCGGTAGTTCACTCCCCACCCCACAACAGTATCCAGAATAGTATACTTATTATTGAGGGTCATGTTCACAGGGGCCCTGCATTGTCTGCTTATTCTCTTTCCCTCTCTTGATGATTACCCAGCTACCTTTGTCCTGTAATTTAGGTGAGACTACCTTCCTACAAATCCTTTCTATCACCCCCTCTGTCACCTAAATGACCTGAAGTTCATCTAGCTCCAGCTCCAGTTCCCTAACACGGTCTGTGAGGAGCTGGTGTTGGGTAGACTTCTCACTGGCGAAGTCAGCAGGGACAGCAGTGATGACCCTTACCTCCCACATCCTGCAAGAGGAGCAGGCAACTGCCCTAGAGTCCATCCCCTCTGGTCTAAATTGCCAAGAGAGATTGAGTAAATGAAAAGAAAAAAAACAACAAAAGCCTTGCCTTACCTGCCAAGTTTCCACACAGTTTTTTTTTGGTTAGAGGAGGATTAAGATCCTGATTCTCTTGTTCAAGTAGATTACCACCTGAAAATGTCTTTGTCTGATCAAGGCAAAGTCCTTGTGGTTATTTAGACAGTGAGCTGCAGACTACATTCTGGGGACATTATTCCACAGAAAAGTACCAACTTCAGCTCCTTTCATTGGATGCATGGTTGTTCAGGTATTATATAGGACTCCAGGAAAAAGGCAGGTGCAAGGTAAGTGAATTGCTCCTTCACTAGACCAACATTGACATAATGTGATAAATGGTCTCATTCTGTGCTGGAATGTGCCTATGATGTTTTGCAGATTGTCATTAGAATAGCAATTTGGGCAATTATTTTCTTTGCATGACAGCTCAAAAAGGATTGGAACCCATTTTGAAATTTTCTATGTTTTTATTTTCTCATTAATCTGGCCCTCCTACAAATTTGTCTTTCTTTTTACACTTTGAGTAAAATTCTAGCCCTGTAATTAGCAAGCGCTGTTTGTTCACAGAAAGATCTGCTTTACTCTTGTGTAATGCTCCTTGTTTCCTTTGACAGGATATCCAATTTAACGAGCCAAGTAACCCTTCAGAGACACCTCTCCAAAGAACTAACTTAGGTCCATGGTCAGTGATAGCTTAGGAACAAGATGAAAAAACATTTATTGCACTGAAATGTACAACTGTCTCCACTTTCGGACTGTGGATGCTGCGGATTAGTTAATCATTTCAAAATTGACATCAGTGGACTTTTGTTGAAATAAAAACAGTTTAAAGAAATACCCATCATCTGTGGAGAGAAACTGAGTTAATATTTCAGGTTGTTGAACTTCTACCAAGTACTGGTTGGACATGAGACATGGAGCAACATGGAATTGGAGGGCAGATCAAAACTTGAATGGAGAACAAGCTCAAAGGGCTGAAAGTCCTTTTCCTGTCCCTATGATCCAATATTGTATTTCGGATCTTGAGAGCAGGTTTGCACTGAAACTAGTCATAAAGTTTTTAAAGCATGAAAGAGGCCCTTCAACCCCTCATGGATCTCTGCCCAGAGCAGATGGGACTAGTTTAGGTTAGGAATTTATATGGCATAGAATGGTTGGACTGAAGGGTCTGTTTTAGTTCTGTATGACTGCATGACTCTATGACTGGACAGTTCATGTGCTCAGTTATTAAAATTACAAAATATTGTCATCACATTTGATTGGAAGGAGAACACATTGCTTTTTAGGTTTCTGAATTGCCCTTTCTAACATGGACACATCTGTTGTGCTGACCTTGGCCTTTAACTGATACCACTGCCTATCACTGTCTGCTTTGCACCGACTCTAATGGTAAGTGAAAAATAGGAAGCACTGCTAAAATGTACATTTTTATTGTCTAGTGCACTGTGCCAAATTATACTTGCAATTGCCATCATTTAACTTGTGAAATAACCTCAAGCAGATTAAAATATATTTTCATTAAATATTACAGTGAAAGCCATTCTAATTCAATTCATTGAGCTTTTCAGTCCAAAAAGCAAGAATTAAAATTGGCAAGCACGCATTATATATCTTTCTGTGAAAGATATTGAATTTTGGAACTCAACTGTGTAAAGTACCACACAAATGAAAAGACAAGAGAAGCCAAGAATTCTTGTAAATGAGACATGATTGCAGCATGGAGTCAATATTTTGGGGTGGTAATTTTTGTTTAAATCACACTGTTACCATCAAAAGAATGTAGTTGCTGGTACAGTGCAGTAGTGTACAGTAGTTCCAGCATCAATGACATGCCAAAAAAAAAAAATGGTTTGGATGAATAGGATTTAAGGTTCCGAAGGCTGAGAGAAGCAATGCCATGCTGTTTCCTGGGATGAATTGTACTTGTGGAAATGTCATATCAAAGAAGTCAACTGACCAAACATCAATATTGCAGATTGAAGATTTAAATATTTTAACATGCTGAGGGAGGTTGTCACGTGAGGTGATGGAGAAGGTAGGGTTCAGAAAAATTCAATACATTTTTCTTGCTGGTTGAGCTGGCAGCAAGAGATAGAGCAGATGGTTAATGCTAAAAATGTCAGTCACCTGAACTTATTGATTCCTCCGGACAAATCTGATTACTTAACTCAAAGTGATATCGCTAACTGGATACACTGTTCACGAAGAGCAAACCAACACCAATGTTTGCTACCCTCACTGCTCCTGGCCTGTCCATAACTGAATTTTAAAATCAACATCCCTATTCTAATTTGATCTGTAGCCCTGATCCTTCCACATCTCTATAACCAACCTGCAGTCTTCCATCCTTGTATTTACTCCTTTAAATCTAACCTCTTGAGTACCTGTTACACTAATTGTTTTATCCTTGGCTGCCCTGGTTGCATCTTCCTGAGCCCAATGTAAGATATCTACCCCAAACTTCTCTTTTTTAGGTGGCTCTTCCAAATTGAGTTCTTTCTTGTCCTAATATCCATTTATTTGATATGGGCTAGTTTTTAATCTCCCAATGGAGTGAGGACTCAGATTGAACAAATAAAAAAATTAGCATCAAAAGGCAGTGAAGGGATCAAATGAGGTGATGGCAATGAAGTTCAGATTCATCAGATTTCATGTGGAAACTGGCATTATATTTTCAGATAATATCGCTGTATTGCTATAGATACACAAGGTTCGGGAAGATGATCCATTTTGGAACTGTCTCTTTAATTCAGAAGGGAGCAATGAAGGAGGCCATGTGAACTGCTTTGACTTTTGCTCCACAGTTAGCTTGGTTCCCATACAGGCAGGGAGCTTACTGGAAGAAAAGTGAAGAATATTCACACCTTAAAATAAAAGCTAACAGTGGTCAGACTTTTGATTTCTAATTTCTTAGATTTGAAAAGAGAGAGCGATCTCACAAAGAGAAAAAAAGAGGCAAAAGCTTCAGCAAATGTGATCACCTGTGAGCTCTATGTAAGCAGCCAGTTAGAAAGCAGGACACCAAAAAGGACCAGCTATTGCCAAAGAAATGCATCCAGGGGAAATCTGAAGACTAAGATTCATTTGCCCTGGTAAAACTGAAAGGAGGAAGTGCTGGAGTGAATCTTATTGCAAGTGGTCAGTCTAAAAATTCTTCACAAAATGAGGGAAACATCTTCAATGGTCATTCAATGTTATTACCAATTGAAATGGGGAATTTTGAACTCATTGCAAGCTGGCAATGGCTGTAGACAGTTTGTTATAAAGACCATTATTCTGTGGAGAGTGTTTTCTAATATATACATTATTGAAACATTGGAGAAGAATGATGCAGATAAACAGGTTAGAGTGCAAGCAAATTGAGAAGGATAAGGAGTGATAGATTACCATGGTCACACCCACATGGATTGTCATATGTGTATCAGCTAATGGTCATTTCTGTGAAGGAGTTAAAACCAATTTGGAGGGCTTTTCAGTTTTTGTAAGTAAGCTTTCTACAAATTTTCACAAAGCAGTTTCAAGTGTCATTTACAATCTAAGATAATCTTTTATTTTTCTCAGTACAGGAATGGCAACTGTCTAACACAACAGTTAAAAGAAGGGAATTATTCTGGCAGGGGTATGGTCCTTGTGCTCACGTTCATATTAAAGATGCCCTTTTTTAAATTGATTATTATAAAAAAGTTTTAATGCATGTGGGATACATTCAGATTGTCAATGAGCACATTGCTAATAAAATGTGAAGGAGAGTTTAAACAGCATTTTGCAGGATGCCATCAGTATATGAGCTGTACAGTCATGAATCAAGAATCCTGCATAAAATATTTATGGCTGAATTGTCATTTAGCAGGAAAGTGATTGATAAAATACACTTCTGCAAAGGAGTAGAATAAAACTACAAAACAAAAGACTTCTCAATGAAGTCACGGTTTCTGTAGTCTGCAACTTTTCTGTGGTGTGTAGATCAGAGCAACCATACATCTTCCAAGGACTGGTAGGGAATAAAATTATTTTCCTTCAAATGTCAACAATCAGTTTAAATCTTATTCTGCAAAACACAGCAACAGGAACAGGCTATGCAAGTCTGTTGCCCCATTCAATTGGATCATGACTGAACTTTGTCTCAACTCCATCTACCCATCTTAGTTTTGTCTTGACATGTTTGTCCAATGAACATCTATCAATCACAGTTCTGGCATTTTCAAATGATCCCTTTGCCTTAGCAGTTTTGAAAGGGAGGGAGAGTTTCAAACTTCCCCTCCCCTTGTTCTCCTGGCATCACCCATCATTTGTAATTTAAAACAATGCTCCCTTGCTTGTGGCTCTTCTGATCCACCCTATCATATTGTTTACTCATCTTAAATGCCATATTGAAGCCAATTATCAATATTCAATGTTCAGGGGAGAGGAAACTTAGTCTACATAGCTAAAGCTCAAGCCTTTTAACTGGTAGAAGGTAGAAAACAGAGGGTTGCTTTTCAGACTGGAGACCTGTGACCAGTGGTGTGCCACAAGGATCGGTGCTGGGTCTATTTATTT
Organism: Chiloscyllium plagiosum; assembly: GCF_004010195.1. NCBI lineage: Eukaryota > Metazoa > Chordata > Chondrichthyes > Orectolobiformes > Hemiscylliidae > Chiloscyllium > Chiloscyllium plagiosum. The sequence goes on from NC_057712.1 coordinate 48,318,855, forward strand.
TCGTTATTTATATAGATGATTTGCATGTGAACATAAGAGGTATAGTTATTAAGTTTGCAGATGACACCAACATTGGAAGTGTAGTGTTCAGAGAAGAAGGTTACCGTAGAATACAATGGGGATCTTGATCAGATGGACCAATGCGCTAAGGAGTGACAGATGGAGGTTAATTTAGATAAGTGAGAAGTGCTTCATTTTAGAAAGGCAAATCAGAGCAGCACTTACACACTTAATGTTAAGGTCCTGGGGAGCGTTACCGAACCAAGAGACCTTGGCGTGCAGGTTCATAGTTCTTTGAAAGTGGTGTCGCAGGTAGATAGGATAGTGAAGAAGGTGTTTGGTATGCCTTCCTTTATTGGTCAGAGAATTGGGTGTAGTAGTTAGGAGGTCATGGTGCAACTGCACAGGACATTGATTAGGGCACTTTTGGAACATCATGTGCAATTCTGGTCTCCCTCCTATTGGAGGGATGTTGTAAAATTTGGAAGGGTTCAAAAAAGATTTACAAGGATGTTGCAGGGTTGGAGGATTTGAGATACAGGGAGAGGCTGAATAGGTTGGGTCTGTTTTCCCTGGAGCATCAAAGACTGAAGGATGACCTTACAGAGGTGTATAAAGTCATGAGGGAATGTATAGGATAATTAAACAAGGTCTTTTCCCTGGGGTAGAGGAGTTCAGAATTAGAGGGCATAGGTTTAGGATGGGGGTGGGTGGTGGAATTTAAAAGGGGCCTAAGGGGCAACTTTTTCTCACGGAGGATGGTGGACATATGAAATGAGTTGCCAGAGGAAATGGTGGAGGTTGGTACAATTACAAAATTTAAACGGCATCTGAGTGGGTATACAAATATGAAGGGATAAAGTGCTAGCAAATGGGACTGGATTAAGGTAGCTGGTCAGCAAGGATGAATTGGATCAAAGGGTTTGTTTCAATGCTGTGCATCTCTACGACTCCATGACCCTGTAGTTCACTTCTAGCTGCACTGTTTCAAAATATCCTTGAGGTGTGAAGTCCAGAACTAACTAAAGTCTGTCCAGACAAGATTGAGCTACAACTGTGACACAATTGTGGCAAAGCTTCCCTGTCTGAATATTCCCAGTCCCTTGAAGTGGAAGCTCAAATTCCAACAGGCTTTTTAATTAACACTTTTAATTAACACCTTTTAATGTTTCCCCTTCATTGTGGCATAACTTTGTTTGGTTTGTGTCTTCCTGAAGGGCTGTAGAACCTATTGTTGTTTTGACATTCACACACACTTATGTTTGGCACAATTAAAATACAAAAAGAGAAAATGCTTTGGGTTTAGTCCATTGTCATCAAGATGACAGCAGCAGAGGCAAGGCAGGCTAAGTAGCGAAAAATGGCACCTGAGGATTGGCGACTTCGTTGTTGGTTTGCTTAGTGCGGGTGGCAGCAGAGTGGTGGCAGAAGGGCATCACTGTGACATCTACGAGGTGAGTCCAGTGGCGAGAGATGAGAGTCTGACATTGGTGGGTGCAGTGCAGATGATGGAGAAGAATCGACGCAGTGGCGAAAGTTGGCCACCTGAAGAGTGGCAACTTCAATGTGGCTTGGTCCAGTGTAGATAGCGAAGAGGCAGTGGAGGGGGGATGGCAGCATAGACATCATTGATGATGAGCTGGCTCAGGATTGATGGACTCCCATTAAGCTATACTTTTCTACCTTTTTCTTCTTATTTTGTAGGTACTCAATGGGGCCGGATCGTGACGAGAGTGGGAAAGCTTCTCACTGTAAAATACATGTGACAATTAAGTTATTCATAAATGATAATATCATGATAAAAAACCATTGCGAAGTGCCCATCCATGTGGATACAAGCTTAAAGGAGTGCTGGCAGTGTAATTTCAGGGCAGAAATTTAATGAGCTATGAAGCAATGCGAAAGGCACAGAATCATTTCTCCATGGGAAAATTAGGACAAAAGAACTGAGGGTCATTGACAAAGGCCTGAAGCGAAATGTAGCTCAAGAATTAAGTGCTTTGCTGTGAGTTATTAGCTAACACACTAGACTGCCACCTTGCATAGTGAATGTTTAATCAACTGATTCACTAAAAGAAAAGAAAAGATATGGAGAGAGAGAGACAGAGAGAGACAGAGAGAGACAGAGAGAGACAGAGAGAGACAGAGAGAGACAGAGAGAGACAGCCAAGGAAAGTGCCTGGGCAACAGGACAATGAACTAATCAGCCATTCTCTCTGGTTTTGTGTTTGCATATTAATCATGTCACTAGAAAGGGAGGAAACAGGGAGTCACAAATCAGCTTTTACTGTATAAATGTGTTGAAGAACTGACAATGGGAATTGCTGATCGTGAACTGAGGCCTCACTACTTTAAAAATAAATCCAGAATCTTAACTTCTTCTGTGCTCCTGGCTTTGGTGGAAAAAGTTTTGTGGTAAAATGATGGCAGTCAAATAAGTGTAGCTCCAAATGAGGTAGGAGCCTGTTGGGGACTGAGGCAGTGAGGAGCTCAGCAAATAGTAATGAAGAAAGGCTAACTAAATACAGAGAGATATGAGCCAAACATAGGCAAGTGGCACTAGCTTAGTTTGGGAACTGTCAGCATGGACAAGTTGGACTGTAGGATCTGCTTCATTATTGTATGATTCCATGAATCTATGAAATTTCCAGCACTTGTCTCTGTTCTGACCTTTGGACAATCTTTGAGGTGAAATTAGATAAACACAAGCTATTTGTAAGTGTCTTTTGACAGAGAGAGCTGGATTTTTGCACAGCTATGATTAAATTAGGAACCAGTTACAATTTCTTCATCCTCCTGAAGACTGACGCTGATGTCTAAGAATTGGGAAGGGTTTGAGATGCTAACAGTGAATTCTGACAAAAAGTGAATATGCTCCAATTGTAACATTGCAAAGCCAGTCTTTACTGAGAAAGCTTAATGATCAGTAGTGAACTTTGCAAACAAGTGAAATGGTGCAGGGACAGAGAGATGGTGAGGGGATGAAGAAGCCATGGAGAGACGGAGCAGAAGTGAAAAGACAAAGAACGAGCAGAGAGATGGAAGAGGAATAAGGAGTTGGACAAAGGATCAAGAGATGGGGATGAGATGGAGATATAAACAAGGCACAAAGAGATAGATCAGGAATGAAGAAGGAAATGTCAATTCTTCAGTGGCATCCACATTGTTAAAAATGAACAGATTGATACGGATTAGGTCTTGTTAAGCAGGTTTGGTCATTGAGGCACAAGGAGAAAGTGAGGACTGCTGATGCTGGAGATCAGAGTCAAATAGTGTGGCACTGGAAAAGTACAGCAGGTCAGGCAGCATCCGAGGAACAACAGAATCGACATTTTAGGCATAAGCTCTTCATCAGTAATTGAGGCATAATTCAACTTGATTATAGTCTGAGCAGGGAAGATTTTTGCATTTTGGGTATGAGGTGGGATTGGGCGACAGTGTGGCAATGGAGGAGAATTGTTTGAGGAGAAAGTGAGGTCTGCAGACGCTGGAGATCAAAGCTGAAACTTTATTGCTGGAACAGCACAGCAGGTCAGGCAGCATCTAGGGAACAGAAGATTCGACGTTTCGGGCACATGCCCTTCTTCTGAAGAAGGGCATGTGCCCGAAACGTCGAATCTTCTGTTCCCTAGATGCTGCCTGACCTGCTGTGCTGTTCCAGCAATAAAGTTTCAGCAGGAGAATTGTTTGGCCTGTCTTAAAATACAAGAGTGAAAGGAGGCTATTAGGCCGATCTAACATGGTCTGCCATTCAATGATACCATAACTGATCTGATAATTCTCAATTCCACTTTCTTGTTTTTACCCTATAAGTCAGGAATTGATCTGCATACCAACAGCCAGCCTCGCATATGTCACCAGCGTCTAGATAGTAGACAGGAAGAAAGTGGCAAAATGATTTTTTGGAGGCCATTGCTGGAAAGTTGGGAGGGGACAGTAGGTGTTGGCAAGCTAGCTTGTTTGGTGTGAGGGAAGAAGTCTAGATAGGGGTATGTCCAAGTTGCTTAATGTGGCCTAAGAGAGCACCCAGAGGACAAAAGCCTGGAGTATGGGAAAATCTCACGAACTATCAAATTCAGCCTCTGAAATTCTGACGCCAAAGCCTGAAGAGAAGCTTATGGCCTGCTTCAGTTAACTTCCAGAATGTTTTCATGAAGTAGTCACAGGAAGGTTCTGAGATCACACTGTTGCTCACTCTTGTATAATTATACACATCGAGAAGAAATCAAGACATTCCCTCTCCACTAACGTTGGGATAAACATAGTTCAGCTACTGAACAGCAATTTTGAAAACAGGCCTTGCTGGCATAGAATAGAATATGGTGAGTATATCTGGAATTGTCTCCCACAAAATAGACTACATTTTTCTGAGGACAGTCAAAGCTTGTATGGTGGTGGTAAATACATTTTCAAGAAGGGTACTAGGAGAGAAAGGCTAGGACATGACCCAGTTCATGTTCTTCATGTTCTAGAAACACAAGGGCCCACAGAAACTGTAACAGCAGAAAGACAGGGCACCAAAGCAAATCCTTCCAATATATACAGGTATAGCTGATTCTTCCGGTATCCTCATAAGTTCCACAATTAGTCCTGCAGCCATCAATCCAACCTGTGCAGTTCCATCAACAAGAAAACAATTAGTAGTTGAGAATATCCAGACCCTTGCAAACAAATTCACAAGATGTCAAGGATAAATGAGGAGAAAATTCATTGACCATGTACCAATGCCAATACAAATACAAATAAAGTGAATTTATTGTCACTAGACATGTTTATGTTGTGTCTCAAATAAATGTAAGGCTAAAGCTGAATAAAATATAGGCACTAGACACAAGGAGATCAACAAAGGGTAGTGGAACCATACACCAATTCTCTTGCAGTTCTGAATTAAATTCCTGATTTCTATACCTTCAACATCCCTCTCCAGCAATCCACATTCGACTGGTGACCCCCACAGCACTTTTATTTTGCAATCAGTGTGCAGCTCATCTACCATCCTCATGGCATCAGCACTGTAGTTACCTTCAGGATCCCTATAATCTGGTATTCACTGTGAGGAATGCTGTTCACACAATTTGCCAGTCCTTGGTGGAAGATCGGCTAACCGATTTACAATTTCTGAGCATCCCAGCAGGAATACTAGTGAGGACATTGGTCACCCTCTACTGCCAAAGACAATACATACTAGGAGATATCAGGTGCTGTGGCCAGTCTACCAGAAAACTAACATGGTATCACTAATGCTAAGACAGATTTCACTGTTAATTGGGCCATTCCAGAGAATCACGTCTCAATCCTCCCCCCTCATCTCACAAACAGTCTGCAAAATGCATGGTGAGCTTGGCTACATGGAGAACCTGCTGCCTTTTCTCAGGACGCGAATGTGCCTGCTGCCTGACCCCTTCCATTAGATGCACTGGTTACAATAATGCAGCCAGTTAGACCAGACTGCTCTGGCCTACAACTAGATGCTGAAACCAGGCAACCAAGTTCCTAAAGTGCACAAGCTCTCCTTTGGAATTCTTTAATTGAATCTATCAACATCCCACTGACCACAGTGCATCTTTTCAGGAACCACTTCAGCAGGAGCACCAAGAGAGGGAAGCAATCATGCAAGACCATGCTAGGAGCTTCTGTCAGGGTGATTTATAAATAACTCTGCTACCTTATAGATACAAAGGTAATTGAGTTATTTGATCTGTTTGTGTTTATTGTAAATATGATGTCAGAGTTCACATTCACTGTGGAATGAGGATGTCCCCAGGTTGAAATGATGCAAGGCAACTGGATGGGGATGCTTGGTGCCAAACCTGCTGTTCCTCTGCATCAATTTACTCTACCTCCTTGTTATGTTCTTTTTCCTGTACCTCCTCTTTCTGCACTGATGAAGATGAGTCACTCAATGAATAAAATTATGGGGAAGGCTCCAGATTTCTTCAGTCCTACAAGCATCTTCCTGATTAACAAGGACAGCAGAAATATCACACAAGCTAAAAATGGCCTTCTAAATGGTGGTGGCATGACTCTCATATTAACTCTGTGGCTGTGCTCATGTTTCTGACATGATAAAAAAAGCCAAGGCTGAAAGAGGTAGCCTTTGCCACCCAGTGTGTGGCTGTAAACATGATGGACTTGTTGGAAAGAGGGCGGCAGAGAGGACTTGTAAAAGATAAATATACTGAGGCTGTTCCTGGGTAACCAGACATAAAAGTTTGTGGGCAGCACGGTGGCACAGTGGTTAGCACTGCTGCCTCACAGCGCCAGGGACCCGGGTTCAATTCCCGCCTCAGGCGACTGACTGTGTGGAGTTTGCACATTCTCCCCGTGTCTGCATGGGTTTCCTCCGGGTGCTCTGGTTTCCTCCCACAGTCCAAAAATGTGCAGGGTCAGGTGAATTGGCCATGCTAAATTGCCCGTAGTGTTAGGTGAGGGGTAAGTGTAGGGGAATGGGTCTGGGTGGGTGCGCTTCGGCGGGGCGGTGTGGACTTGTTGGGCCGAAGGGCCTGTTTCCATACTGTAAAGTAATCTAATCTAAAAAAAAAAATATCCATAATTTGACACAAATCAGTGGTACATTGAAGAAGAGGCATCTCATTCTAAGGAGAAGAATACCAAATTGCTGTGGAAGAATATGTAAAGCAACATGGGAGTAGTGATTATCATTATGGGTCTTGGGAAGCAGCCATTACACGTGCTCTCTTATCCTGTTCTACTCAGTCCATGAAGATGGAGCATTGCTGACTTCCCTGAAATAACAGTGGACTGCAAACTGGGAAGTGTAGCTGATGCCATAAATTGCAGTCTGGAATAAACCTTTCACAAAATAGGGATGGAGCACAGTGACCTTGACAACTCCATGCTTTGGTGTGAGGTCTGGGTGTTGGCTGTAGCCAGTGACAAAAGACAGTGACAATTCAGCTAGTGAAGTGAAGGTGCCTTAGAAGTTCAGAAACTTCAAGTCAGGGATAAGTTAGACATTCTGATCATCTCCAACTCTCGCTTATCTTGCTGGCCATTGTCCTCCAACCTCAAACCTAAACAGGATGGCGAGAGAGGTCAATGTGGGTGCAAAACACATTGTAGGTAGAGAGGAGGAGTGACAAAGGGCTACAGAGCACTGGTCCTGGCCGAAGATGTTCTTTGAGGCCTCAAGATACAAGAGTTGCTTTGTTCAACTAAGGTTTATTAAGAGCTATTGGAGCTATTGAGCTCTTATCTGCAAGTCAGTCAACACATCCTAGTTGGAGACATCAATTGCTCAGGCAGGAAGCATGGATGTTGATGTTACCAGTATCATTAGTTATTATCGTGGATCACTGTATGAGATCTAACTCTAAGTCTGTACTTACATCCATTGCGCAGACCCCTAATCTCATTTTTAAAAATATTTCCAAATAGACATATTACTAAAGTCAGAAATGTGGGGGTTTCTGAACAACTGTTCTGTTTCTCCAACTGTTGCCAACCAGAACAGTTTAAACATGAATCAGGTTCAGCAAACAGAGTTTTTGTGATCTCCAGTAATAGTTTAAAACCCCTTTTGCGGCTAACACAAAGCTTTCTTCTGTCAGTTTGCCTGTTTCCCCTCAAAACACAGGCACAGCTTACATTCCAATGAGACTACATATCCTATTAAAATCATTAAGCCCATTTGGTTAACATTTGACTGTGTTGAAGGACATGAGGTTGATAGACAAAAGAATTGCCAACAAACAACGTTGCCTTTGCTTTTTTAGCTGACTCAGCTTATTGTTGCATGGCTGATGGATGGAAGATGAGCTCAGAAATTTCCTCTCAACACAGGAACAAATTTGAGAATTATAAAAATAGCCCAAGGAAGATTAAAGCACAGTAACATTGTGTTTCAAGTCGCATGGACAAAGTGTTCACTTTATAATGAATTTCACACTTCATTTAGCCTATTATCAAGCAATGTAATTCCATTAATGTAGGATTAAAATTCCTCTAATTTATTAGGAATAAATATTTCTTTTGTAAAGGATTAATTATTATCTAAGATAATAAATTCCACTAATTGTGTTTTACAAAAGAGGATCACCTATATAAGATGCTTAATTCTGAAAGTGTTTACAGATGATCAGTCCTTTTATTCTAATAAATCAGAGAATTAAAAAGTAAAGAAGGTTGGGCAGGGGTGTCATGGGAAGGCAGTCAGTGTATCAAGTATCTGCCAGCTCTTAAAAGGGGCAATTGACTTGCCAGATATTGTTCAGCTGGTGTAGTGCCATCATACTGAGGCTTTAGACAAGGGCAAGACTGCCCTCACACTGTTAAGCAACAATCTTTGTTGACTATGTAAACTATACACAGCATTAGATGGAAAAGAGCATTCCTAGAATGTTGCTAGTTTGGTCCAATTTTCAAATATGTCTAAACATCAGCAGTAATTAACATTTTCTTGACATTTCTTGACAAATACTAACATTTCTCTCACTCCCATCCTACCCAGAAGTCTCTTTTTGATTCTGTTCACAGCACATCTTAGGGAGGGATGGGATGTTAGTGATGCATTTTCTGCTGGTAAGAAGGCAGAAAGTTAAGCAGACTGGGTATGTAAGCAAGGACTGTCACTAGCACCTGGAATGGAGTCACCATGATGACCTGAAGATAAGGGCATTGAAGAGGGATCAATGAAGGTTCAAGTGAGAAGGCCAAGCATCAGCATCTGCAGGAAGAAATGACACAAAGGGGAAGGGATGTGGCTGTAGCTCCAACTCTATCTGGGGAGGAACTTCAACACCATTTGCCCTCACTCTGTCTCATAAGAATAACCGTGGAGCATTAACTGAACTTCACCTCTGGGAACAAGGAAGGATGATGGCCAGAACATGAAGACTCTCAGTTGGGCCACCAATTCAGACTCCGGGTGAGGGCATCAGTGGCTGTGGGAGAAGATACTGTTTTTACATTCAGGAGTTTGGGAATGTTCCAGAATGAAAGATGATCTCTTTTTTGATCCCAGGAATGAGTTTTACCTTCCCCAGGGAATGACAACGCCATTAGTCATGCATTCTCCAGAGTGGACTTGGAAAAGTCTGAATCATTAGGAATGATGGGCTGGGTTAGCAGGTGGTGTGGATCCTGTACACACCCCTGAATTTGAGGTTGCACATCAACAGACAATAAAATGCTAGATTGTGGAACTAAGGAAAATGCGAAAAATCACAGTAATTCATTTCCTCTGGGCACCATCATTGAAATCTGAAAGAGGTGGCTATGAACTGCTTGCCTTTATTGGTCAGTGCATTAAGTATATGAGTTGGGGTCATGTTTTGGGTGTACAGGACATTGACAAGGCCACTTTTGCAATACTGCATGTAGTTCTGGTCTCCCTGCTACAAGAAAGATGTTGTGAAACTTGAAAGGGTTGAGAAAAAGTTTACAATGATGTTGTCAAGGTTGGAGGATTTGAGTTATAGAGAGAGGCTGAATAGGCTGGGACTGTTTCCCCTGTTTTTTTTTTGAAGACAGAAGGATGCCCTTAAAGAGGTTCATAAAATCATGAGAGGAGTTGACAGGGTGAATAGCAAAAGTCTATTCCCTGGAGTGGTGGAGCTCCAAAACCGGAGGGCATAGATTTAAGGTGAGAGGAGAAAGATTTAAAAGAGATGTAAGGGGCAACTTTTTCATGAAAGGAAGTGGTGGAGGCTGGTGCAATTACAACATTTAAGGGGCGCCTGGATGGATACATGAATAGAAATAGGGACATGGGCCAAATGCTGGCAAATGGAACTAAATTAATTTAGGATATCTGGTCAGCATGGATGCGTTGGACCAACAAGTCTGTTTCCATATTGTACAGCTGCACATGAGTCTATGACTCCTCAGCAGGACATGATTAGATTGAGAGACTTTGGCCCATGATATCCAATTGCAAATTGAGGTGCAAGTATTTAAGATAAAAGAGCATCAATAAAAAGCAGGGTCTTAACTGGTCAGCTTTCTTGAAGTCAAAGGAGATCCAGGTAAACTGGGATGGAGTTCTTCAACCGGTTGATAAAATATGCCCAAAAAACTCAGTACAAAGAGATTCAACAGCTGGCAGACCTGCTGAAATCCTAAACACAAAGAAGTATTCAAGCCAAAAGTAGAATTTGATTGTCAAAGCGTAATCACTTCACTACAGCTATCACTGTAGAATTAAGGAATTCAATTATAACAATTTGGGACTCCAATCTGGACTCAGAAACCTGGTAGGCAGCAGTGATGAGATGCAGATTCATAGTAAATACCTTCATAATATCAGGAAGGATTGTTTCCATTTAAAGCACACTGGCTGCAGGAAGAATATTCAGGCAGGACATCTCTGTAGACAAAAGGAATGAGTTATCCAACTGTGGCTGCTATTGTAGAGCATTAGGGTGTTCTGTGGAAGAGAGAAAGAGGAATGGACCTATCAGTATAGCCTATGAAGCAATATTGCTGGTCAAAATGGATAACAGAGACTATAGGAATGGAAGCTGCCCAAGAGCTGTTGGTTTCTGTGCTGTACTAAATATACCAATGATGTCATTCCTCAATCCAATCATTGATAGCCATGACATCTTCCTAATCATACACAAGATCTTCAAAGAGCAAGTGTAGGTCTAACATGGCACATTGTGGTTTGTTACTTTCCTGTGGGACAGGCTCATATTCTGCCAAATGTAGCCTGTCCTGAAGAAAGGGAATGAAAATCCTGAAATGGACCTGCGGTCCAAGAGATAGAGTTTGTTCAAAGTAAGTACATCGCAGTCTTTTGTTGCTGCTGAACAAAGACAATGTAAATTCCAGTCAGTAGGGAATATTGTTGATTAGAATCAGCATCATTACAGAATATCCATAAACCCATGTCAATTACACAAGCTGTAGCATGCAGCTGCCTCTTGACTTTTAAAAAATACTTTCCTGTATGTCACAGGCAAACATTTGGAGGTTGAAGAAAGGTAACACTTAAACCACAGTACAGCATCAGAAGAAATTGACATACCAGTTCTGATATTTAACTCAAAACAAACCTAGTCAGGAATAATTTGTTGTGATTCAGTTTTTGCAATGATTATCTAGTGTTGTGACTTCTCTGCTGTTCCTGAAGACAATCCTAAAATGACTTTTGATGTTGTAGACCTGGTACTGCATTAATGGCCGGACACTTTTCTCTCTATTGGGACCATTTCCTCTCACATTATGAACAAGAATCAATGGTGATTCCTGTGTCATCTTCTCATTACTTTCGATATCCACGTAGCCTAACCAAATTGGACAGACTTCAGCTGTGGGGTCCCAGGGAAACTGTTGGTCCTCTTGGAAAAGAGACTTGTTCTGTTAATGGATTTCAGCCTGTCAGGTAGTTTGAACAGTCTTGGACAACATAAAGTGTTCTTTGAACTGTAAGAGATCAGAGAGAGCGTCATCAGGTCACTGACTCCCATACCAACTCAGATAAGCTCCTTTGCTCAGGTCCTGTAGTCACCATGCTCTAGTAAACAACAGTGATCACTAATGAAAGAATCCATAGACTCTTCAGTTTCTGACAGCACTGAGAAAACCTAGAGCAGTCGACAACTATGTTACATTTTAGACTCAAATAGGTATCAAGCACCTTAATTACATCTTTTTTTGCTGTTTCTTCCTCTACTTTGTGTCAAGTAGGAATTGAATCAGTAATGTTGCCAATGACATATAAAAAACAGTGTTACCAACAGTGGACAGAAACATGCTAACCTGATCTTTATTATGTTTTGACACAAGAACTAGGCAGTACAGAACTAAGTAAACCATGGGCCTCAAATAACCCACAATGAGGTCTTTTGTAGTCCAGCCTGAAGGCTTGGGTAGGGATCAGGACTTATTCATTACCAAAGGGCTACCTATGTTTTGCAGTGGAGAATACCTGTGAATTGTGTTAAATCACTGACTGGTATCATTTCAACTAGCCTTTCTCTGCGGCCTGGACTGAGTGATGTCTCAGCCTTCCTTTGGCTCACATTGATGGTCTAGCTGATTGATTCTGGAGTCAAGATTAGAGTAGTGCTTGTAAAGCACAACAGGTCAGGCAGCATCCAAGGAACAGCTCTTCATCAGGAATCTCCTGGTCCTCAGATGCTGCCTGACCTGCTGTGCTTTTCCAGCACTACTCTAATCTTCACTCTAATCTCCAGCATTTGCAGTACCCACTTTCACCTACCTGATTGATTCTGGAGTCTGTCTCTATCCACAGCAGTGACTAAGCCTGAGAAGGTTTGACTGTTTCAGGCCACCCCCAAGGATTCATCTTATCAAGCTGACTGTTTCCCACCATCTATTGGGACAACTGGGAAGTTATACCAAGTGTGGAGTCTATTACTGCTGCCGCCATGTAATGAGATCATTACTGAGAATGTAGAGAGAAGTCAATCTGTCCTTACACTGATTTACAGGAACTTGTGTTAACTATTTCCATTATAGATGGAAAGGAGAGAACACGCTTAGATTGTTGCTAATTCATTCTTAGTTTCCAGTGAGTCTTAACACTGCCAGGTATCACTGATGACATATACTATCCATTAACATATTAGGAATTACACATGACCCTATAGTTGGTCGCACTCACGTCTCTGAATCTCCAGGTTCAAATCCTATTCCAAAGCATGAGCACAATGACTGAGGTTAATACTCAGTGCAGAAATGAGCCAGTGCCTCACTGTTGGAAATGCAAACTTTCAGTGAGGTCCAAGCCATGTGTTTGGGAGAGGCATACATCATCCCATAGTACAATGATAAGTAGAGCAGTGATTTCCTTTCTTTTTTCTTTCACTTTTTCACTCTCTTACTTTCATTCTCTTCTCATTGTCTTTCTTTATTTTCCTCTCTCTCTTGCCTCTCTCTTTCTCTGTCTCTCTTCATTTATTTCTTCTCTTACTCTGCATCTCTCACTTTATTTCTCTCTCCGCCCTTTCTCTCTCTCTCCTTCTCTCTCTTCCCATTTCTTTCTCAGTTTTTTTTCCTGTTATTAATTACTCCTGGTCATTTAATTGTTTTTTTTTCATAACTCTGCAAAAAAAAGTTGCCTTTCAACTACAATATACAGATTATCTTTACATTCACTACTTAATCTGCTTCCACCACCAATTTAAGTAGAGACTTCCTGACTGTCATAACCCATTGTGATAAAAAAGTCTGCCTAACAAAAGATGTTTTGTGACATGTCTTTATTTATAATCACTCCAACTGTTTGCAGAGAGCTATTTGGAGCTAATTTCAGGTTAATTCACCATGATAATCTGAAGGATCAGATAAGCTGTCTGTTGAGCAACCCACCTACTTTAATGTTCATCGATAAACCAAGCTGTTTCATTAAAATCACATGATCTGTTTGGCGGAGCATATTTTAGATGTCTATTTATTTTCATGCATTGAATCCTGCACACATATGATCCATAATACTCAGACAACTCAAAAGATGTCTTGCTGCCTACAATGTTTGTCGTTGTGTTTCCTTTGGTTCAGAAGCTGCACATTCAGAAATAAAGATGTTCATTTGAAAAGTGTATTTTATCACCTTAGGACAGTCCAAAGAATTCTAAAGCCAATAAAATGCTTTTAAAGTGCAGTCATCGCTGAAATGCAAGGACACATAGCATCCAATTTATGTCTTGCACCAAACGCAAAGGGCGCTAGAATGGCAAGATAATCGCTGGTTAGTCATGTCAGGAGAGATAAACATTAGTCAGAACACAGGAACTCCTCTGCTCCATGTAAGAGATGGACATGGAATAACTTCCAGTTGACGGGGTAAGTATTTCCCGATGTCAGAGCAGACTAAAACTGCATAGTGGAAAAATGGAAAGCTCTACCATAAGGCTCAGCTTCTACACCAGGAGGGTGTAATTCTTGTGTAAGTTAAAAAATTAAATTGTATACCATGAATTGATAGGCCATAAGCCTGTTGACAAACAATCCAATTATCCATCTTAATAAAATCACTTTTACTAAAATATAGACTGATATGTCACAGCAGTATTGAAGGAGTGCTGCACTGTCAGAAGTGTTGCCTTTTAATATTAGTTTACGTCTGTCTTTTTTGATATGTGTTTCACAGTTTCTCTTTGTTTTTCACTTCCCTGTCTTTCTAAGTTTTTGTTTCTCTCTTTCGTTCTCTCTCTTTTTCTTGCTTTCTTTCTTTTTCCAGTGTCGAACTGATGGAATGTTGCCCTACTGAGGATGCTGTCATTTAAATACAGGCATTAAATGATGATCAGTCCACTTCCTCAGGTGGCTGAATATGATCCTCTGCTGTAATACCAAGGAAGAGTAGGGACTTTCTTCCTTCTCACACTTCCTCTCACTCTTTCTTTCTCCTTCTTTCTCTCTGTAAACTGAAGGCACGTGATCCCAACTTTTATGACAAAGCATGGGAACTGACTAATGTAGTCCTTTCATTCACAAGATATGAATGCCATTGGCTAGGCCTATTCCTGATGAAGAGCTTTTGCCCAAAACGTCGATTTTCCTGCTGTTGGATGCTGCCTGAACTGCCAGCACCACTCTAATCTAGAATCTAGTTTCCAGCATCTGATGTCCTTGTTTTTGCCAGTAATTATTCCAAATTACCCAGAGGGCATTGAAGAGTCAGCCCTATTGCTGTGGCACTAGAATTACAGGCTGGCCAGCCCAGGTAAGGATAGCAGTTTGTCCCTAAATGCCATTAGTGTTTTTATAACAAACAACAACAGTTTCTTGTTCATTATTAGATTCCTATTTACAGATTTTTATGAAATTCAAATTCCATCATTGGGCATGGTGAGATTTGAATCCGGCTCCTCAAACCAATACCTGGGTCTCTGGATTAATAGTCAGATGCTAATACGACTCAGCCATCACCTTCTAATATCTGCACAGCATCTGTAATTATGAATAGACAACAAATGCTGGTCTGAACTAGCAGTTAGTGTTCATTCCAAATTATAAATTATGAGCAGAAATTTAATGTGACTTGATGTCAGTCTTTGAGTCATAGAGGTTTATAGCACAGAAACAGGTCCTTCAGTCCAATGAGTCTGCACCAGTCAAAAACAGTCACTTAGCTTTTGAATCCCATTTTCTATCATTTGGCCCATAGCCTTTATGCCTTGGCATCACAAATGTACATCTCAATACTTCTTAAATGCTATGCTGCCTCCATGACACTTACAACAGGTCTCAAAGCAACTGCGGAGACAGAAACAGAGTTAAGATTATGAGTCAAAACTCAAGTAGAGTTATATTAGACTTAAAACATTACTCTGTTTCTCTCTCTATAGATGTTGCCAGACCTGCTGAATTTCTCCAGTATTTTCTGTTTGTGTTTCGGATTTCCCGAAACCACACTATTTTGCTTGTATTGGACTGACTGTCTTTCTTGCATGTTTGATGCAGCTAACAAACTGTTTGATTCCTTCAAAAGTCTGATTAATCCAACTGGGCAGTGAAGTAATTCACCAAAGCTCCATCCAGCTCAGTCCAGAGAAAGCTTGCTTTACTAACCATTAGTAAGAATGGACAACGTGGAAAACAAGAAGATCCAGGCAGCATGGAAGATGAAAGCATTGATCAACAAAGTGGTAGTTATCTGACAAGGAATACAACAGTGTAACACGAATGTGCAGGCTTCAGGAGGAGGGGTAATAACCAATATAAATGGTTCAGAACATTCCCTGCCCTTGATCCAAAAGGCCCGAAGCTCAAACAACATTAAATGGAGTTATGGTCACAACCTGGCTATCCTAAGATGGCTTGCTTGTGAAGGCACTTTGAATTTTGAGCTTCTGCATTACCAGTTGCTGCTGATAGATATTCAAGAAAGGGCTTGCAAAGAAGAGTAGGAGTGTTCAAGAAATTAAGGGTGATTGACGAGTGAAGGTGACCCAGAGAGGTTCACAGGATGACTGGGCCTTTTGATTATTCTCTATTCATGACAAGCACAAATTTATACGACATGCAGATTGAAAGATTGGGGGGTTATTTGGCACCTGAGTGTAGCATTCTTGAATTCTACACCATACTTACTATTCTTCAAGAATCTTAAAGAATACAATGCAATATAAAAGAATGTCCAATGGCAAATCCTTTCTGGATGACATAGCATAAGACATTATTTAGTCCATCAAACCTGTGCTTTTTTAGATTAGATTCCCTACAAGTGTGAAAACAGGCCCTTCAGCTCAACAAGTCCACACTGACACTCCAAAGAGTAACCCATCCAGACCCATTACCATCTGACTTATGCTCTTAGCACTATGGGCAATTTAGTGTGGCCAATTCACATGACCTGCACATCTTTGGACTGTAGGAAGAAACCAGAGCACCCAGAGGAAACTCACGCAGACACGGGGAGAACATGCAAACTCCACACAGACAGTAGCCCGAGGCTGGAATCTAACCCGGCTCCCTACAGCTGTGAGGCAGCAGTACTAACCACTGAGCCACCATGCTGATTAACTTAAAGAATTATCTAAGTAGTCCCACACCCTGTCCTTTCCCCATATTCCTGTATGTCATTCCTTTTCAAATGTCTCGGAGTCTGGGTTAATGTCATAGTCTCTTGAATTGAGAATGATACTTGACTATGGCAAGAACCTGGACAGGGGATCTTTTAATGTGGGGAGGCTATGGTTGCCACAATCAATCTCTCCTGCTCTTATCCCCTGACCGATTGGAAGGATTTTGCAGATTTATGACCAAACTGTTTCGCTGCACAATGATACACTCTGCGCCCATCACTATAAGACCATATGACATAGGAGCAGAAATTAGGCCATTGAGCCCATCAGGTCTGCTCTGCCATTCAATCACGTCAAATAGGTTTCTCAACACCATTCTCCCACTTTCTCCCCGTAACCCTTGATCCTCAAGAACCTATCTGTCTCAGTCTTAAATATACTCAATGACCTGGCCTCCGCAGCCTTCTGTGTAATGAATTCCATAGATTCACCACTCTCTGCTTGTAGAAGTTTCTCCTTATCTCCATTCTAAAAAGTCTTCCTTTTATTCTAAGGCTGTGCCTTTAGGTCCTAGTCTCTCCTGCCAGTGGAAACATCTTCTCAACATCTACTCTGACCAAGCCATTCAGTATCCTGTTTGTTTTATTTAGAGACCTCTCATCCTTCGAAACTCCATCAAGTATAAACCCAGAGTCCTCAAACGCTCCTCATATGTTAAGTTTTTCTTTTTTTTTAGATTAGATTAGATTACTTACAGTGTGGAAACAGGCCTTCGGCCAAAGAAGTCCACACCGACCCGCCGAAGCGCAACCCACCCAGACCTATTCCGCTACATTTACCTCTTCACCTAACACTACGGGCAATTTTAGCATGGCCAATTCACCTGACCTGCACATCTTTGGACTGTGGGAGGAAACCCACACAGATTCGGAGAGAACGTGCAAACTCCACACAGTCAGTCGCCTGAGGCGGGAATTGAACCCAGGTCTCTAGCGCTGTGAGGCAGCAGTGCTAACCACTGTGCCACCGTGCCACCCATGAATTTCTGGGATCATTCTTGTGAACTTCCTCTGAACACGCTCCAGGACCAATACATCCTTCCTGAGACGTGGGGCCTAAGTTTCCCTTAGAACTCTGGAGTGTAGTCCACCTGGTCAGTTTTTCAGCACCTTCTCCTTGGTGATGGCCACCATACTCTGCTCCCTCACTGTCTTGAATTTTTAGGATATTACTTATGTCTTCCACTGTGAAGACTGACACAAAGTAGCTATTCAGTTCCTCAGCCATTTCCTTGTTCCCCACTATTATCTCTCCAGTGCCATTTTCCAGCAACCTGTTCCCACTTTTGCCACTCTTTCCCTCTTTATATATCTAAAGAAATTCTTAAAGTCTTCCTTTATATTACTGGCTAGCTTACCCTCATATTTAATCTTGTTCCTCTTTTTTTCTTTCTTTGTTGCACTCTGTTGGTCATTGTAAGCTCCCCTATCCTGTGTTTTCCCACTACCCTTTGCCACATTAAAGGCTTTCTCTTTTGTTTTTATGCTATCCCTTACTTTCCGAGTCAGCCATGGTTGACTCATCCTCCCTGTATCATGCTTCTTTCTCCTTGGGATGAATCTCTGCTGTGTCTCCTGAATTACTCCCAGAAACTCCTGTCATTGCTGTTCCACTGTCTTTCCTGCTAGGTTCCTCTCCCAGTCAATTCTATCCAGCTCCTCCCTCATGCCTTTGTAGTTGCCTTTATTCAGCTGTATTACTGTTACCTCTGATTCTGTCTTCTCCCTCTCAAATTGTAGAGTAAATTCAACCATATTAGGATCACTGCCTCCAAAAGGTTCCTTCATGTTAAGTTCCCTTATCAAGTCTGCCTCAGTGCACAACACTAAATCCAATATTGCCTGTTCCATAGTGGGGTCCACCACAAACTGCTCCAAAAAAAAAACCATCTCATGGACATTCAACAAATTCTGTTACTTGCAATCCACTGCCAACCAGGTTTCCCCAATCCACCTGCATATTGAAATCCCCCATGATCACTGTAACCATACGTTTTCTGCACTTTTTTTTCTATCTCCTGATTCATCTTGCACCCCAGTTCCTGACTACTGTTTGGACGCCTGTGTATAACTCCAACATTGGGTTTTTTTATCTTTGTGGTTGATCAATTCTACCCACACAGATTCTGTACCATCTGGCCCTATATAGTTTCTTACTATTGATTTAATTTCATTTCTTACTGATAAGGCAACCTCACCCCCTCTGCTCACCTCCCTATTTTTTCAATAGGATGTATATCCTTGAATATACAACTCCCAATCCTGATCTTCTTGCAGCCATACTTCTATGATGCCCACTACGTCATACCTGCCAATTTCATATTTGTGCCACAAACTCATTTACCTTATTTCTTATACTGCATGCATTCAGACATAACACCTTCAGTCATGTATTAACCATCCCTCTTTTTATTGTCATTCATTTGTCCAGTGTATTTGAAGTTTGATTGCTAACTCTTTCCAAACACTCTGTCCTATTTGCATCTGTGCTGGAGATTTTAATAACCTCTCCTGAGTTCTGCACTCTTACCTCCTGCTTTAATTCAGGTTTTCTAATTTCCCCTATAACTGAACTCTCCCCCTCCTATTTAATTTCAAAGCCTGTCTACAGCCTTAGGTATATGATTCATTAGGATTCTGGTCCATGCACGGTTCAGATGAAGACCATCCCATCAAAATAGGTCCCTTCTTCCCAAGTACTGGTGCCAATACTCCATCACATCCTAAGTGGAACCATAATTTCTGGCCTACTGAGGTAGGGATGTTAAGTCATTTTCCCTCTCCTATAAATTTTCACCAGTGATTACACTGAGGAAAATCCAGCGCTAGGATAAAATATTAAGTGGTTGTGGCTCTTGGCTTTAACTGTATTTTATGTCATTGTCACTGTTGTTAGGCGTCAGCTTCTGACTGGAGTTGTGAACCATGGGTGATCAGGGTAGCGCATATCAACCTGCTTACAGACACTGATTCATTTCTCTCCTTCAAATGTTAACACATTAAATTTTCTAAGCTAAAATAAATCATTGAACTACCAGAATGAGAAGCATCGATTTGTAGCTGTTGTTTTTGCACATACAGTGACTAATAATTAGAGTCATAGAGATGTACAGCATGGAAACAGACCCTTCGGTCCACTCCATCCATGCCGACCAGACATTCCAACCCAATCTAGTCCCACCTACCAGCACCCGGCCCGTATCCCTCCAAACCCTTCCTATTCATATACCTATCCAAATGCCTCTTAAATGTTGCAATTGTACCAGCCTCCACCACATCATCTGTCAGCTCATTCCATACACGTACCACCCTCTGTGTGAAAACGTTGCCCCTTAGTTCTCTTTTATATCTTTCCCCTCTCACCCTAAACCTATGCCCTCTAGTTCTGGACTCCCCAACCCCAGGGAAATGACTTTGTCTATTTATCCTATCCATGCCCCTCATAATTTTGTAAACCTCTATAAGGTCACCCCTCAGCCTCCTCCGACGCTCCAGGGAAAACAGCTCCAGCCTGATCAGCCTCTCCCTGTCGCTCAGATCCTCCAACCCTGGCAGCATCCCTGTAAATCTTTTCTGAACCCTTTCAAGTTTCACAACATCTTTCTGATAGGAAGGAGATCAGAATTGCACGCAATATTCCAACAGTGGCCTAACCAATGTC
>NC_057712.1:48342643-48392166 GCF_004010195.1 Chiloscyllium plagiosum
CTGTTTGTTAATTTCCCCAGATGCACTCCCATGTCCGGCAACAGACAAATTCGAACAGCAAAAGTGGTAACTGCACAGGTTTTCGCTCTCACTCTCTCCTGCACTGTCCTCACCATGTGCTTCCTTTGTCTCCCTTTTAAACTGCTGTTGTTTTGACTTTTTTTTCCCCAAAGTTCCAAAACAATGCAACAGCATATAAAACAGTAATCGCTGCTCCTGGAATTCGAGGAAATCACCTCCAACACCTAAAATACCTCAAAAAAAGGAGCAGCTCTTACAGCCAGACATTTTTCCCATCCTCCATCTTGGATTACCCAGAATCCAATCCCTTTAAATAACTTTACACTTCCAGATTGCACCCGTGGGGAATGATGCACAGCTAATAGAGATTAAATTAGCTGATTTAACATCCACTTATAAAGTGTTACACAACTGCCTAACATTCAAAAATGGTCTCCAAAATGTGTCTGCTCCCTTCTAACTCTACAAATTCACCTGGTATTGAAGCTTATGGCACAGTGATGTTGAGATGCCTCTTGAAGATTAATCTTACCTTGCCATCTCTGGTCAGATGCTTCAACCTATTTCATCATTGCATCCAGATATTGGAAACCACTTTTGCAAACATTAACCTCAACAGTGAGTAATTAGAATAAGCAACTACATAACCAGGTGGCTAGACAGTCTCTGTATTCCTGGATTCCAGTGTTAGCAAATATGTAGACCTTCAAAGGTACAGAACATAATTCTTTCCAAATGATGAAAAGCTAGAAATATTGGAGGAAAAAAAACTTAGGAGTCCGGGTACATTAAGCTTTGAAATGTCACAAACGAGAACGAAATGGCGACTGAAATGCTGGACTTTATTTCTAGAATACGAGGACATTGACATTTAGGCTGCTCCTGCACAAATCCCTTTTTAGATCACACTTCGAGAACTGAGCACATTACGTCTGTGCAATTTATTTTCAGAATGCTGTTCCAGCTTGGAGGAATCGCAGAGTATGTTTTCCAGAATGATCCCAGGTTAAAATACAATGATGGATCATACAAATTAGAGTGGTATTCCTTGGAAGTTTGAAGTTTAAGGAATGATTTGATTGACATTTACAAGATCTTAAGAGAAACAGATAGGGCAGATAGAGAGAAAATACTTCCACAAATCTAGGACTAAGGTTACCCTTGTATCACAATAAGTGGTAAGTCCTCCTGCTCTGTGCAGTGTAACCTTTCCAGGTTGTCTGTATAATGTTGTACCTGAGGTGGAATTTGAACCCAGACACAGGGTTCCTACTGGATATAGAAATGGGGTTAGAATTTGATTTATTCTGATATAATTAAAGATTTTGGACTGAAGCTCATTATTTTTTGGCTAATTATGAGTTGTATCATGGGAATCTCACAGTGAAGTCCAAAGAGATTTCTCACCAAATCTTACCAGGGTTACTGTGAGAGTTTCAGTGCAATTAAGATTATATTTGCTCATTTGGTGAGATATGAATGTTTCCGCATCATTGTAGGCAAGATAAAAATGGAGGGACATCCACTTCTGGAACAACTGCGAGAGGAGACCATGCCACCAAATCCTAGCAACCAAGTTGCTACGTGTGCTGTCTACCGGGTATGAGGAATTTCCATCAATTCTGTAAGGTGTGCCAGGGTAAATGCTATCCTGTTGTCTCCAATAACTAACATTCATTCTATCTCTGCTACCACACCCACCTCCCTCCAAAGCTCATGCTCTACCACTCTCACTATTGCCTATCACATCTTCTGCCACTCACTGTCAGCTTTCTCCAAGCTCTGACAGCAATAAAAGCAAAATACTGCAAATGCTGGTAACACTAGATTCTGAAAATACTGTAAATTTGAAACAAGTGCAGAGAATGCTGGAGGAAACAACAAAAAAACTTTTCTCTCTGCACAGATGCTGCCAGATCTGGTGAGTTTCTCCAGCATTCTTTGTGTTTTCCAAACCAGCACTGCTGCCTCACAGTGCCAGAGACCGGGGTTCGATTCCAGCCTTGGGAGACTGTCTGTGTGGAGTTTGCACGTTCTCCCCGTGTCTGCGTGGATTTCCACCAGGTGCTCTGGTTTCCTCCCACAGTCCAAAGATGCGCGGGTTAGGTGAATTGGTCATGCTAAATTGCCCATAGAGTTATGTGCATTAGTGAGGGGTTAATATGGGGAATGAGTCTGGGTGGGTTACTCTTCGGAGGGTCAGTGTGGACTAGTTGGGCCGAAGGGCCTGTTTCCACACTGTAGGGAATCTAATCTAATCTAATCATACATGCCCTCTGCACTGCCTCATCACCTCCCTCAGAACCAACTGTACTAGCACTAACAGCCAGACCACCCACTTTCAGCTTGCCTTTTCTCATTTCAGGGGAAACAGCCCATAGTAAAGTAGAAAGGGTCTAGATGTCTAGAATGATGCCTGAGATTAGCCTTCATATCTATTTGACCTCACAGTAGAAGACCAGGACCTTTCCTATAATGATGCAGAAACATCCATATCCCACCAAAGCATCATGTTCATTGCACTGAAACTCTCACAGTAACCCTGTTGTCAATGTCATTCATTGCACAGAACTTCTAACCATTAGACACAGCATCTTCTTTCTTGTTTATCTTGTAGCAACTAAGTGACCTCCGTGGAGAAATACTAAGAGGCTACTTCCTCAATCTTTGAGAATGAAAGTACTAAAGTCTCATAAGAAACATCTGCAATTCTGCAACCCACATCCACCAGTTCAGATCTACTATCACAGTGGGATTGTCACAATAAGAAAGTATGGGACTACAATATGATGACAACCTTATTGTGACAATTCTGCAGCTTGACAAGGAAGAAATCCCTAAATCATCCAGAGCAGTCAAAGACCAGACGTCTGCTCAACTTCTGGCAGAGACACTGCAGTGTTGACAATCAAGATCTTTCATGTATGTGAAGGGGATTCCTCCAGTAATTAATATATGTATTAAACAGTTGCATGCCTGGTACTGACCCTTGTGGAACTCCACTGGTTATGGGTCGCTAACCAAAGAAAAAATTTCTTGTCCCCATTCACTGTTTCCTTCCCAGGACCCAATTCTCTAATCATGCCAATATACTACTTGCAAAACTGTGTGGGCTCTTATCTAATGACTTAACCTTTTGTGAAGTACCTTGTCGAACACCTTCTGGAAATCTAAATACAATATATCCTCTATTTCCCCTCTATCCACCCTAGTTAAGACTTCCTTAAAAAAATCTAATACATTAGTCAGAAATGATTTTGCTTTCATGCTGCCAAGCTGATACTACTTGATTTGAAATGTGCTTCTATTATTTCCTTTATAATAATTTCCAATACCTTTCCAACTGCTAGGCTAATCAGCTTATAATTACCTATGTTTGGCCTCACTCCCTTTCTGAATAGAGTGTCACTGACAGTTTTCCACTCATTTGGTTCTTCTCCAGAATCCAATGATTTTTCGAAAATTACAACCAATGCATTCACTATCTCTATAGCTATCTCTTTTCGGATCCTAGGATGCAAGCCATCAGGACCAGGGTACTTACCTGCTTTTAGCACCCTTAGTTTGTCTAATACTACTTCATTAGAAATATTTATGGGACTTAATTCTTCCCCACATCTCCTCTCAGTATATTATAGAGGTGGCCAAGCCCTTTACCTCCACCATGCCTGATCTGCTATTGGATGTCAGAAAGTGTGGTGCTGGAAAAGCACAGTCAGTCAGGAATGCCTGATGAAGAGCTTATGTTTGAAACATCAACTCTCCTACTCCTTGGATGCTGTCTAACCAACTATGCTTTTCCAGCACCACACTTTTTGATTCTGATCTCTAGCATCTGCAGTCCTCACTTTTCCCCCATTGGATGTTCACATGAGGATGTTTAACTTACTATCTGGCAAGAAATCTCACATCATGTGTAGCCCACCCAGACTCAAATATCCACTGGATTGCTTGAAAAAACCTCCAGGGTTAATAGGCTCCACTATTGAGCCTTCATCTCAAGCACAGAACATGGATGATGATTCACTGTGCATATTTGCCCTCTTTTTCTATAAATGGCATGGTCTTGAACTTATATCTGGTGTGTGTCTGTGTAGCCCTGAATGGTGCCAATGTTCATGTGCATACATGGCATACCATAGAATGATGTCTGTGTTGAAAGCTTGCTGCAACATCTGGAAGCAAGAGGAACAAGTTATATACAGATGCTGAGTCAAGATTAGAGTGGTGCTGGAAACGCACAGCAGATCAGGCAGCATCCGAGGACAGAATTATTGACGTTTCGGGCAGGCGCCCTTCATCAGGAATCATTCTTGACTCTAATTTCCAGCATCTGCAGTCCTCACTTTCACCTATATACAGATGCTGCTGACACCATGGACTCTCAACATCATTTCTATTCTCTCCCGCCTCTGTCTCCATAGGTGTTGATGTGAATGATCTAGGAAAGGAGCTGCACAGCAAAATGGGAGCCAAGATATGAGATTGGACAAGGATGAGGGACCCTCAGATTTGTGTCCTGTGCAGTGTAAGGCTGTCCCTTTTAAAAGTTATCTCATTGGTGAGTTCTGCAGCTCCTCCAATCACACGTCAAGTCGCTTATCTCACCAAATCTGGCTGTAGTTGCAGCCATTTTCTTTCCAATTTCACACTTGCCAATCTCCCATGTGATGGAAGATGACAGTGGTTCCCTTAGCCAGTGGATTTCTAGCCTCCCCCTCTATGTGTTGGTAAATCCCCGAACTTTGAGATACCCTGCTGATAGTCATTCCTGTAAACCCCACATGCTTCGCACATTCCCTGATTCCTCCACAATCCCCCTACCACTCCACCACTCCCCCACCCACCTCCACAAACAATCTGCTTGCATTTGCAGCTGCCCACTTTTAATTGACAGGCCTGGCATACAAGGTCACAGTGTGGTCATAATTGTTCCTCTAACCCCACCTCCACTGACCCCAGGTGTTCCTCATCGAGGATGAATCTCCCCAACAATGGCCCACTTTCGATCAATGCTTTACTGTGTCCCCCACAGATGTGGATACTGTTGACTCCCCCCTTCAGCAAAGATAGGCCTTTTGTTAGCACAAAATGAATAATTGATCAGTGGTTTTCTGGACAGGGGAGCAGTCAAAAATGGAGATTAACAATTACAGCACAACAAATGCTTGAAATTAAAGGATAGATATGAGTAATTGGAGGCCTATTTTGATTGTAAGCTGACCTTTGTAATCAGAGAAAGACTAAGGTGTAAGAATTGATGATGGTTATGTCTGTAACCAGTGAAAATGAGTATTATTATCTTTGTATAACTGTTGCTTAATCATAAAGTATATCCAGACTCATCAAACTAAGGATTTTTGTAATCATGCTGGTGGCAAGTCTGAGAACATATGGTACTCACCAAACAAAAGCAAAACACTGCAGAAAAAAAACAGAATGCTGTAGAGGTTCAGCAGGATTGGCAGCACCAGTTTAGAGGGAAGAACATTAACTCCAGTTCTTCAGCATTCTCTATGTTAGGTTAACATTACTCACTATCCTGATTTGGAAATATATCCCTGTTTCCTCATTTTTGCTTGTTCGAAATCTGGAAACTCTTCCATTATGATTTATAGTTTACTCATTATGAGTGTACCTAGAGCACATGGGCTGCCAGCAATTCAAGGAAGGACTTACCACAATTTTCTCCAACTAGGAGAAAGTGAGGACTGCAGATTCTGGAGAGTCAGAGTCTAAATGTGTGGCACTGGAAAAGCACAGCAAGTCAGGCAACATCCAAGGAGCAAGAGAGTCAATGTTTCCGACATAAGCCCTTCATCAGGAATGAAGGGCTTCTGCCTGAACTGTGGACTCTCCTGCTCATTGGATGCTGCCTGGCCTGCTGTGTTTTTCCAGCACCACACTTTTCAACTCCAACTTTCTCCAGGACAATAAATGCTGGTGATGCCTGCATCCCATGAATGAAAAACTAATGGCTGCTATTTTTCAATCCCATCCTCTCTACTCCACCGTGAAGTACCATGTGATATTTTGAGTAATAAAATTACAATTTGTTGTTGGCAGCTTGGATGATGATTAAAACCTCAGTTTTACCAACTTGTTTTTAAATTTTGTGGATAAATGCAATGATCTTCCTGTAAATTCATTACAATCCTTTGAAGATCTGTTAACAGGAGGGAAAATAATCTTTAAAAATCTATTAGAATTTTTATATCGGAAACTCCTGGAGACAACATCCAGGAGAAGAATCATCAGGCATTAAAATATTAACCATTGTCTTCATTTTCTTTCAAAATACCTGTTTGATGGTTATAATGGTATTGAAGGTGAACTCACTAACAAAGATCCTTTCTAGTATTTTGAGACAAGGCACTGCTGGGCTGGGTCAGTGGAAACAGTGTAGTTGAGCACAATATTATTGGATGGAAGTTTGGGAATTTGCCTGACTAATGTTTCCAAACTCACCCGTGGTACTGAAAAATAGAGGAGTTCAGGTGTAAGTTGAGCAACAAATGGGATAATTCTTTGAGGTCAATGTTCCAATGCCTGCAACTAGCAAAATACCTTTGATGGTTACATGCTTGCAATTAAAAATCAGGGATCCAATGCCCATTTTATTCCATTTGCCCATTTATTTTGTGCAATCCACAACACTCTCAAGTAATAGTGAGCACTATTGACAGCTCTAATACCACTGAGCCAGAGCTTAAATCTCACTCTGGAGACTGGAGCACAAAAACAAAGCTGATATTCCTGAGTAGTGCTGAGGGAGGGTTGGGCTGCCAATCTTTCATAAAGGAACCTTAAATGGATTCCCTTACAGAGTGCACAGATCTATCCTTTTATTGAATCATAGACTCATAAAGTCATTTGCATGGAAACAGACCCTTCAGTCCAACTCATCCACATGACCAAGTTTCCCAAACTAAATTAGTCCCACTTGCATGTGTTTGGCCTATGTCCCTTGGAAGCTTTCAATTCATGCACCTATCCAAACGTCTTTTAAAACTGTACCCACATCTATCATTTCCCCTGGTAGTTCATTCCTCACGCTAATCACCCTTTGTGTGAAAATGTTGCTCCTCAGGTCCCTTTTAAATCTTTCTCCTCCCACCTTAAAAATTATTTCCCCCAGTTTTGAACTCCCCCACCCTCGGGAAAAGACATTTGCTATTCACTTTATGTATTCCTCTCGTGATTTTATAAAATCTCTGTAAGGTCACCCCTCAACTGTCTACACTCCAGAGAAAAATGTCCTAGCCTATCCAGCCTTTTCCTAAACCTCAAACCCTCCATTCTCAGCAATATCCTGGCAAATCCTTTCTGAACCATCTCCAATTTAATAACATCCTTCTTCGAGTATGGTGACCAGAACCGTACTCAGTATGCCAAAAGTGGCCTCATCAACATCCTGTGCAGCCTCAGCATGATAAGCCAGTTTCTATAGTCAATGCTCTGAACAATGAAAGCAAGCATACTAAATGTTTTCTGAGGTACTCTGCCTATCTGTGACACTGAACTATGTATCTGAACCCCTAAGGTGCCTCTGTTCGACAACACTACTCTACATTGATAATATAAGTCCTGCCCTTGATTGTTTTAACAAAATGCAATACCTTGCATTTATCCAAATTAAGCTCCATCTACAACCCCTCAGTCCATTGGCCCAATTGATCAAGATCCCTTTGTAATCTTAGATAACCTTCTTCACTGTTGACCATATAAATAATTTTGGTATCATCCACAAACTTATTAACCATGACTCCTGAATTCTCATCCAAATCATTCATATAAATGACAAATAACAATGAACCTATTACGGATCCCTGTGAAACACTATTGATCACAGATCTCATCCAAAAAACAACCCTCTACCACCACTCTCCCTGTCCTGTCATCAAGCTAATTTTGTATCCAATTGGCAAGCTTTTCCTGAATTCCATGTAATCCAACTTTAAAACTTAGTCTACTATGAGGAACCCTATCAAAGGCTTTAATAAAGTCCGTGTTGATAACATCTACTTCTTTGCCCTCAACAATCCTTTTGGTTACGTCCTTAAAGAATACTCAATCAAATGAGACATGACTTCCCATGCACAAAGCCACGCTGACTATCCTTATTCACTCCTTGTCTCTCCTATCTGTAATGTAATCCTATCTGTCAGAATCACTCCAACAACTAATCCACCACTGATGTCAGATTCACCAGTCTAACATTCCCAGTCTTTTCCTTACAGTCTTTCTCAAATATAGGTACAACATTAGCCATCCTCCAGTCTTCCGGCACCTCACCTTGTGGTTGTAGTGGCTCCACAATTTCTTTCTGAACTTCCCGCATGTCCTGTGATACACTTAGAGTCATAGAGTCATAGAGATGTATAGCATGGAAGCAGACCCCTCAGTCCAACTTTCTCCATGCCAACCAGGTACCCTAACCTAATCTACTCCCATTTGCCAGCACTTGGCCCATATCCCTCTAAGTGGAAATGTGTTGATGGAAAGGCGCAGCAGGTCAGGCAGCATCCAGGGAACAGGAGAATCGACGTCTCGGGCATAAACCCTTCTTCAGATTTCCTGAAGAAGGGCTTATGCCCGAAACGTCGATTCTCCTGTTCCCTGGATGCTGCCTGACCTGCTGCGCCTTTCCAGCAACACATTTCCAGCTCTGATCTCCAGCATCTGCAGACCTCACTTTCTCCCATATCCCTCTAAATCCTTCCTATTCATATAGCCATTCAGATGCCTTTAAATATGCCCTCTCATTCTGGACTCCACCACCACAGGGAAAAGACTTTGTCCATTTATCCTATCCATGTCCCCCATGATTTTGTAAACCTCTATAAGGTCACCCCTCAGCCTCCAATGCTCCGTGGAAAACAGCCTCAGCCTATTCAGCCTCTTCCTATAGCTCAAATCCTCCAAATCTGACAACATCCTTGTAAATCTTTTCTGGACCTTTTCAAGTTTCACAACATCCTTCTGATAGGAAGGAGACCAGAATTGCATGTGATGTTCCAACAGTGGCCTAACCAACATCCTGTACAGCTGCATCATGACCTCCCAATGCCTATACTCAATGCTCTGACCAATAAAGGAAAGCATACCGAATGCCTTCACTATCCTATTTGCCTGCAACTCAACTTTCAATGAACTATGAACCTGCACTCCAAGGTCTTTTTGTTCAGCAACACTCCCCAGGAATTTACATTAAATATATAAATCCTGCTCTGATTTGCTTTTCCAAAATGCAGTACCTTGCATTTATCTTAATAAAACTCCATCTGACTCCTCAGCCCATTGGTCCATCTGATCAAGATACAGTTGAAATCTGAGGTAACCTTCTTCACTGTCCACTACACCTCCAATTTTGATGGCATCTGCAAATTTACTAGCTATACCTATTATATTCACATCCAAATCATTAACTATTTAGACTTGACCCAGCACCCATCCTTATGGTGCTCCACTGGTCACAGGCCTCCAGTCTGAAAAGCAACCCTCCACCACTACCCCCTGTCTTCTACCTTTGAGCCAATTCTGTATCCAAATGGCTAGTTCTCCCTGTATTCCAAGAGATTTAATCTTGCTAACCAGTCCCAATGAGGAACGTTGTCAAACGTCTTACTTGATCAGGTCCTGGTGATTTATCCACTTCTATCTTTTTTAAGACCTCTGGCATCTCTTCTTCAGTAATGTGGACTGTTTTCTACACAATGGACCTGGGGATTTCTCCTTAATGTCCTTGCCAATATTTCTCCTTTAATTGGTATAACTAAAACAGATTATCTGTTCATTATTACAAGGTTGCTTATGGGACAATTCTGAACACAATTTGCCTCCTGCATACCCTAAATTACAAGCAACTATGTTTCAAAAGTTTTTGATTAAATGTAATGAGTCAAGATCATATCTGGTGCTAAATAAATACGTGTTCTTTCCTTCTAACAGTAACTGTCAGCCTTGAGGGTCAACTACATGCTCAAATTCATCAAATGCTTTAAAATGAAGACTTACGTAGAGCACCTGCTGATTCTCACAGATTCCTGGATTGCATGAATTATCAACTTCTGTTCTAGTCGCTTTATATCCATTAACACACTATGTCCAATACTCCACACAGAGTTCCAGCTCTCAACAAGTTACAAAAACAGTACCTGTGGGTCTTCCTCTGAACCTGATATAAAGACCTATCATCCTTCAACATGTATCAAACATTTCCTAATATGTCCTTATGCGGAGGAATTGCACACAAGATTAATATGCTAACCTCGCTACATTTTATTCTCCATAATTTAATGACTTCTTATATTACACTTAGTGGAAGAGTCATGCAATATTGAACATTAACTGCTGTTAATTTCCTGCAGTACAAAATTTCCATTTTTTTTGTTACTGGTGGACTATAATTACCATTCTGTAATTATGATACTGACTGGCTGCTTGGACTGAAATATATATGGATCACAAGCTGGAATGATCAAACTGTTAGCAAGTTTATTACTTGAAGAGATAATCATTTGTGATAATCAAGTTTCCTGAAATTGTTTTTTGAATAAAATCAACTTTTATGTTTTGTTGTAATCAGGAACAAGATTATTTGGATTATACATATTTTTAACATTTGATTTTAATTCCACATGGAAAAAAACTGCATGTCCAAAACTGCTTTGTATTCATTGCAGCTGGTGGAGAATCATTAACATTCTGTAATTATCAGAAGCTAACTGTAAATTATGCTAAAAAGATTGCTTCAGTTTAAACCCACCAGTAAAAGATTCAAGGTATTTGACTGGGGACTAAAGTCTGAATCCAGCAGATGCTATCTGTATTTAGAGTATCCAAAACATTTCCACAACACAGTTCAAATTCCTGGTTAAAGCCTTTAACACTTGTCTTAATTAACAGAAGAGAAATACTGCAGGTGCTGACAATCTGAAACCAAAAATAAACAGACGATTCTGTACAGGACTCATTGATGGCTGTCCTTGTGAATGGAAAACTGTTTTGAATGTTGTTCCACTGTTTGTTGGAATATCTGCTCTTAGTTTTATACATTAACTATTTGGACTTGAACATTGGGGAGATTTGCAGAGGAAACTAAAATTGGCCACATAGTGGATTGTGTAGAGGATGGCTGTAAGCTACAAAATAACACAGATAGGTTAGTGGAGTGGGGAGGCGAATGGCAGGTGGAAGTTCAACTCTCGTATGAGGTAAAAGGGAGGTCAAATGGTAAAAGGGAATGTACAACAAATGAGAATATACTAAGCAGAATAGTTAAAACAAGAGATTTTGTCATGCAAGTGCACAGGTTCCTGAAGGTAGCAGTACGGGTAGATAATGGCTGAGGTATAGAATACAAAATTAAGGATATCATGTTAAAACTGTATAAGACGTTGGTGAGGGCACAACTGGAATATTGCATGCAGTGCTGGTCACCACATTACAGGAAAGGTGTAATTGCACTGGAAACAGTGCAGAGGAACTTTTCTAGTTGCCACAGATGGAGAATTGTAGCTGTGAGAAGAGATTAGAACAGAGAAGGCTGATGGGTGACCTGATGAAGGTATAAAAAATTGTGAGGAGTAGAGATAGAATAGATAGAAGGAACCTCTTTCCCTTGACAGAGACTTTAAAAATCAGGAGTCATAGATTCAAGCTCAGTGGCAGAAACATTAAGGAGCATGTGAGGAAAAACGTTTTAATGCAGAAGATGGTGTGTGTTTGGATCTTGTTGCTTCAGTTGCTAGTGGAGGCTTTCAAAAAGTACCAGAATCTGCACCTTAAGTGCTGTAAGCTGCAGAGCTCTGGGGTGTGTTAGAAAGGGCATCAGGATGTCTTTGGGGCACTATGTATAATATGGGTTGAATGGCTCCCTTCTGTGCTGTATAATTTTTATGGTTCTGTAGGTCAGACAGCATCTGTGGAGAGAGAAACTGAGTGCAAAGTTTCAGTTCTAATGAGATGTCCTCATAAAATGTCTCTCTGATTCAATGCCCAATCACGTTCCTTTACACTTGCAACCCCCTGAACCTCAGGGGAATAATCATGCTGCATTAAATTTTAAATCATTGGCCCTTTGGAATCTGATTTAATATGTTACTGAGAGGCTTGCCTCTCATCCTGAACACATTGATTTCTATTGCTACAAAGGATCCTGCAGATCTATGTGCACTCTGATGATTTTGCATTTTGCTGTGTTGAGTTTTAATGAGGGCTGTTTAGGGTTTTCATACAGTACAGATCCATCTTCTAGGTTACTGTTAAATAGTGTTTATTAATATGCTGTCTATGATGGTAAGGCTACAGAACAGCATGTTCTGATTTGGACAGTGTTGGATAACTTTGGTTGTGAAAGGCTTAATACTCAAGATTTCAACAGGCTCCACATGATCTGATGGCATCATAACGGCTTGGTGAGGAAAGGCAAAACAGCACTGGGTCTTTAATCATTTAGAATGGGGATGCACTTGAAAGAAATTCTGGGATTTACATATTAATCAATCAAAACCTGCATCCTCATTCTAAGTTTTTAAAGACTTAATAACAGTCTAGGTTTGTCTGATACATCACATCAGTTGTTTAAGTACTTGAACTTTTACTTATAAATTTTGTGTCCTATGTATCTGCTACCTGACAAAGGAGCAGCACTCTGAAGGCTTATATTTTCAGATAAACCTGTTGAACTATAACCTGGTGTTGTGTGATTTTCCACTTTATTCACAGGAATATGGAAACAATGGCTCTATTGGCAAAGATAATGGCTTTCATATACAGTCGGTGCAGGATAGTGACAAATTTCTGAGGACAGACAAATTTGAGGAAAGTACTCCATAAGCCTTCACAGTTCAAAAATAAGAGGCTTCTGTGAAATGTAAACCATCCTCCAGTGACCCAATATTTTTATTCAGCAATTGAATGATTCATCGCAAACAACACCATCTCAGGGTTAAACCATGGTCTTACGTAAGTTAACTGCAATCAAGTGGAGGACCAACAGAGCTCTACAATTGTTTTATGGACAAAGTGTTTCCTCTTTTGAAAATTAACTAGTGAACAAAGATGGAATGCTTTGTCTGAGCATTGAGTAAAGCCTTGTGAGTCCTGATAAAGACAAGGTCTATTTTAATTGTGCTTATTCCTATCTCATAGTGACAGCCTTGCTGTTTTGCAGTGCTGAATCTCACACTAGATTATTAGAATGTACGAGGTATCGGGTAGAAAGAGCTACTGTACTTGGACTAATATTGCTGTGACTAGGCTTTGAGAGACATGGAAAGGAAAGCTTCCTGAATGTTTGATAGTGAAAGAGCAGCTGATAAAATATAAGTGGATATTTCCTAATCACAACCCTGTGCCCCTCCAGAGGCTGCCATGCTGAATACCATCCATGCATCATGCACTCTCTCCAACTCTGCAATCTCCTGTACAGAAGATGAATCTTGAAAAATTGGGTTCAGAATTAGGATAGGTTCGAGCTGGACTTCTTGAATTGGTAAAGCCAATGAGACTTTGCCATTGTGAAGCATCTATTCCTGAGATGTGAAAGTCAGGAAATATCGAACAGCGTCTCTTTTATACTTGATCTTCATTTCCATATCCCCACAAGAACTGCTTGCAGTAGGTACAGATCTTAATGCATTGAGTTTGGGCAAAAGACCCTTCTGAACTGTTAGCCTTTGCTCCAGATCATACAGCTGAAGGGTATTGGAGTCGTAGCACAAAAATGCTGGGATTGGCAAAGGAGCAAATGTGATGAGAAGAAACCCTTTTATGCCCAATGTGTATTTAGAGTGTGAAATTCTCTACCTAGAAATGTAGTGGATGCAGGTTCAATTGAGGCATTCAAGGGAATATTGCATAATAAGCTGAATAGATGTACAAGACATACATTCGACTTTAGTTGGAGTATTGTGCACAGTTGTGAGGACAACAATTTAGGAAAGATGTGAATGCATTGGAAAGAGTGCAGACACGATATATAAAAATGGCTTCTAGAATGAGGAACTTCAGTTATGAGGACAGATTTAAGAAGTTGGGACTGTTCTCCTTGGGGAGAAGAACATAGAACATAGAAAAGTACAGCCCAGAACCGTCCCTTTGGCCCACGATGTTGTGCTGAGGATTAATCCTAATTTAAAATCAAATAACTTAACCTAAACATCCCTCAATTCACTACTATCCATATGCACTCCAATAATCGCTTAACTGTCCCTGATGGCTTCGCAACCTCTTTTCTCACTTCCTGGAGCATCCTAGGATAAATCTGATCTGGCCCTGGGGACTTATCTATCTTAACGTTTGCCAAACTTTCCAGCACATCAACTTCATCAAGAAGAAGGAGATTTGACAAAGAATTTCAAAGTGATCAGTGGACTTGATGTGGAGGAGCCAGTGTTAGACTGGGGTGGACAAAATTAAAAATCATGCAATACCAGGTTCTAGTCCAACAGGTTTATTTGGAGGCAATAGCTTTTGAAGCACTGCTCCTTCATCAGGTGGTTCTGAAGCAGGGCATAAGGCACTGAATGTATAGCAAAAGATTACAGTGTCAGGCAGCTGAAATGATAAACCTAAATTAAGTCTTTCATCTTTTAGAATGGGTTTGCTTCTTTTATATGTAATTTGTAAATTCCTTAATATGTAAATCCCAGAACTTATTTTAATTCACATTCTTACGATAACTTCAGGTTTTCGAACAAAAGGTATCATCCAGCTCAGACAATGCATGAAAGGTATGAGGTTAAACTCTGCCTCTGTCCCAATCTTGAGTCAGACTGGTTGCATTTCTAAAGTTGGATTTATAGGATGTTACATGGATTGGCTGTAGTTTATGCATTTTTTGAGCAAAATAGAATGTGTCTGCATATATAATTCTGCAGATATAAATTCCCTCCCATAATTTTATATGTGTGCACATGTGGACTTCATAAAGTAAATAATGAGAAGTCGTTCCTGTTTATAAAAGGATCAAGAACAAAAAGTTGCAATCGATTTACAAAAGGAACCCATGTGATGTGAGAAAAATGTTATCACACCGCAGGTATTTTGGGTCTGGAATACACTGCCTAGAAATAGGATGAAAGCAGGTTCAGTTGAGACATTCAGTCGGACATCAGATGAATATTTGGAAAGAAATAATATGCAAGGGAAAAGCAGGAGGTGAGCAGTTGGAAAGGATGCACATTGGAAGAGCTGCTGCAGCTACAACGGACTGAATAGTCTCCTTCTGAGCCATAGCACTTCTATTATTCTGTTATCAATCAAGTCAGTCCAATTGCAATCTGAGGATGACAGTGATTCCTTTCAATTTTTGTCCACTTAGCAGATAGATTTTGCTGGAGTGAAACAGCCAAGATAAGGAATCCAACCACAGATGCCTTCTTTTATTCCTTTTTTTTAAATATTCTGGAGCCTTCTGTCAGGAAGATGGGTTTCCACTGATGATGATCCTGAAGCATAAAATAGTACCAGCATACAAGAATCCAACGAGAGAGAGGTGGGATGGACAAATCAAAACATTTAGACGGCACGGTGGCACAGTGGTTAGCACTGCTGCCTCACAGCGCCAGAGACCCGGGTTCAATTCCCGCCTCAGGCGACTGACTGTGTGGAGTTTGCACGTTCTCCCCGTGTCTGCGTGGGTTTCCTCCGGGTGCTCCGGTTTCCTCCCACAGTCCAAAGATGTGCAGGGTCAGGTGAATTGGCATACTAAATTGCCCGTAGTGTTAGGTAAGGGGTAAATGTAGGGGTATGGGTGGGTTTCGCTTCGGCGGGTCGGTGTGGACTTGTTGGGCCGAAGGGCCTGTTTCCACACTGTAATCTAATCTAATCTAAAAAACAATGCCCTACCATCTTTTTCAGTCTATTGTATACACTTCAGACAACAACAACTGTCAGAATCTTAATGTGCCTTCTGGCATTCTCTTTCCATAAGTCTAGCTAATAGGAACGATGCATGATTCATTATGCCTTAAGAATGAGGAGATAGAATTTAAGTTAAATAGCATAATTTAAGGAGGGTGCAGCACCAGAGAGATCTGGAGGTGAATATACATGCATTTTTGAAGATGACAAGACATACTGAGAAATTTGTTAACAAAAGATATATAGAACACAAGAGAGATTATGATATGTTCTCCTAAATCGTGGGATTTGCCCTAAGTTGATACACCTTGTTCAATGTCTGGCTCTTCAGCAAGAATGTCAAGGCCTTTATAAGATTGCTAGGCTGTTTTACTAGAAAAGAGGCAGGCACACAAGACTGCTGATATATAACAAGCTGAAAGAAACTGCAGTGTTCACCTTTGAGCAGGGCAGGTTAAGAGGAGATTTAATAGAGGTTTCCAAAATTTTGAAATGCTTTGGTTGAGGGAATAAAGAAAAATTGTTTGTCATGGCCGAAGTGTTGTAATCAAAGGACATAGTTTTAAGTCAGTGGGGAATGCAAAAGAGCCAAAGATATGATCCAAAGCCTTATTTTTTTTAATGCAGTGATTTGTTGTGATCTTGGAAAGGCAGTGGAAGTAGGCTTAATAGTAATTTTCAAAGGGAACTGGATCAGTATTTGGAAAGATACATTTTGTGGCACTGGAGGATAAAAGCTGGAGGGTGAAATTAGTCAGGTAGTTCTTTCCAATAATCTGTACAAGCTAAATGGGGTCCTTCTCTGCCATACCATTCTGTGGTGTTGGGACGAGGCTACAAAAGAAGGCTGATTCTTAGCAATCAATATGACCGTGGGAGGACCAACATCATTGTCTGAGCTTCAATCATCAACGCAGTCCAGCCAGGCTCCAAATCTCCTTAATTCACTATCCCATTTTATTCATTAAAAATTAATTCCTAAAACACTAAATTGAATTCTAAAATGCAAGGGGCGGTACTAACATACGTAAACTAAGAACTAAATATACACAATCGATCACTCATGTGTGCATACGCTTAAGAACTACTAAAATTCTTATTCATGCTTTCCAATTCAGTTCTTCACATGACCTCTGGGCTGTCCACCTTGGCTTCAATCTCCATGAGTTTCAAATCCTCTAACCTTTGGCTCCCCAGGGTCCCCCTCCTAATACCTCATTGGGTGTGGTGTCAAATGTTTAGTGGTTATGGTTCAGACAAGCACTCTGTGACAACATTACATTTATAAAGTACCTTTATCATGCAAACTATAGCTCTTCCTTTTATTGTTCTTCATGCTTCCTAATTCAGGAGCTTATGTGCTCAAACATGAATTGTGGGACCCAGCTATGACCATTTACTGATAAGCTAAATTAGTGAATGCAACAGACATGGCTTCACCGCTGAATTCCAGACCAGAAAAGCAGGCCAAATCCTGAATCCCTTTTCATTAAAAATCCTTTGTATTGTTTTCTTCTGCACAGACCTCTGAGGTCTATGCTCAGCAGTGACTTCTGGAACCAAAATGTTGGGCATGGCATTGGCACATCTCAGAGCAGCTGAGAGAGAATGTCGTGTGTGATATTCCTTCTCTCTTCTCTGTTGCAGCTTCAGCTCCCATCAATACTAATAGAGAAATCAAAGTTTCAAAATATTCCACACTAATGTAGGGAACTGCACTTATAGATCAAAGCTGAGCTGGTAGACCAAGGCTGCAGTTGCTTCCAACAGAATTCTGGCTGATAGTCATCATTCTGGTTTGCACTGCCAGCAGGTGAATGTGCCAAAAGCAAGTATTCTGAAATAAATAGCCCTAACTAATCTGTAATTTGATGTTCTTAAATGTTTTCAGTTCTCTGAAGGAGAAAAACATCTATTGTAAATATAATGGGAATGCTCAGGATGTAAATGAAGTTTGCCAGTCTACTTTTTTAAAAATTTGTTTTCAATGACACTATTTCCAAAATAAATAGCACATCCGTGTACATAATGAACAGCATTTCACCTGATATGAGACAATTTGGCATCATAAAGAAAATCCAGTACTGGGACTTTATGTTTGCTCACTTAGGCTTTGTTTTGTGTAATGAAATTATAATAATCTGCATCGCAACTCTGTTGCCTGTCCATTTGTCACTTGGAGAAAGTGAGGACTGCAAATGCTGGAGATCAGAGTCTAGAGTGTGGTGCTGGAAAAGCACAGCAGGACAGGCAGCATCCGAGGAGCAGGAAAATTGACATTTTGGACAAGAGCCCTTCCTGATGAAGGGCTTATGCCTGAAAAGCCGATTCTCCTGCTCTTCAGATGCTGCCTGAACTGCTGTGCTTTTCCAGCACCCCACACTTGACATTTGTCACCTGTGCAGCTTCTGATGTTTGTATCTGATAATATTTTTCTTTCTGTCTAATAACTACCCAGATGTTAATACCTCCTCCTTACATGACATATCTCAACTATTGCTATCTTTCCAGTATCACAATAAACTTTCTTAAAATCGTTATGATACAGAAGGAGGTTATTGGGTCCATTGACTCATGTTGGTTCTCTGTAGAGCAGTCCAGTCAGTTCCATTTCCTTGCCTTATCTCATTTGATCTGCATGTTTATTTCTCTCAAGTATCTATATACTGCCCTTCTGAAATTATTGATTGCCTCTGTTTCCATTCCCTTCATAGGCTGCATGTTCTCAGTTTTTATGTTGGTACTTCCTTTGGAACCAGGAATTATATACCAGGTAGACAATGATGAGTGTGAACAGGTACACTTAGTTGATGATGCTCAAAATTTGACAGCCAGTTCAATACTGGACTCAAACTCTGCCCCTCCAGGTCACCTGAACAGCTTTCTTAAAGAGGTAGCACCCTCAATTTCAGACTTAACACTGCTCTCCTTTTATATTAAAACTCCAACTAATAAACATATGTTCAAAAATTATCAAGATTATGCAGGCATTGTAGGCAATATATGTATATAATCAGAAATATTTACAAAAGCATAGCACTCCCCTCCTTGCGCAAGATGTTCCATCCATATAACACATTGATCTGATCAGTCTCTCAGGGATTGGCAGTTCCTAAATGACCGTTTCCTTGTCTCAGGAACCTTTTTTTAGTGTAATCTCCAGGACTTCAGAAAGCTCTTGTAGTTCTGCAGAAATATCCATCTCTGATTGGCTGTTGCGGCCCTGTGACGCTGTTGTTGTCGCTTCCCTGGGTATAACCAACCCTGGCTTGGAGACACATGGTGTCATCTGGACCAGCTTGGTATTTTGAGGGGTATCCTCCCGTTGATGAGGTGGGATGACCAACTGGTCCGCATGTCTCCTCCAGACCAGTTTATCCCTAGTTTGTACAGTAAATGATAATAGTCTTTTTAAGCCACCATCTCCGATAGGATCCTTTCTTTTCCAGACATTTAATTCTGAGCCTACATGATCTCTCATCTTTGGAATACCTTCAAGCTTTAAGTTCCCACCCTCCTGGGCATCTATCCTTCTTGATTTCACTTTACCATGTCTCTGATCTCTTCCAGCTGCAGCAACTCAAACATGATTCTTAGCTAGTAGTTGAACATTAAGGATGATGGCAAACATTGGGTTGTTGCATGTGGTGTATCCCTATATATGCTGAGGAACTTGTTGATTTACCATCCTAGCGAACCCTGTCTTGTGATGTCTTCAAGGCCGTCTTTGAGTTTTACACAAATCTCTCCATCTAGCCACTTGATATAGAGCCAATCTCACATGTCTGATTCCACAATTTTCCAGGTACTCCTCGAACTCTTGTACCACAAACAGTGGACTATTGTCACTTATGATTTATTTAGGGTTCCTGAATCTGCCAAATATTTTATAAAGACGGTCTATCATTGCTTCCACTGATGCCAACTTCATGACCGCCAACACGGGCCCATTGAATTGGGAACTAGAACCAGTAGTAACATCCATTCCTCTACTGGCCCCACAAAATTGGCATGAATCCACTGCCAAGACATTTAAGGCGATTCCCATGTGTGGAAGGGTGACAATGGTGGTGCTTTCTTCACTAATGTGCAGGATTCGCATGATTCTGCTTTCTCCTCAATTTTGGGAGTCCAGAATTGTTAATCAAAAATAGTTCCTGGCTATCTCTTTCATTCACAGCATGCTGGGGAGGAATAACAACCCTCAGTCCCCACATTAAACATCCATCCAATAAGGACAATTCCCACCTCTCGCACACGCAAGGGCATAACTTTGAGCTATTTCCTTGATTATCTCCTCCTCTCTGGACTAAGTCCACCACTTGGCTCAAAACTGGGTCACTCTGAGTAGCTTTTCACATCTGATTCGCTGATACTGGTGCCTTGTAATCCTGGGAAAAGTGCTTAAATTTCAGTTCCAGTCAGGAACATCTTTATTCCCTGTTAGTGGCAGACTTGACAGTCCATCTGCAATACTGTGTGTGACCTCATGAGTAGGCTGACAGTCAGTGCCCATTTCTGCAGGTATGCTTCCACCATTGAAGGTATCCCTGCATCCAGTCCAAAAATGGAGGTTAGAGGTCTGTGGTCAGTCGTTAGCACAAAGTGCCTGCCGTAAAATGAACTTCTTAATGCCAAACACGATGCTCACTCCTTTTTTTTTTGACTTGAGCATAATGCTCTTCCATTTTCATGAATGACTTCAATACGAACAAGATGGGTCTTCCTTCTCCATTCGGAAAAATGCGTGACAGTACAGCACCATTCCCACAAGAACAAATGTCACATGCCAACTGCAGTGGCAATTTTGAGCTAAAACGTGTGAACATTTCTGACCCTTTTAGAGCTTGCTTCACTTAATGTCAAGCCACCTCATATTCCTGGGTCCATTTCAACAGCCACTTTTCTCAGTAACCATTGCAAGAGTGTAGCATGGCTGTCAGGTCAGACATGAACTTGTCATGGCAATTTACAAATCCCAAGAATGATTCAGTTGAGGCATATTTTGTGAGCTAGAGGCCTCCATGATAGCCTCCTTCTTCATAGGCACAATGTGTACTCCCTCACCATCAATTACATGGCCCAGGTAGTCTACGTAGTACTTCAAAAACTTGCATTTCATTCTTTTTACATATAGACTCTTCTCAGACAATCTTTTTTGGGCTTCTTCTAAATTTTTCAATGCTTCTGTTCAGAGTTATTCCAGAGATCCAGATCATGTTCTGGACACCCAGGGTTGAAACATATCATGGCGGTTGGTGGAATTTGATCTTAATAAAAAATTGGAATTAAGAGTCTAATGATGATCATGAATCCATTGTCGATAGTTTGAAAAATCCATCCAGGTCAGCAATGTCATTTAGGGAGGGAAACTGCCATCCTTATTTGGTCTGGTCTACCTGTGACTCCAGACACACTGCAATGTGGTTGACTCTTAACTGCCCACTGGGCAATTAGGGATGGACAACAAATGTTGGTTCAGCCAGCAACACCCTCATCTTCATGAATGAAGAAAACCTACTTAATATTTCATCTATGATGCTCAATCTATCCCTATAGACTATTTCATGAATCAGGGATATAAGTGCGTCCACATCCACTTCCATTTTACTGTCTTCCTCTTTACTTTGGGAAGGAAGTGGAAACAATCAATTTCACCCCATACACCCCACCCCATTAACTGAAACTCTGTCGATTCTGGGCCTTCTGCTTCTTTTGCAGACCCAGCTCACTCCCTGCCTACTCCCTGGAAAGTGACGAGTACCTTATGCCTTGTTCTCAGGGTTGGTTCTTCCTGACTCCGCTTCTCTTGTTTGGGTTGTACTCAGCAATTTTGGACAATATGACCTACTCTCTTACAGCTGTGGCATTGGGCTTCTTGAGTTGAACATGTTGACTCCTTGCGACTACTCTTGTCACATCGGCTGCATTTTCCAGCTGGTACAGCACTCTGCTGAATATCTGTTCCTTGATGCATTCAGGCATCAGCAGCCAACTGGGTGCTTCACTGGCAGCCAATTCCATCGAAGTAGCAATTTTGAAAACTGCCTTAAAATCCACATCTCTCCTTGTTAGTAGCTTCCTTGGATGGCTTCATGCAGGAGTCCACAAAGCTAATGGCTCCACAAGGCACCTTGGAAAAACACTCCAAATCTGTAATGTTCTACAATGTTCCATGAACCTCTTTATTCATGGCTATGAATTGGGCACTTGAGTCTCCTTTGCCTTGTAGCTATTTATGAAAACAGAAACTTTCCGCAAATTTTCCGTTTGTGAAAAAAAACTTCCCTCGCGCATCTCCTTTGAAATGTTCTCATCTCATCCTAAACCTATGTCCCTAGAATTTGATATTACCATCCTGGGAAATAGGGTCTGACTATCCACCCAATCCATGCCCCACATAACTTATCCACTCTTATCAGGTCGTCCTTCAGTGTCTGATGCTCCAGCAAAAATAACCCATGCTTGGCTTCTTATAGCTGGTACCTCCAATCCAGGCAATACCCTCGAAGATTTCTTTTGCACCTTCTCCAAAGCCTTTACATTCTTCCTGTACTATGCATCCATTAATGAACACACTACTGCAAATGTAGTCAAAGTAAAATTTTATACAATTGCAACATGATTTGCCAACTTTTATATTCATCGTTCTGATAGATGAAGGTTAGCATGGTATATCCCTTCTCTTTCACTGTATTAACTTGTGTTGCCACTTTCAGGGAGCTCTGGACATTTATCGCAAGATTGCTCTGTTTACAAATGCTCCTAAGGGTCCTGCCATTTGCTGTATGCCGTCCACTTGCATTTGATTATTAACTTGTGATGCCAATTCAGGGAGCTCTAGACTTTTATCACAAGATTTCTCTGTGTATCAATGCTCCGAAGGGTCCTGCCATTTACTGTATGATTTTTTCTTGCATTTAACATCACTTCACACTTGCCCAGATTAGTCTTCATCTGCCATTTCTCCACCCGACTTTCCAACAGATCTATATTCTGCTGTACCATTTGGCAACCTTCCTCAAGATCCATGTTACACTAATTTTTGTGTCAGCTGAAAACTTACGAATCAGATCACCAGAACTGATCCTTGTGGAACACCACTGGTTACAGAACTCCAGTCAGGAAAACACCCCACCACAACTACTCACTGTCTTCCATTACCAAGTATCCGACTTACGAACTAACCATGGATCCCAAATGACTTAATCTTCTGGACCTGCCGACAATGAGGGATCTTGTCAAATGTTTTCATGAAGTCCACGTAGACTCTCCATTGCTTACCCTCATCATTCATTTTTATCATTTCTTCAAATACTCAATCAAGTTTGTAGGACAAGACCTTTCTGCATAAAGCCATGCTGAATATCCTTATTAAGTCCATTCTTCTCCAAATGCAACTACATCCAGTCTCCAAGAATCTTCTCCAATAATTTTCCCAACATTAGTGTAAGGAACACCAGTCTACAAATTTCCTGGATTATCCCTGTTACCCTTCTTAAATAAAGAAACATTGGCTATTGTCCAGTCTTTGGGACCTTGTGTGGAGGTAAAGAGGATACAAGGATCTCTATTAAGGTTCTAAAAGCCTCCTCCCTTGCCTCCATCAGAACCTTAGGATAGATCCCATCGAGATATGGGAACTTATTTACCTTAATTCTTTTCAAGACACTCAACACCTCTTCCTACTTGATATTTACATGCCCCAGAATATCACCATAGCCTTCCCTAATCTTTCTCCTCAGTAAATATGATTAGATTCGATTAGATTCCCTACAGTGTGGAAACTGGCCCTTCGGCCCAACAAGCCCACACTGACCCTCCGAAGAGTAACCTACCCAGACCCATTTCCCTCTGACTAACGCACCTAACCTATGGGCAATTTAGCAAGGCCAATTCACATAACCTGCACATCTTTGGACTGTCGGAGGAAACCAGAGCACCCAGAGGAAACCCACACAGACAGTTGCCCAAGGCTGGAATCGAACCTGGGACCCTGGTTCCCAGTGAGGCAGCAGTGCTAACCACTGAGCCACCGTGCTGCCCTTTTTTTGCACTAAGTCCCTCCCTTTCTTGTGATTAGATTAGACTACTTACAATGTCGAAAGAGGCCCTTCGGCCCAACAAGTCCACACTGACCCTCCGAAGAGAGACCCATTCCCCTACACCTGACACTACGGGCAATTTAGCATGGTAAAGTATCCAAATATCATTGTGAAGTACTCATTAATTACTTCAGCCAGTTCCCCTGGCTCCATACATAAATTCCTGAAGAAGGGCTTATGCCCAAAACGTCGATTCTCCTGTTCCCTGGATGCTGCCTGACCTGCTGCGCTTTTCCAGCAACACATTTCCAGCTCCATACATAAATTCCCTCCTTTGTCCTACCCTTTCCACAGTTACCTTCTTGTTCCTAATTTCTGTAAATAATATCTTGGGGTTCTCCTTAAACTTACTTGCCTCGGACATTTCATGGCACCTTCTAGCCCTCCTAATCCTTTCTGCTTTATATATACTCATCAAAGGTCCAGTCTGATTTTATTTACCTAAACCTGACATCTGCTTCCTTTTCTTTTTTGATTAAACTTTCAATATATCCAGTTATCCAAGATTCCACAATCTTACCATTCCTATCTTTCATCCTCAGAGGAATATGCCGGTCCTAAACTCTGATCAATTGGTATCCCTCATTTCCA
Source organism: Chiloscyllium plagiosum (assembly GCF_004010195.1). Lineage (NCBI taxonomy): Eukaryota > Metazoa > Chordata > Chondrichthyes > Orectolobiformes > Hemiscylliidae > Chiloscyllium > Chiloscyllium plagiosum. Next base: position 48,367,231 of record NC_057712.1, read on the forward strand.
ATGTGGATTTACACACAAACAGTTGTTCCAGTCTAATTTTTCCAGTTCCAGCCTAATACCATTGTGATTGGCTTGCCCCAATTTAGGATCAGTGTTATTCTTATCCATATCTACTTTAAATCTTTTGGATTTGAGATCATGCTCCCAAAATGCTCCTACACTGAAACTATGATTACCAGATCAGACTTATTCCCAATATAGAGGAACCTTGATTATCCAGTATTCGATTATCCAAATATCAGATTATCCAACAAGTTTGCTAGGTCCCGATGCTTGGCTAAGCTATGTTATCTAGCATTCGATTATCCGGAATTCTATTAACTAAACAAAATACTCCCTGCCCGTGTCCTTCGGGTAATCGAGGTTGCTCTGTACAAGGTCTAGTAAAGATCCTTCCCTTGTTGGGTATTTAAATAATGTTTCAAGAAACTGTCCTGGTTGCATCTGTCCAATGTACCCCCGCCCCGGTACTGACGGAATCCCAATCAATACTGGGAGACTTATAATATAACCCCATCATCATGATTGCGCTTTTCTCATTCCTAAGTTGCACCCATATTGCCACACTAAAGAAGCCCCTAAGGTGTCCTCTCTTCATATTCTCCTTAGACGGTAATGCAACTCCCACACTCCTTTGACTTTCCTCTTTATGTTACTTAAAACATCTAAATCCTGGAACGTTGAACTGCCAGTCCTGCCCTTCACTCAACAAGTTCCTGTAATGGCGACTGCATTGTCATCCCATGTAAAAATATTTTATTGCAACAAATAGTATATTTTAGGTTATCAATTGATCATAATCACCACTAAATAAATGTAACTCTTTCTTTATTAAATATTTGGGAATCAATAGCTAAAAGAAAGAGCAAGAGAGACAAGAAATGTTTTTGCCTTTCTTGTTAGATATGCTACAACCAGACATTGTGCGAAACCCTAATGCTGTTTATGGAGAACTGCAGAAACACACATTGTCTCAGCCTTTTCACTGAATGTGCAATAGATTGCTGAGGTGCTACAACACACTCTGCTGTGCTTCTTGTATCTGCTAGCAAATTTACAGCTACAAAGCGTCTGTACTGTGCTGACGCTATTGGTAATCTCTGTATCTGTGAAGATCCTCTTTTTATGCTCACAGTTACTAAATCTCTAGATCTCAGATAGTGCTAATAAGAAAGAAACTCTGCAATGCTGCTTCATACTTCTGCCATAATCCTAATGAGGTTTAAAGTGGAAGAGTCTCAAATTACACTAGAAGCTGGCTAACATCTTTCAAAACCTCAGAAATTCAAGAGCCTTTCCCAGTTACTGTTGCTTTCCTGCTTAAAAGTATTTACATACAGGAGCAGGTCATTCAGACTAACTAGTCATCAGTGAACAGCTCTTTCCTATTAACTAAGCAGTGGTGATCCAAGCAGAATAAAACAGAGGAGGCAGAAGGTTAAAGGCAGCTTAGATTGTCTCTTCCTGGTCAGATTCAATGATTCATGAACTCCTCACTTATGTGGTGTACTGGTGAATGTCACCTCAACTCTCCATTCACTAACAGTCCCAAACTCTACCCTCCTTCTCCTACTGATCATTACAGTTCAAAAAACCATTGCAGAAAACACATTCCAAGCAAAATGTATAAGTCAAGCAATGTCACATTACAATATCAGAGACCACTTATTATCTGTGTCCATTGTGTTTGTGGCCGGCTTATGGTTGCCTTAGCCTCAGCTTGGGCATCAGCAGTCTGGGTTAGCTGTTTGGTAGGCATCAGGGTTGGCAACAATGGGAGGAGGAATGCTGAGAGAGGACAACAAGATATTGCTCCACAATGGTCGGTACTTAAGCGCGAAATGCTACAGCAATGAGGACAGGGAACAGGAGTTGACCATTTAGTTCCGTGATTCTAATTTATCCTTCAACCATGGATGACCTGAAATCTAATTATACAGTAGTAGCCTTATCCAGATCCACTAGTATTTTTGGATAACCATAGTCCATTAATCTCCATTCATTCAAATTAACAACAATTTGCAGAGGTCAGCTGGACCTTCTAAACAACTTTTGTGTGTTTCCAAATTTTATGATTCAAAGATCTGTTTCAACATTTTACACTATGAATCTACCCCCTAGTCTCACTAACCATCAAAAATAATTGCTGCTCCCATGAGTTTCTTAAATACTTCAACAAAATCACATGTTAACCATCTATCAATGCCTTGGCTTCAGGTTTGTGCTGAACAATGGCAAGTAACATTCACATCACACAAATGGTAGGCAATGACCGTCACCAATAAGACAGAATCTGAACCATTGCCCATTGGCATTATCATCACCGAGTCTAACAACATCCTGAAGGGTACAATTAACCAGAAACTGTCACCTTCTGACAGCCCAAATCTGTTTTCAGCATTCATAAGGCAGAAGTAAGGAGTTATATGAAATATTGCCTAGTTATTTGTTTGAGTATAGCTGTCACAAAACTCAGAAAGCTTGATACCTTCTAGGACAGAGATGTCCATTTGATTAGCAAAACATCTACAATGGTTCATTCCCTTAATGACCAATGCTCAGCATTGCAGAGTTTCTGTCTTATTAGGTGTACCACCTATACAAGATGCACAGCGATAACTTATCAAGCCTGATGTGACAGCATCTTCCAAACCCCATGACCAGTAGGACATCAAGAAGGACAAAAGCAACAAATGGGGATGCTACCACCTGCAAGTTCCCTTCCAAGACACTTATCAACCTGACTTGGAAATATGTAGTTTATTCAGTGTTGCTGGGTCAAAATCCTGGAACAAGCCCCTAAACAGCACTATGAGTGTAAATAGACCCCAAGGACTGTAGCAGCTCAAGACAGCAGCTCACTTCCATCTTCACCTGTGTAATTAGAGAAGAGCAATAGATGTTGATCTAATCAACAACAACCATGCCCCATGAATGAATTTTAAAAGGTCCATCCCACTACTACCTGTGTGGGCAACTCTTGGAAATTGAAAGGAGAAAGACAGCAAAGTCATTTTTAGTAGGCAGCAGGAGACACAAGGTGACAATGTTCGCAACTTAAAACAGGAAAGAATGGGGGTCGAGGACAGGGTGGAGGGTGTGGATGTGGTGGTGGAATGAGCGTAGAGCGATTAAGTTTGAATGTAGATTAGATGTGAATATACCCACAGCTTTATGGTTTCATTTTCATTGCTGTCTAAAGGCTCTGTAATGGCCACCGCATGGGTGGTGTAAATGGTGGAGTTGAGGAGAATCACCATGCTTTTCCTCATTCAGTTGCTCCTGCTACCTGTGATCATGCACAACCTTGTCCTGCAAGGAAAGGGATGTTTATCAGTGAATAATGTGCAACCCTTTTGGATGGTGTGGGGCTACCGGTTAGAAAAACTGGCAGTGTGTTCAAACTGTGAATGTGAGTCGAACCTCTGACTGTTACTTATAAGTAGCAACTGTTAAAAGTTGTTGCTAGGTGCTTGGTTGGGTTGTAGTGCATTGAGCAGTGCATGCAATTGATGGGAAATTTCATTTGAAGATACGTTCACCAACATTGACCACTTCTGTGAGATCATTGAACTTCTTGTGACACTGCAACCAGGGTCCTGAGAGCTAGATTCATAGCATTGACTGTCATCCTATCTGTTCTTACTGCCTTTGCAGTATTTGCCTGTAAGATCTCCAAGTCCTCATAGATAGAGCTAAATCAGCTCTATCAGTGTGCACTAAATCAGCTAAATTTAGTGCACACTCTCTGCCCTGTTGTAAACCTTTGACCTTTAACTTATAAATTCTGTGCCTAAGGTCTTCCTCTCTCACTAGCACCTGATGAAGGAGCAGTGCTCCGAAAGTTAGTGTTTGTAAATAAACCCATTGGACTATCATCTGATATCATGTGATTTTTGACCTTGTCCAACCCAGTCCAACACCAGCACCTCCACATCACTGTTTTGACTTAATATTGCATCCTTCTTGCTCATGCACTCTTTGTCAATAAGTTCCAGCATTTACTGCAGCCATAATTTACCATCCTTTAAGATGTACAAGCCACCTTTAAGTGTCACTAACCTCATGTTACCTTTGGTTCCCTGTTGAGGTATCTAGTCAACCAGCAGTGCTTTTAGCTTTGGTTGCATGCACAGTGCAGATAAATCGCAAGCAACATACATCAGAGCCAATGGGCACTTGTTCATTACATATTGCTATACCAGTGTCCATTTTCAGTTCTTGTCTAATTATTTTAACTTTATGATTTATTAAAAATCATTTAAAATCATTGAAACAAATCATTGAAACAAAATGTTATTACAAATCTTTCATTGCACCAATGATCTGGCTTCATTTTGATGAAAGCATAGTTTGATGGGAGGAGAAGATGGAACAGCATTAGGACAGCTCATTGGAATCACTATTATATACTTTAGAGAGAGAGGCCCACAGGCATCCTCTTTCCCTTTCATTAACTTCATGATTAACAGTGATAAATTATTGAGGAATTAGCAGCATGAACCAGCAGCCTTCCACTCAATGGGGCATCAGAGTAACATTCTCCTAATTTATGGCACAGCATCATAGACTTCTTTGTCCTGTTCTGCAGGCAAGGCAAAGGGGAAAATGTTTCCCAGTTCAGACCAGATATTTGTTTTTATTCATTCATGGGATGATGGTCTCACTGGCCAGGCCAGCATTTAATGCCTATTCCTAATTGTTGAGAACAGTTAAGAGTCAACCACATTGTCAGTCAGGCCATGTAGGATGGCAGTTTTGTTCCCCAAAGAGCTTTTTTTTCAACAATCAATTAAATATTGTCTTCATTTTATAAATGAATCCTTCCCTCCAATCCATGTTTTAGCTTTCAAACCAATGTTTCACTGGCATCCTTGGATATTGGCACCACTATCGGGGAAGGAAGGAGCTGTTCCAATGGGATAGGCTCCACTTGAATCATGCTGGGAGCAGAGTTCTAATGAATCACATAACTATGGCTGTAGATAGGTCTTTAAATTAAATATTAGGGAGGAAAATTGGGAGGAGGAATTCTGTTGTATGGAAAATTGTACTAAAATTAAATGAAGAGCTAAGCAGGGATTATGAAAGTTTCCAGAACACATAATTAGACAAAGAGTATGGAAGGAGTCAGGAACAGCAGCTGAGCAGACAACTAGGAGAAAGGGGGCAGTCAACACAGGACTGGGGGTGTTGTGTTTAAAGGCACTCAATAATTGAAACAAGATAATGACCTTGCTACACAGATTGCAATTGAAATGATGTTGTGGGTATCACAGAGATGAGGTTGCAAAGGAATCAGTGCTGGGAACTAAATATACAGAGATATATGTCCCATTGAAAGGACAGACAGATGGGTATAAGAGGCAGGGTTGCCTTGTTAATAAAATGGTAAATTAAATTGATTTGAGGAAATTATATAGAGCTGGATGACAGGATCTGTGCGAATGGAATTGAGGAACCGACAGGTCATCTAGCAGTACTATGAATCATTGGATCCTAACAGCAGTAAGAATTACAGTGTGGAATCAGGCCATTTGGTCCAACAAGTCCACACCATCCATCTGAAGAGGGTTCCATTCCCCTAAGTAATGCACCTAACCTACACATCCTTGAACACTATGGGTAATTTTGCTTGGCCAATTCATGTAACCTGCACATCATTGGATTGTGGGAGGAAACTGGAGCACCTGAAGGAAACCCACACAGACAGTTGCCCGAGGGTGGGATCAAACCTGGGTCCCTAGTTCTGTGAGGTAGCAGTGCTAACCATTGAGTCGCCATGCCACCCAAGGAAGCACGAGCGAAAATAAAGCAGGAGATAGAAAAGGCATTCAGAAGAGCATTATTATAATAATCATTGTGGACTTCAATATGTAGGTGGAGTGGGAAAATTAGATTGGTAGCAGATCTCAACAAAAAGGAAGTCGTGGAGTGTCTATAAGATGTTTTTTTCATTGAAACAGCTTGTGATGGACCTGACGTGAGCACAGATAATTCTGGATTTGGTGATGTGTCATGAGGCAGAGTTGATTAGAGAGCTTAAGTTGTTAGAATCAGAAGGGGACAGTGACCCTAATATGATAGAATATATCCTTTAGTTTGAGAAAGGAATGCTTAAATCAGATGTAATGGTATTACAATTGAATAAAGGTAACTACAAAGACATGAGGGAGGAGCTGGCCAGAGTTGATTGTAAAGGGAGCCTAGCACAGAAGACAGTGGAACAGTAATGGCAGGGGTTTCTGATGCTATTTCAGGAGGCAGAAATTCATTTCAAGGAAGAAGAAAAATACGAAGTAGGGGGGTAACTTTAGCTAACAAGAGATGTCAGGAAACAAATAAAAGGAAAAGAAAAAGCAAACAATGTGGTGAATATTATTGGGAAGCTAAAGGATTGGGAAGCATTTAAATTATAGCACAGGATAACTAAAAGAAGTAATAAGGGTGGGAAGACAAAATAGGAAAGTAAGATAGACAGTAATATAAAAGTAGATTGCAAGAGTTTTATTAGATATCTAAAAATTAAGAGAGAGCAAGAGTACACATTAGACCATTGGAAATAAGGCTGGAGAAGTAGTAATAATAAACAAAGAAATGGTGAAGCAACTGAATAATTTGCATCATTTTTCAAAATGGAAGACACCAACAGCAAACCAGAACTTCAAGAGAATCAGGGGGCAGGCGTAAATGTTTTGGCTATTAATAAGGAGAAGTTGCTTGTGAAACTGGAAGACCTGAGGACAAATAATTACTCAGAACAGATGGAAGTACACCTCAGAATTCCGAAGGAGGTAGCTGGACAAATTATAGAGGCATTTTTGGTTATCTTTCAGGAATCACTGGAGTCAGGTAGTGTCTCAGAGAACTAAAAATAGCTAATTTAACACCCCTGTTTAAGAAGGGAGCCCCCAGGTACCTTGCCCTGCAACCAGAAAAGATGCAAAGCCTGCTGGTATACATCTACCTCGTCATCTCCATCCAGGGCATCAATCAGTCCTTCCAGATGAGGCAGAGGTTAACCTGCCTCTCTTCTAACCTCATTTACTGCATTAGGTGCTCCCGATGTGGTCTTCTTTACATTGAGGAGACCAAACGTAAACTCAGCGGGCATCTCAGCCGGGCCTGCAGGGGCCGAGCGAACCTCCTAGTAACCGATCATTTTAATTCCCCTAATCATTCCCTTTCTAACATGACCATCCTTGGCCTCCTCCATTGCCACAATGAACCAAACTGCAAATTGGAGGAACAATGCCTCATCTTCCACCTTGGCAGCCTACAGCCTGGAGGGCTCAACACTGAGTTGTCCAATTTCAAATAACCTTCCTTCTCATACCCCAACTCCCTTCCCAGCATTTCCCCCTCCCTTCCACTCATCCCTGCCACCAACCGGATTCATTTCTCCCATTGACCAACCAGGTCATACCCTCGACCTATCTTCACTAATCCCCACTTTACCACCTTGCCCCCACCACCTCCTTTATCTGCAGCTTCCCCTACACCCCACCCCCAGTCATAAAGAAAGGTTATAGCCATAACGATGACTTGTCTAACTCCTGATGCTGCCTGAGTTGCTGTGTTCTTTCAGCCTCCTGTCTGTCTACTTTGAATTCCAGCATTTGCAGTTTTGTTTTTGTCTCTATGAAAGGAGAGAGGCAGAAGACAGGAAATTAGAGACTGGTTAGCCTAAACTCAGTTTTTGCTGGGATTTTAGAATCCATCATTAAGGATGGGATTGTGGAAACTTGAAAGTGCATAGTAAATAGAACTAGTCAGCACAGTTTTGTTAAGGGGAGGTCATGCCTGACAAAACTGTTAGAATTCTTTAAGGAGGAAACAATTAGTTAGACAAAGGAGATCCAGTGGACGTGATTTTTGTAGATTTCCAGAAAGGCCTTTGACAAGATGCACACAGAAGGCTGCTAAATAAGATAACAGCCCATTATGTTGGGCAAGGTATTGATTTGATAGAGGATTGGCTGACTTGCAGAAGGCAGAGAGTGGGGATAAATGTGGTCTCATTGAGGAATGGCAGTTGGTGACTAGTGGAGTTCTGCAGAGGTCCAGGTTGGGACCACAACTATTCACATCATACATTAACGATCTGGATGAAGGAACAGAGGGGCATTGTTGCTAAGATTGCAGATGTCACAAAGATAGGTGGAGGGACAGGTTGTGTTGAGGATGGAGAGAGGCTACAGAAGGACTTGGACAGACTAGGCGAGTAGACAAAGAAGTGGCAGATGGAATACAATGTGGGAAAATGTGAAGATATGCACTTTGGTAAGAAAAATAGAGGTATATATTATTTTTAAACAGAGAGAGACTTCAGAAATCTGAAGGACAAAGGGACTTAGGAATCTTTTAAGGTTAGCATGTAGGTTCAGTTGGCAGTAAGGAAGACAAATGCAATGTTAGTATTTATTTCAAGAGGCCTCTAATACAAGAGCAGAGATGTACTGCTGAGAATGAATCAGGCTCTGGTCAGACCACATTTGCAATATTGTGAGCAGTTTTGGGTCCCACATCTAAGGAAGAACATGTTGGAATTGAGGGGGTTCAGGGAAAGTTTACAAGAATTATCCCTGGGTTAAATAAGTTTTCCTTTGAGGAGCAGTTAAGGATTCTGTTGTAATCGATGGAGTCAAGAACAATGAAGAGGGATCCCATTGAAACTTAAAGAATGCTGAGAAGCCTGGATGGAGTGAATGTGGAGAAAATGTATCCACTTGTAGGAGAGACTAGGACCCAAGGGCTCAGCCTCAGAATAAAGAGACAACCTTTTAGAACTGAAATGAGAAGGAATATCTTTAGCCAGAGTATGCTTAATCTTTGGGACTCATTGTTGCAGAAAGTCGAGGCCAAAATATTGAGTGTATTTAAGACAGATACAGATAGGCTCCTGATTGGTGAGGGGATCAAGAATCATGGGGAGAAGGTGGAAGAATAGGGTTGAGAAACATATCACCATGATCAAATAGCAGAGCAGACTGATGGGCCAAATGGCCTAATTCTGCTACAGTATCATATAGTCTTACCTTAAGTCCTCTTTCTTCCAGTTCCTAATTATTCTTTATGTTGTGAACTCAAAAGTTTATACATGCTATTACCTGGGTGAGACCCACAAAACTGAAATCCCCAGCCTTAGTCTGTATAGCTCTTTATTATTATCAAGAGAAGCTACTGGCTCTTTCTGTTCAGGTCTTCGATCTTTAACTCAATCAGGAGGCTAAAGAATTACTGAATGTTGCCCATATGATAGTTAATTTTCGCAACAGCAGTGCTGATTGGAAACCCAGTGAAACAACTGCAGCATCTGCGATTTTGTCTAACATCCAATAAGTGACAAAGGAAAGGGTACACCCTTCTTCGACCCCCTGTATAATAATTCAGAAGCTGTGGAGAGGAGAAATCAGTTACTTCCTGAATGGTCAGTTCTCAGTGGTCAAAAAATTATACCATCCTTCATGGACAGAGATTCTATAAATTGTTTCAAAAGGCCCTGCTGCACAGTTACAAGATCCACAAGCATTCCATATGGTTGATAAGCATCTTCCACTGTCGATATGGGTGGCATGATGACTCAGTGGTTAGCACTGCTACCTCACAGCACCAGGGATCTGAGCTTGAATCTTGCCTTGAGCAACTGTCTGCGTGGAGTTTGCACATTCTTCCTGTATCTGCATGGGTTTGCTCTGGCTTCCTCCCACAGTCCAAAGATGATCAAGCTAGGTGGCTTGGCCATTCTAAATTGCCCTGTGTGTACAGATGTACAGGTTAGGTTAGCTTTGGGAAATGCAAGGTTATAGGAACTAGGTGGGATGCTCTTTAGAGGGTTGGTGTGGACACGATGTGTGTTTCAAGTCTTCTTGCTCTCCTGACCACTATAAAAGAATTTTAAACTTTCCCTTAATGAGGTCCATTTCCATCAGTGTGTTGATAATCTTGAGAATGTTATAATTTCAGCCTGTTATAATTACAGGCTTGAAGTCATTTTATTGCATGTAAACTGGACTCATATAAATACATTGGCTACAAGAATAGGTCAGAGGCTAAAAATACTGTGTCATGTAATTCATCCCCTCACTCCTCAAAGCCCATCCCATCCACCATTTAGAAGGCACATAGAATACTCCTATTTAACTGGATAAGCGCATTTTCAACAACATCTTGAAGGACAAAGCATCCCACTTCCATGGGCATTACATCCACAAACATCCACTCCCTCCACCACGGATGCTTAGGAGCAGCAGTGCGTACTGTCTATAAGATGTACTGCAGAAATTCACCAAAGATCCTTCCAAAAAGAACTATAAGTTCCACCTAGAAGCACAAGGACAGCTGGTACGTGGGAACACCGGCACCTCTCAAGTTCCCTTCCAAGCCACTCCCTGTTCTGACTTGAAAGTTAATTGCCATTTCTTCACTGTCACTGGATCAGAATCCTGGAATTCCCTCCCGAATAATATTGTGAGTCTACCTATAGTCATGGACTGTTTGAGGAGGCAGCTCACCAACATCTTCAATGATCTGCAATGCAACAAGGGATGGGCAATAAATGGTGGCCAATTAGCAATGCCTATGTCCCATGAGTGAATAAACAAATACTGTTTTAAAACATTCTGTAATGAAGTGAATTTACTATAGTTTCATTACTATAGTTCTTGTCTGAAGAACAGACAAGCAATTTGATTTAATGTATCGTGTCTTGTATGCATTCTTGTGGCATGACAGACACAACTACAATCTGAATATGCAGCCGAAAATTAATCAATTACAGCATTAATTCAGACATTTAAGTCTGTATTACAGGGGAGTCGTCTCAATAAGAACCTTCATTGAAAATCATGGGAGCAATCTATTGGCCTATAACAGTAGGGGTACTATTTTAAAGGACGCTTAAGGGCCTCCACAAACTAAGCTACAAAGGAGGTTGCACGAGAAAAGTTGACTTTTAAAGAACATCTTAAGTTTATATTTACCAGTTTACAAAAGGTGTTCGGAAGAGTGGGAATTCCCATCATTTAAACCAATAAGTCTGTTAGGGTTCTCCATATTACAATTCTAGGTCAAGAGGTAGTTGAAGGCAGAATAAAGACACTAAAAGAACTTGATCTGGTTTGTCAGCTGAATTGGTTTTGTGACAGCATTTCAAATGTTCAGGAATGTTTTGTCTAGAGTGGAGACTGGAAGTATTTGCCAGTAAACAAGTGTCCCTTGTGATGTTGGGGAAGATTGCCTTCTAAGAAACAAGATTAATAAGCTTATTTTGTTGCTGTTTGATGAGATTTTTCTCCATGATTAAGGATGGGTTCTGATGGCTGCTGACAGTTAAATACATCATGTGAAAATTGCACAACATCAGCCAAGCTCAGCTTGCTTACATCAGAAAAGCAGGGAGCAACAGGAAAGCAGTAGAGAATACAAAACTATTGAAACACATTCAGTCATCAGTCTCTTTAAAAGGTAAATAAATGTGCTATAAATGTGCTTTAAAACTTTGGTGAAAAAACATGTTTGAGAGTCCTGGGGTAAGAAAAAAAGACAAAAAAAAAATCAAATCGTTGTAAGTACAGCTTTTTGAAAAGAACTGGAAAAATTAAGGAGGTAGTAAGTGTTGTGGTTCTGTTCGCCGAGCTGGGAATTTGTATTGCAGACGTTTCGTCCCTTGTCTAGGTGACATCCTCAGTGCTTGGGAGCCTCCTGTGAAGCGCTTCTGTGTTGTTTCCTCTGGCATTTATAGTGGTTTGTCTTTGCCGCTTCCAGTTATCCGTTCCAGCTGTCCACTGTAGTGGCTGGTATATTGGGTCCAGGTCGATGTCCACTAAGAAATGATAAGAATATAATCATACTACCAGCAGACAAAGGCAGAATGACGGTTATTCTGGACAAAGCAGAGTACATCCAGAAAGCGCAACAACTACTTGCAGATATCAACACCTACCAAAAGAGGGGGTTCGACCTCACCCAACAGCTCACCAATAGGATAAACAACACACTGAGGAACCTACAAAAATACGGACAGATAACCAGGTTTGACCTACAGAGAATGAAACCTGAAAGCAACAACACCCCCAGATTCTGTAGACTACCTAAAGTGCACAAACCAGACATCCCACTCAGACCCATAGTATCGCTACCAGGGGCACCATCATACAAACTGGCTAAAGAACTACAACAGAAACTGAAACACTTGATCAGCGGATCCAGCCATTTTATACAGTCAACACAGGAATTCTTGGACATCATCAGAAATATACACATAGACAAGGGAGAAACCATGGTCTCATTTGATGTAGCGGCACTGTTCACCTCTATTGACAAATCCCTAGCCAGAGAAACAATAGCCAACTTGCTGGGCATACAGAACAGACAACAAGATGGGGAACCTATCAACAAAGACTGCATACTCATACTACTGGACCTGTGCCTCACAACACACTTCACATTTAACAACCAAATATATGAACAAATCAACGGCACACCCATGGGCTCACCCATTAGCAGAAGCTGTAATACAAAGATTAGAACAAACAGTCTTACCACAAATTCAACCCAAACTCTGGGTCAGATATGTGGATGACACCTTTGTAATCATTAAAAACGCAGAAATAGAAAACACACACCACCACACTCACAGGAATCCGATTCACTAGAGAGGAAGAAAAGGACAACCAACTCCCATTCCTAGACGTGATGGTACAGAGAACACCGAACGGAGATATCACCACAAAGGTATACAGGAAAGCCACACACACAGACCAAGTCCCAAACTACGAAAGCAACCACCCCAACACACACAAATGAAGTTGCATCAAGACACTGTTCAAAAGGGCCACAAAACACTGCAGCACACCTGAACTGCAAAAAGAGGAAGAAGAACACCTCTACAATGTATTCGCCAAAAACGGATACCCCCGCAATTTCCTAAGGGAAAGACAACAGAATGAGGACATGCCACAATCCAAAGGACTAGCCACGTTACCATAGATGAAAAACATTTCTGAACTGACAGCCAGACTACTACGTCCACTAGGACTCATAACAGTTTACAAACCAACAGCCACTCTCAGACAACAACTCACCAGGACAAAGGACCTGATACCCAGCATGAACAAAACCAACGTAGTGTACAAAATCCCATGCAAGGACTGCACAAAACGCTACATAGGACAAACAGGAAGACAGCTAACGATCCGTATTCATGAACACCAACTAGCCACAAAATGACACAACCAGCTATCCTTAGTAGCCACACACAGATGACAAGCAACATGAGTTCAACTGAAACAATACTACTATTATAGGACAAGCCAAACAGAGAACAGCAGGGGAATCCTAGAGGCATGGCACTCATCCACAGATTCTATCAACAAAAGCATCGACCTGGAACACAATGTACCGGCCACTGCAGCCGACAGCTGGAACGGACAATTGGAAGCGGCAGAAACAAACCACTATAAATGCCGGAGGAAACAATACAGAAGCGCTTCACAGGAGGCTCCAAGCACTGAGGATGTCACCTAGACAGGGGATGAAACGTCTGCAACACAAATTCCCAGCTCGCCGAACAGAACCACAACAACGAGCACCCGAGCTACAAATCTTCTCACAAACTTTTAGATAATAAATCTCAAATCATTAACATCTCCAGAAGAATATTAGAGTTGGAATCGGTAAAACACTTCGATTTGAGCCATAGCAAAGATGCAATTGAGAGAAAGACATAACATATCTGAAGGCAAGTTTCAATTCTGAAGAGAGATTGAGATTATTTTCCTTGGCGAGACTAAGAGAACTTTTGATAAAAGTTTTCAAAATCATGAGATTGGCCAGAGTAAGTATGGGAGAAACTGTTCCCTTCATAAAAGGATTAAGAATGAGAGGCTGCAGGTAGAAAGTAATTAGCTAAAAAAACAAACGCAAGGTGAGAAAACACATTTTCACACAACAAATATTTAACAACTGGAGCACAGCCTGAAAGTGCTCTGCGACAAGTTCAATTGAGGGATTCAATGGGTCACATTTTAATTACTTAAATAAAAACAATATTCAAAGGCCTGGGGGAAAACACAGGAAAATTGAGAGATGGTGGAGACATGATGGAATGAATGGCCACGATCTGCAACAAAATAATTCTATGATTAAATGAAGAAGGAAACATGAAGGAATTTTCAGATGAACATAATTCACAGCGGTATGCACACAACAGAGAAATCTTCTGTCTCAAGTGAGAGTGTGGAGAAAGAGAGAAAGCTGGATGAAAGACAGAAAAGCAGAAACAGATCTGAAAGTACTATCTCACGAGTTTAATGGGAAAAAAAGAAATGAGAAAAAAATCTAGCCTCATTGAATGGCAGGGCAGGCTCGTTAGGACAAATAGAACATATTCCTGAAGAAGGGCTTATGCCCGAAACATCGATTCTCCTGCTCCTCGGATGCTGCCTGGCCTGCTGTGCTTTTCCAGCAACACACTTTTCAACTTTGGTCTCCAGCATCTGCAGTCCTCACTTTCTCCAAATAGAACATCGAACAGTACAGCACAGTACTGGCCATTCATCCCTTGATGTTGTGCCATCATTTTATCCGACTCTAATATCATCTTACTATCATCCATGTGCCTATCTAATAGTCACTTAAATGTCCCAAATGTATCTGATTCTACTACCACTGCTAGCAGTGCATTCCCCGTACCCACCACTCTCTGTGTAAAGAACATACCTCTGACATTTCCCCAAAAGCTTCTTCTAATCACCTTAAAATTATGACCCTTGTGACAGCCATTTCAATCCTGGGAAAAAGTCTCTGACTCTTCACTCTACCTATGCCTCTGATCATCTTGTACGCCTCTATCAAGTCACTTCTCACCCTTCTTTGTTCCAATGAGAAAAGCTCCATCAACCTTTCTTCACAAGACATGCTCTCCGATCCAAATAACATCATATTAAATCTCCTCTACACCCTTTCTAAAGCATCTGCACCTTTCCTATAATGAGTCAACCAGAACGGAACACAATATTCCAAGTGTAGCCTAACCAGGACTCTATATAACTGCAGCATAATATTGCAGCTCTTAAACTCAATCCCTCTGCCAATGAAAGCAAACACACCATACAACTTCTTAACAACTTGGGTGACAAATTTGAGGAATCTATGGACATAAACCCCAAGATCCCTCTGTTCCTCCACACTGCCAAGAATCCTGCCTTTAACCCTGTATTCTGTATTTAAAGTCAACCTTCCAAAATGAATCAGTTAACACTTTTCCAAGTTGACCTCAAACTGCCACTTATCAGCCCAGTTCTGCATTTTGTCAATGCCCCATTGCAAACTAAATAACCCTCCACAGTATCCATCACTCCACCAATCTTTGTGTCATCAGCAAACTTATTAACCCAGCCTTCCATTTCCTCATGGATGTTATTTATAAAAATCACAAAAAAGGAGAGGTCCCAGAACAGATTCCTATGGAAAACGACTGGTTACCGAGCTCCACGCTGAATGCTTTCCATCTACTACCATCCTCTGTCTTCTATGGGCCACCCAAGTCTATATCCAGACAGTCAGATTTCCCTGTATGCCATGCCTTCTTACCTTCTGAATGACCCTACCATAGGGAACCTTATCAAATGCCTTGATAAAATCCATGTACACCACATCCATTGCTCTACCTTCATCAATGTGTTCTGTCACATCCTCAGAGAATTCAATAAGGCTTGTGAGGCATGACCTGCCCCTCACAAAGCCATGCTGACTATCTCTAATCAAACTGTGGTTTTCCAAGTAATCGTAAATCCTGTCCGTCAGAATCCTCTCTAATAATTTGCCCGCCACAGATCTAAGACTGAGAGATTTATAATTCCCAGGATTATCCCTATTCCTTTCTTAAACAAGTGATTAACATTTGCCATCCTTCAATTATCTGGCACTACTCCACTGGACAGTGAGGATGTAAAGATCGTGTCCAAAGGTGTAGCAACCTCTCCCCTTGCTTCCTATTGTATTGAGGGGTACATCCCAGATTTATCTATCCTTACATTTTTCAAAATATTCAGCACATCCTCCTTCTGAACTTCAACCTGTTCGAGCATATCAGCCTGTTCCACGCTGTTCTTACAAAAACCAAGGTACCTCTCAGTAGTGAATACTGAAACAAAGTATTAATTAAGGACCTCCCCTACCTCCTCCCACTCCAGGCACAAGTTCCCCCACCATCTCTGTTTGGCCCTACCCTCACTCTGGTTGTCCTCTTTCTCCTCACATAAGTATAGAATGCCTAAGGGTTTTCCTTAATCCAACCTGCTAAAGATTTTTCATGCCCCCTTCTATGTCCCTAAGTCCATTCTTTAGTTCCTTCCGATCTGCTGAGTTTCTCCAGCAATTTCTATTTTTGTATAAAAGGAAAATAATTTGTATTCACGTAGAACCTTTCACAAACCAGGCAACTCAACATGCTTTACGTCTAATAACATACTTTCAAA
Source organism: Chiloscyllium plagiosum (assembly GCF_004010195.1). NCBI lineage: Eukaryota > Metazoa > Chordata > Chondrichthyes > Orectolobiformes > Hemiscylliidae > Chiloscyllium > Chiloscyllium plagiosum. The sequence continues at coordinate 48,383,712 of NC_057712.1, forward strand.
GTGTGGTGACAACGTAGGAAATGCAGCAAGCTATGTTCACTGAACAATTTGTCGCAAAAACTAACATGAAACTGACTTAGTAATCTTGTTTTGTTGCATTGATTGAGGGATAAATACGAGCCAGAACAGAAGGCAGAACTCACCTGGTCTTCTTCAAAATAGTAAAAGGTTTCTTGCATACAACACAGAGAGCAAAAAAGGACAACTGGCTTATCACCTCATCTGAAAAACTGCACTTCAGTCTCTCAGTATTGTACTGGGGTGTCAATATTGATTTTTAAAATCCAGTACCATTGTTTTGTTATTGTTTCAATAAGAATCTTCATTGAGAATCAATGTTGTTGCATTGTTTTCTTTTCAAAAATAATTTTCATTTACCACAGAAAATAACAGATCATTCAATGAATTTATAACTTGTATGCAATTCCTGAGAGGTTCTCGGATCACGGTAGTAATGAACAGTCAATAAAGGCAAACAAGAGGACTTCTACAAGACATAAGAAAAATATGTAAGATTTAGTAAGGAACTTACATATTGTAGCAAGAATGCAGCATATTTTCTTTTCTAAACATGTACAATCTACAAATATTAATACCCAGCTATCCATTGAGATTTGTGTTGATAACACTTTACCCTTCAGAAATTTTATTTGCCAAACATATTTAATTAAGCCCTTTGATATGCCAAGCATGCATTTTTTCATAGTGTGAAACAAATTGCCAGTTAAAGAAAAATAGAATACTCTGGACCTGGAGTCAAAAGATATTTACTGTCCAATATTTCAGTCAGAAGTTGAAGTGTAACACTTCCTCTGTTATTCCATGAGGTTTCAGTTTGATGAAGCTTGCAGCTGTCATAAGCGTGCAAAGGATTGCATTTGTAAATGTCAGAATTACTCCACTTTGTGAGAAGAAAATGCAGTACTTGTGTTTCCAAGAGAAAAGCCTTAATTCTCTCCTTGTGTTACATTTGTTGCAATTTTGACTGACGCCTGTTGTCTCCATTTCCTCTTTCCACTTTTCTATCTAATTAATTGAAATATACAATGAAGCAAAAACAAAGAAAATGCAGACGCTGACTCATTTCCAAGTTAAAAATTCAGTTATATTTAATGAGTTTTTTTCTGTTGAGGATGTGGGTAGAAGTGGGTTAGAAGTTCGATTAATTTTCAGTATGCTGTGCCAGTGTTTTAAAATGTGGGAGAGTTTAGAGTTATAATATAAGCAGATACTTTGCTAGCTTCAATACCCGGTCAGCTCATCATTTGTTTTCCAAGCTGCAATTTATCTTGGTTAGACTATTCTTGTGCCTTGGGCTAACAAGAGTGTCTGAGTCACACTGTGTTATTTACAGACAGCACCAAGGACACGGAACTGCCCTAACCAGTGTCGATTACCGGAAAACCACCCACAAGATAAGAGGTCTGATTTGAGATTGAAACCCCTTTTGTTGCCAGATCAATCCATGTGCTTAATTTTTAAGACAATACTGAACTGGCAGCAAAGAATCATTAATCCAGTAAGAGGTGCTCAAATAAATGTCATGTCCTATGGTAAAAACATCTGTCTTACTCCAGAGCCATTTGAAGGTCATTGCCACTGTACAATATTCTCAGTTGCAATTTAGTGAGGTATTTGGTGTCATGAAACTATTAAGATTTTAAGGGGCTTGATAGGTCCTCACCAGACTGATTAATATATTTTTCATGAGACTAATCTGGCATGTAATGATGAAGTATTGAGCAACATTCAGATCACAATTTTATGAACAGGCTGCTTCTAAATGAAGGTTTCCATTCCTTTAACTAATCCGTCATCTCACCATTGATCTCCTCTGCATTAAAGAACATTTGAGATGAATGATTGCTCATTCCAAAAAGAGCAGGACTGACAAAGCAAAGGTACATAGAGGACAGCAGTCATGGGAAAGCACATAATTCACTAACAGCTGAAACATATGATTCACTTCTCTCTCCAACCCCATCCTCCAGCTCACATTGTACACATCAGGAGAAAATGTCCTCATGCCTGTGGCCAAAACTCTCACTGAGCTACTTCATACTTTCTGCCATACTTTCTTATCAAGTGTGGAAACTGGAAAGAGAACAGTTCCCAGGAGATTCCTATTCTTGTCATTGTCAGCCTCAGCTGAGCTGGCATCACTCTGGCCTATCCAAGTGTTGTGGGTCCAATTCGTTTATCAGAGGCTTGAGCACAAAAGAAAATTCTTAGCCAAACTCCAGTGCAGAGCTGAGGGACAGTTGCACTGTCAATGGTGGAGGAGAAGTTAACTGAGGCCCTACCTCCCCTCTCACGTAGTCATGTGAGACTCCCAAAGAAGAACTGTGGCATTCTTAGATATGAGCTTACCACTATTTACTATCAACCAATTCCTCTACAATCCTGTGAAAGTGCAGTTCTCACTCTGCTAATGAATTAGTACTCCTCCATTTTGAACACCATTTGGAAGAAATATTGAGGATGGCAAGGGTGCAGAATATACTCTGGATAAAAAGTCTTCAATGCCCATCACTAAGAATGGCTCACCAGCAGTATTACTGATTGAGCTGGTTGAGTCTTAAAGTACACTGTGTCTATGGCAAGTGGCAAACAGACCAACAAGAAAAAAAGCATCCTTGACTTCATCATCACTAATTTGCCAGCCAGAAACACATCTGTCCATGACAGTATCGTTAGGTTTGACCACTGCACAGTAATGTGGAAACAAATTTCTGTCTCCAGATCACATTGTGTGGTACTATCACCATGCTAAATTGAATAGATCTAGCAACTCAAGACTGGGGGCATCCATGAGGCAGTATGGAACATCAGCAGCAGCAATCTGCAACCTCATGACATAGCATATTCTCTAATCTGCCATTACCATCAAGCTAGAGGATCAACCCTAGTATGTGATAGACAGAGCTAGGTGATTCCATAACCGACTGATCAAGCATGAGATCGGCATTCCTGCCGCATCCAGCCATGGTTGGAAATTAAACAACTCACTAGCGGAGGAGGATAAAATATCTGCATTCTCGATGTTGGAAGAGCCGAACACATCAGTGCAAAAGATGAGGCTGAAGCATTTGAAACAACCTTCATCCAGAAGTACTGAGTGGATGATCCATCTTGGCCTCCTCCAGAGGTGCACAGCATCATGGATGCTAGCCTTCACTCAATTCTATTGGATGTGTGCACTCCAAAATTACTCAAGAAGATTGACACAAATCAGGTCACTTGAATAACTCCAAACCACATACATTCATTCTCTCTACCACTGATGCTCACTGCAAGATTCATTGCCAAAATTCACCATGGTTCACCAAGACAGCATCTTCCAAACTCAAGACCACTTCCATTTAGAAGAACAAGTGCAATAGATACATGAGAACACCACCACCTGATAGTTCCCCTCCAAGATCTCACCATCCTGACTTCAAAATATATCACTATTCCTTCACTGTTACTTGGTCAAAACCCTATAATGCCCACCTAAATGAATTTGTGGTCTACCTACATAACATGGACTGCAGAGGTTCAAGGAGAATATAAGATCATAGCACCATAAGAAATAGGAACAGAAGTAGGCCAAACAACCTCTTGATCCTACTCAGCCATTCAATGTAAATATGGCTGATCCAACATTCCTCATGTCCACTTTCCTGTATTTTCCCCATAACCTTTGATTCATTACTGACCAAGAATTCATCTGTATGAACCTTAAATACACACAAGGATTCTGTCCCATAGCTCTCTGTGGCAATGTGTTCCAAAGACCAACAAGCCTCTGAGAAAATCCTTTTCACTCAGTCATGAATTGGCATCCTTCTATTGTGCTACCATGCCCTCTGATCCTAGACTAACCCATGAGGGGAAACATTCTTTCATTATTTACCCAGCAAGTCCCTTAAGATTCTGTTACATTTCAATGAAATCACCTCTCATTCTTCTAAACCTGAGTGTGTAATGATTCAAACTGTTTAGCCTCTGATCATAAGACAATCTCTCCATACCAGGGAGCATCCTCCTGAAGGCAGCTCATCACCAGTTTCTCAAGGGCAACTGGGATAGCAATAAACACTGGCTAAACCAGCAATACCTAAATTTCAAGAAAGGATAAATGTTGAAAATCCCCACATAATGCACATATGCCCTGAATCAGGGCTATTGATGCCTGCTGGACACAAATGTATGTCAAGGTCTTCATATTTTGTTTTTATTTTTAAGTATTGTTACCTACTCATTAAAGCAGAGATTGAAAGAACATCCTGGATTTCTTAAGCACAATAAGTCCCAAACTTTTTTAACCAAAGAAGTATTTTTGAATCACTGTTGCAATGTCGGGCATTAACCATGGACTTCTAAAGCATCAAGTTCAAACAATATCACTGAATAAAAAAAAGAAATCCTGCATGAAAGGCATCGATCTTTCTATGCAGGGTTGCATAATCATGTCTTAAACTATAACATCACTATGGGGTGAGTTGAGCAAATTCTAAGTCAGTACAAGGATTGAACTCAGACTGTTGGCATTATTCTGTTTCAGTTGGTAGCCATTTGGTCAAAGTAGCTAATTCTGCAACCATAAAGGCACCTCACCAAATGAAATGTCTCAATTTAAATGAGACAAAGAATACCATAACAGAAGTTGAACCTGTTTTGACAGGAGGATTTTGATAATTGAGCATGAATGCAACTGCAAATGTATAGAAGCAAGATGAGAAGAGACTGCATGGTGTCTTCATTCATTGACCAAGATTTGGAATGAAAGGCAAAGAGCATATTTCAGTTTCCAGGAGTTACATGATCAAATAGAAAATGCTGGAAATGTTTTGAAGGGAGCTATTTCCACTTATGATGCGCCTGCAAGTTTTAGTAACATTGCAGTGTAAAGACCAGTGGATTAGGCTTCAGAAGTTGCAATTTTGTGTATTAGCATGTGTCACTCATTTATAGTTGCATCTTAATTGGCATGAAATCTAAGTGACAACTGTGAGGCTGTTGGAAGTATCTGATTTTCTTCAGTGTTTAGAAATTAAAAGGTTTTATTTTGAAGCCGTAGGAATAGGCTTAGGTCATTCAATCTCTCAAACATTTTTAAACATATCATAGCTGACCTGTATCCTAATGTTGCTTGTCTAATTTAGTTCTCTAAACCGTAATATGCCCAGCAAAAACAATAATCAATTTCAGTTTAGAAATGTTGATTTGACCCCAGGCTCAACAGGTTTTTTGGAGCTAGTTTTCCAGATTTCCACACCCCTTTGTGTGAAGACAAAAAATGGTCATCACTCCAGAATGGAGAAAGTGAGGACTGCAGATGCTGGAGATCAGAGCTAAAAAATGTGTTGCTGGAAAAGCGCAGCAGGTCAGGCAGCATCCAAGGAGAAGGAGAATCGACTTTTCGGGCATAAGCCTTTCCTGAAGAAGGGCTTATGCCTGAAACGTCGATTCTCCTGCTCCTTGAATGCTGCCTGACCTGCATCACTCCAGAATGGCCTTCTCTAATTTCAAGGTTATACTCCTGAGATACGAACTCTCCACAGCAAAGGAAACAGGTTCTTTCTATCTATGCCAACAAATCATCTTAAAGGACTCCCCTTCCCACACCCTGTGTCCACCTGTGTAGATCCCTTGCAGGTGTCTCAAGTTATGGGTCACATTTGATCAGCATTTACCTCTTTTAAAGTCAATGCTCTAACCTCTGCATCTCCGAGATGCAAATTTCAGATTTAAAAGCATCAATGTCATGGTGCAAATTTCCTTTGACTAGTATTTGAAATCATCACAACTGAATGATGAAAGAGATGCAAATTAAATTCAGCTAGAGGTTCTAAATGCATGCTTCATAGATTTTGCCACTCAATGCCTTAGTATCCAGCAGACATTGATCCGATCCCATGCTTACGCACACCAAACTGCCAATGACCCTGTCCATTTAGGTGCTCTCCCAGCCATTTTCCAGTTGCATTTTGTATCGAGAGAACAGCTTGTGGTGGACACCAACAGCTCCAGGGTTCGTTTGGTCACCAAGTACCATTCTCTCCCCCCATCCCAACTCCATGTCCCCTTTTACCCAATTTCATTCCAATAGTCCATCTTTTACCAATCCACCTCTCACTCATGTGGTGATCCACCACATTGAACCTTGCCTTCAACAGATCCCCTGCCTCCTGAGCCGCAACATTACACTTTAATGATGCCCACTCTGATCCTCTATGTTTCCCCTATGGAGGCTATAATGCTGGTTACTGCCAACAATTTCCACCTCCATAGCCTACAGTGTCTTCTGGTTCTATACTCTGATCCTCCCATATACCCTGAGCTTCCCCTTCCCTGACCTTGTTTCCATCACAATACATGCCTCTGCTTTAGTCATGTTCCCCTCCAATCCCCCCAAAGACTTGACTCCACCACTCCTTTCAACGGTGATCACTCTGCTGCTCCTATGTCTGCACAGGAAGTTGGAACATGCTGTAAGTGTTACATTGATGCCTTGGTATGCTGCTTTTCCACATGTTTCCCCAATAACCTGGACAGGTCTCTGCTGACAAGTATGACAAGCAGCACATTTGTGCATCAGTGTGAAAGAGCAAGTCAAAACAGCAATATGGATAGCTTTTAGCTCTTATTGAAGAGCCAACGTGCAAATTTGCAAGTTGCAACACAGCAAGCATAGTACAAGCATGCAGTTAACTACGAAGCAAGCAATTACTGAGAGAAGAGGCACACATCCCTGAGTGGTCCAATCCAAGAGCAGGGTGTTTGCCCTTGTGCACAAAGTGCAGCCTCTTGGTGCCAGTTGCCAGTTCATCCTTTCCTAAGCCACCTGCAAGCAGATCAGAAAGGTGAGCTGAGGTTCATGAGGATTCAATAGATCTTTAATAGCCATATCTGTGGATGAGGCGTGCTAAGGCTGGTGCCCCTGGAGACTTGCCTTGAGGTGTTTTTTGATGGTGAGCAACATGGAAGTTCCTTGCGTGAGGTATCTGCTCTAACTTCTATGTTGACAATTTTTGGTGCCGAGTTTGTTCAGCACATTTGGTAAGATAGGAAACTGCATAGTAATAAGACAAGATGCACTGTTAATAAAGAGTTTAATAGGCAATAATTCCCCTTAATTGGCAACTGACTGCTGCCTAATGAGAAACTGGTCTCACTGCTTAGCAGATGCTTAAAAGATACAAGAGGTTGTCCTGACACCAGGATGAGCCTCAAGTTTTATGTGCAATTCTACTCCTAAATTTCACCATAGCCCACCTAATTGAGGTCTGTATAAGATGCCACTCATGAAATGTGAGAATGCAACCAATTGTAAAGAACAGTCTCATATTCTGAAGGAAGTGGGTCTTGACTGCTTGTGTATTTCAATGAAAGATCTTTGGCAGTTGACAGATTTTTGAAAAAGAAACAGCTCACATTTCTTTATTGTGAAGGACAAAGTCACAAATAATATTAACATTCACCAGCACTGGTCAGTCATACAGTCAGTTTAGTGAAAATCACTGTGATGTGTCTTTTATCCATTCATACATGACTTTAACTACATAGCCATATGGTGACAGTAAAGTCAAGTAAACAGAAAAATAAAATGGTACATACTTGAAAAATGTCATACCTGTGTGTCAAGTACACAGAGTCATAGAGTCATAGAAATGTACAGCATGGAAACAGACCCTTCGGTCCAACCCATCCATGTCGACCAGCTATCCCAACTCAATCTAGTCCCACCTGCCAGCACCCGGCCCATATCCCTCCAAACCCTTCCTATTCATATACCCATCCAAATGCCTCTTAAATGTTGCAATTGTACCCGCCTCCACCACATCCTCTGGCAGCTCTTTCCATACACGAACCACCCTCAGCATGAAAAGGTTGCACCTTAGGTCTCTTTTATATCTTTCCCCTCTCACCCTAAACCTACGCCCTCTAGTTCTGGACTCCCCGACCCCAGGGAAAAGACTTCGTCTATTTATCATATCCGTGCCCTTCATAATTTTGTAAACCTCTATAAGGTCAACCCTCAGCCTCCGACACTCCAGGGAAAACAGTTTCAGCCTGTTCAGCCTCTCCCTGTAGCTCAAATCCTCCAACCCTGGTAACATCCTTGTATATCTTTTCTGAACCCTTTCAAGTTTCACAACATCTTTCCGATAGGAAGGAGATCAGAATTGCATGCAATATTCCAACAGTGGCCTAACCAATGTCCTGTCCAGGCGCAACATGACCTTCCAACTCCTGTATTCAATACTCTGATCAATAAAGGAAAGCATACCAAACACCTTCTTCACTATCCTACCTACCTGCGACTCCACTTTCAAGGAGCTATGAACCTGCACTCCAAGGTCTCTTTGTTCAGCAACACTCCCTAGGGCCTTTCCATTAAGTGTATAAGTCCTGCTAAGATTTGCTTTCCCAAAATGCAGCACCTCGCATTTATCTGAATTAAACT
>NC_057712.1:48392574-48411069 GCF_004010195.1 Chiloscyllium plagiosum
AAACTTACTAACTGTACCTCTTATGCTCGCATCCAAATCATTTATGTAAATGACAAAAAGTAGAGGGCCCACTCCACTGGTCACAGGCCTCCAGTCTGAAAAACAACCCTCCACCACCACCCTCTGTCTTCTACCTTTGAGCCAGTTCTGTATCCAAATGGTTAGTTCTTCCTGTATTCCATGAGATCTAACCTTGCTAATCAGTGTCTCATGGGGAACCTTGTTGAATGCCTTACTGAAGTCCATATAGATCACACCTACTGCTCTGCCTGAATCAATCTTCTTTGTTACTACTTCAAAAAACTCAATCAAGTTTTGTGAGACATGATTTCCCATGCAAAGCCATGTTGACTATCCCTAATCAGTCCTTGCCTTTTCAAATACATGTACATCCTATCCCTCAGGATTCTCTCCAACAACTTGTTCACCACCAACATCAGGCTCACTGGTCTATAGTTTCCTGGTTTGTCTTTACCACCCTTCTTAAACAGTGGCACTATGTTTGCCAACCTCCAGTCTTTCGGCACCTCACCTGTAACTATCGATGATACATGTATCTCAGCAAGAGTCCCAGCAATCACTTCTCTAGCTTCCCACAGAGTTCTCGGGTACACCTGATCAGGTCCTAGGGATTTATCCACTTTTAACCATTTCAAGACATCCAAGACATGTAAAGGTTATGCATGTTATACAACTGTATAAAACCAAGATAAATCCTTCTTTCTCCTCATATCTTCTAGTTAGTTCGATATTTTTAAAATATGTACAGTTGTCTGGTGGGGACAAGTACAGTCTTCAAGTGAAGCAGAAGTAGAGTCTTTGATATAATGAATTCAAGTACATATACCAATGTGGTTAGTTATCCTGTAAAATCATCTAAAAGCCAGCATCTTCACATTAGACTGTGATTTTTTATGATTAAATAACTAAGCTTGCAACAAACTGGGAAACAATACACTAAAATGGCTTGGACAAAGAGATTTTTAGACAGTACAACCTGAGACACTCAAACTCAAGCATTCTAGTGCACCATTCATGAGGTACACATTGTATCATGAGGTGCCAGAAGACTGGAGGATGTCTAATTTGCCATTATTTAAGAAAACAACACTGCAAAGAAAGGAACAGGGAATAGTGGGTGACTTAATGGTTAGCACTGCTGCCAGGGAGTACCAGGGATACAGGTTCGATTCCACCCTTAGGTAACTGTCTGTATGGAGTTTTCACGTTCTCATTGTGTCGGCATGGAAGCCCTGCACGTTCACTGGTTTCTTCCCACAGTCCGATCTGGAGGTTAGTTTGATTAGCCATGCTAAATTGTCCAGGAAGGCCAGATGGATCAGGCACAGGAAATGCAGGGCTACCAAGATACAGTAGGAGCAGTGGATCTGGATAGGATGCTGTTCGGAGGGTAGGTATGGATTGGTTTGGCTGAATGGCTTGCTTCCATACTGTAGGGAGACTGCATTTCTATGATACTGATTAGCAAGCCTAACATCAGTACAAGATTCTGAGAGAGAGGATCTACTTGTGTTTGAAAGGCAAGGATGGATTAGGTATGATAATCATGGCTTTGTGAGTGGAAAATTATGTCTCGCAAGGTTGATTGAGTTTTTTGAAGAGGTGACCAAAAAGACAGCATGGCAGACATGGAATTTAGCAACGTTTTTGACGAAGTAGAGCATGGTATACTCTTTAGTAAGGTTAGATCACATGGCATCCAGGGAGAGCTAGCCAATTGGATACAAAATTGGATTGACAGTAGGCGTCAGAGTGTGGTGGTGGGTGAGGGTAGTTCAGACTGGAAACCTGTGACTAGCAGTGTGCCACGAAGATCATTGTTGTTCATAATTTATATAAATAGTTTGGATGAGAATATAGGAGCATGGTTAATAAATTTGGATGACACCAAAATTGGTGAATAGTGGATAGTGAAGAATGTTATCTAAGAGTACAAGGGAATCACGTCCAATCGGGCCAGTGGGCTGAGCAATAGCTGATGGAGTTCAATGCAGACAAATGTGAGGTTTTGTATTTTGGTAATATAAACTAGGGCAGGACTTACACAATTAATGGTAGATCCCTGGGAGTGTTGTCAAACAGAGACCTCGGGTGCAGGTACATTGTGCCTTCAAAGTGGCATCATAGGTAAACTGGGTAGTGAAGAGGTCATTGGCATACTTGTCTTCATTGGCCAGAGCACTGAGTATTGGGAATTGGGATGTCATGTACAAGGTGTTGGTGAGGCCATACTTGAAATATTGCATACAATTCTGGTCACTTTGCTGTAGGAAGTGTTATGGATGAGACCAAATCCCCTCAAATTATAGTAAGAAAACAGCCTAGACCCTAACTTTTTGTTATTTTAAAGGTAAGTAGAGAAGTGATTGCTAGGCCTCTTGCTGAGATATTTACATCATCGATAGTCACAGGTGAGGTGGGCGGAAGACTGGAGGTTGGCAAACATGGTGCCACTGTTTAAGAAGGGCGGTATAGACCATTGAGCCTGACCTCAGTGGTGGGCAAGTTGTTGGAGGGAATCCTGAGGGACAGGATGTACATGTATTTGGAAAGTCAAGGACTGATTAGGGATAGTCAACATGGCTTTGTGCGTGGGAAATCATGTCTCACAAAACTTGATTGAGTTTTTTGAAGAAGTAATAAAGAAAATTGATGAGGGCAGAGCAGTAGATGTGATCTATATGGACTTTGGTAAGGCATTCGACAAGGTTCCCCATGGGAGACTGATTAGCAAGGTTAGATCTCATGGATTACAGGGAGGTCTAGCCATTTGGATACAGAACTGGCTCAAAGGTAGAAGACAGAGGGTGGTGGTGGAGGGTTGTTTTTCAGACTGGAGGCCTGTAACCAGTGGAGTGCCACAAGGATTGGTGCTGGGTCATCTACTTTTTGTCATTTACATAAATAATTTGGATGCGAGCATAAGAGGTACAGTTAGTAAGTTTGCAGATGACACCAAAATTGGAGGTGTAGTGGACAATGAAGAGGATTACCTCGGATTACAACAGGATCTGGACCAAATGGGCCAATTGGCTGAGAAGTGGCAGATGGAGTTTAATTCAGATAAATGCGAGGTGCTGCATTTTGGGAAAGCAAATCGTAGCAGGACTTATACACTTAATGGTAAGGTCCTAGGGAGTGTTGCTGAACAAAGAGACCTTGGAGTGCATGTTCATAGCTCCATGAAAGTGGAGTCGCAGGTAGATAGGATAGTGAAGAAGGCATTTGGTATGCTTTCCTTTATTGGTCAGAGTATTGAGTACAGGGGTTGGGAGGTCAGGTTGCGCCTGTACAGGAGAACTGCAGCTTTTAACTGTAACAGAGAGTGGAATAAGAGCTTCCACATTCAGATTCAAAGTCCCAGCAACTGCTGAAAGCTAAAACAAAACGTCTTGGATTTGTGGGAACTCGACCCCTCGCATTCAGGCTGCTTCTATTCTTCCAAATTTTAAAGAAAGAACCTCAAAAGCTGTTTACTTTATTGGCTTTGAGCCAAATGTTTGGTATCTCTGTATCAACTTTTCTTCTTGCAAAAAAGACAAAATACACTTTTTATAGCCATAGTGTGGGTATTATGGGTATTATGGGTATTATGAAACTGGAAAGGGTCAAAAGAAAATTTACAAAGTCGTTCCCGAGACTGAAAGTTTTGAATTATAAGAATAAGCTGGGATTTTTTTTCCACGGATACTGGAGGCTGAAAGGTGACATTATAGAGATTTATAAAATTATGAATATTTTCCCCAGGAAAATAGGGTCCAATACTAAAGGGTGCAAGATGAAAAGGGAAAGATTTAAAAGGACCTAAGGGACAACTTGATTTCACAGAGTGTAGTACATATATGGAGCAAACTGCCAGAGGAAGTGGTAGAGGCCGGTGCAATTACAACATTTAAAAGACATTTGGACAAGTAGATGCATGGGAAAGCTTTAGAGGAATATGGGCCCAATGTAGGAAAATGGGACAAGTTTAGTTTAGGAAACCTGGTTGGCATGGATGAAGGACCTGTTTCTGTGCTATATGACCCTATGATTCTAAATTGTTGGCATTAGTAACACAAAATTAGCATGCAGATAGAACAATTATAAAGGTAAATAGAATGCCATCCCCTTTCTTACTAAGGGGATGAAGCATAAAGTTAGAATATGAGCAAGACCACATCTGAAACATTGCTGCCAGTTTTGGTATCCTTAATTGAAGAAGGATATACTTACAATTAAAGGCAGGTCAGACAGGATCACGTGATTGATTCTTAACATGTAGAGATGTTTTATGTGGAAAGGTTGAACTGATTGGTCTATACTCATTGGAGTGTAGTTAAAATAGCAATTGATCTGATTGAAACTTTTAAGATTCTGAGCTTGCTCGACAGGCTGGATGTTGTTTGTGGGAATCTAGAAATAGTAGGCACAATTTCAAAATAACTTGTCTTCTGTTTACCAAATAGAGATAAATTTCTTCACTCTGAGGATCATTAGTTTCTGGAATTCTATTCAGAGATTTTGGGTTATTAACTATACTCAAGACTGATTCAGTCTCCTTATTTACTTGCTTTTTCTACAAATATTTATGCAATTCACTTTTGAAAGAAGCTATTGAAACTGTTAACTCCCCAGAAGAGCATACTACATGCTCGCCACTCATTATGTAAACAAACATCTCCTCATGTTGGTGAAAGAACAAGAGGCTATTGTCTTAACCTTGCATCCTCTAGTTAGACAACCAATAATTATTTCTCATTTTTAGTATATCGAGATAATTTTAAGTGAATTCTCTTGCTCTTCTCTTTTCTAAGGAAAACCTGTCCACATAACTCAGTACCTTGTGCTTTTTGTGCAAATCTCTTCTGCACCATCACCAAAGCTTTGATATTCTATCTTAAATTGTGGTACCCAGAGCTGAACCCAGTTAAGGTTTAACAAATGCTTTGCAAAAAAAACTCCTCTTTTTTTTCAACCATTCATGGGATGAGGTTAGGCCAGCATTTATTGCACAGTCCTAATTGCCCAGAGGGCAGTTAAGAATTAATCACATTGTTCTGGTTCTAGGGTCACAGACTAGGTGAGGGTAGCAGTTTCTTTCCCTAAAGGACATTAGTGAACCGGATAGGGTTTTCTGACAATTGACAATGGTTTCATGTTCACCATTAAACTCTTAATTCCAGACTCTTATTGAATTCAACTTTCACTATCTGCCATCGCGGGATTCAAATCAGGGTCTCCTGAACATTACCTGGGTCTCTGGATTATGCCACCAGCGATAATACTATTCGGCATCCTTGCCTGTATTTTCATTGTGTTATGATCCTAGCTGATGGGAATACTGAATAAGTCAGATCTCAGAGTGAAACTTGGCTTGAAAGATCATGGGATGAATTTTCCCAGCTACTAAATGGCATAGGCAATATGAGAGCGTGATGGAAAAACCTAGTGAAATCAGAAAAATAAAACTTGAGATGAAAAGTTAGATTTTATATCCACAGTTTGAATGGTGAAATGAGAATCTCAGTGGTGAATGAAGAGATCCCACTGCATTCATTTCTCACAAGGACATTATCACATCTCATTTTTATGCAACTTCTCATTCTCCTACTCAGTAGATGGAAACAAGATAATTCCTGATGTAATTTAGAGTGGGAAGATGGCAGATTGAGCTCTTCACTTGCTTCTGTGGTCCTCCATTTTGGCCAGTTATTCCCAACATCTCAGAACATATTCCATGGATAGTGATTACACTACATCCACCTCCATCCACGGATGTTGGTTTGCACATGGACCATGCCTCACCACATGGTTTACCTCTGAAAGTAAAAATGTGTTCTTCCTTTTTTACCCACACACAATATAAATATTCAAATCAAACCATGGTCTTGTTCACTTCAGAATCCAACTTTCCAAATAGAAATAACATATTGTGAACCTTCATCACACATGCTTCCAGAAGTAAAACCAAGGATCCCGTATTTTGTTTTGTTTATAATTAGCCTTCTCAACTGGTCCTGTCTCCTTCAAAGACTTGTGTGCATATAATTGCTGGATTTCTGTCTACCAGTAAGCCATTTTTAAAAATTCTATTTAAATTACATCTCATCTCTCCTCATTCTTCCTGCAAATGATCACTCACAGCTCACTGTATTAAATTCCCATCTGCTATTCGCCTACTTCCTTCACCCAACCATTCTATTTGTCACATGAAATTTGTTAATGTGCACTGCAATTCAGAGTTTTGTGTCATCTGCAAACTTTGAAATGGTGTTCTGTCTGTCAAAGTTCAGGTCAGTAATCTGTTTCATAAGAATCAGTGATCCTCACAGATATTTTTTGGAGTGTATTTGTAACTTGTACATCCATTCTTCAAGTTTGTTAATATTTCCTTGTACTAAATTGCTTTATACCCTCTTCAATTTTAACTACGTTCTGTAGTATGGCGTCCAATACAAATATTACATTTGTATTTACCACCGACAAGTCCTATTAATTTATGTATATGATGAAACAATGATGTTCCCAACTTCTGTGCTTGTGAGTACTAACTCTTACCTATTCCAGAAGCCCTAACGCTTTGCTTATTTTTTCTTCCTTATAGCCAGTTTGCTAAATATTCTGCTGCTTGCACTTTCTGATCAGGGTTTAACCTACACAATATCTATTAATGCTTCATTTGAAACTACAATTAAGGTAGCTATTATGAGAAAGTGAGGACTGCAGATGCTGGAGATCAGAGTCGAGAGTGTGCATCCAAGGAACAGGAGAATCGATGTTTCAGGCATATGATGAAGGGCTGATGACTGAAACGATGATTTGCCTGCTCCTCGGATGCTGCCTGACCTGCTGTGCTTTCCCAACAACAAACTTGCGACCCTCATATAACTATTGTGTTTACCTTATTTTACTTCTTCATAGAATTCAGTAAAGTTGGCCAAGCATGAATCTTCCTTTTGAAATTTGTATGGTCTATTCATTACATTAGAATATCCGTTATTAGAGTATCCTTTATTGCCACATGTACTCAAGTGGAGAAGTACAGGACAACAGTGAAAATGTTTTCAATGTTCCCCCCTGCGGTGCCATTTTCAGTACGAAATACCCCGGTACAGATCTTAAATATAAAATACAGAGATAAAGGGAAAAGGAAGTGAAAAAAAGTCACATTATTTACATAATGCTTATAAAATGTTAGAAAAATGAACTAAAGGTAAAAGATAAGCATTACACATGGTCTACCTAGGTTTACAAGTCATAGACCGCCTGCACCGATCCCCAGTCCAATGACCGTCCCTCTCTGCATCAGCCTCCACCCTCCTGACCATCCCCACTCCCTGTGAGCCTCCAGCCTTCTGACCGTCCCCACTCCCTGTGAGCCTCCAGCCCCCTGATCGTCCCCACTCCCGTGAGCTTCCAGCTCCCTGACTGTCCCACTCCCCATGAACCTTCAACTCCCAGACAGTCCCTGCTCCACACGAGCCTCCAGCTCGCTGACTGTCCCTGCTCCCCGTGAGCCTCGAGCCCCCAGGCCATCCCTCTTCCTCATCACCCTCCAGCCCCCTGGCCATCCCTGCTCCATGTGACCCTCCAGCTCCCTGGCCATCCCTGCTCCCCGTGACCCTCCAGCCTCCTGGCCGTCCCTTCTCCCCGTGACCCTTCAGCCCCCTGGCCATCTCTGCTCCCCGTGACCCTCCAGCCCTTTGGCCATCCCTGCTCCCCGTGACCCTCCAGCCCACTGGCCATCCCCACTCTGGAGTAGGATGCTCCCAGTTTTGGCATAATTACCTATTAGACTCTTATGTAAAAATTCCACTGACTCAGATTTTGTGATGAAAATAATGACATGACCAGCAACTATATGAGCAGAATTAGGCTATCCAGCCCATCAAGGTTAATGGTGCTCACTGTCCTTCAGAAATAAATGGGAATACAATGACCCATACCCAGTGCAATTTAACATGAAAACCAAGACATTGCTGTTTGATACTCAGATCCTGCTGTCAATATGCTCAGCACTAAAAGACATGTAATGTTGTAAACTTGTGACATACATTCAATTGATAACTACTAAACTATCTGCAAAAAAAAGGCTTGTCTATTCAAGTGTAAGGGAATTTTTCACATGTGATACCATCAAGCACCTTCACTGGCCATGAAAATTAAACTTTGCAAATGTGGAGTCTCATTACTTAAGATTTATTTATTAGAAAATCATAACACATTTCAGTCTCATTTGTCTTCCAACTAATCCTACTTTTTATCCCTCTGTTTATTCACTATATGAATATTGATATTGTGCTGAATTAAATAGCTATAATATCTTTGTTTAACTTCTTGGTTTATTCACTATCTGTCACAATAAGGAATCTTTAATCTGATTCTCTGGGGAAGTACACACATGGTCCAAGATGCCACATTGTATTTTCTCTCCACAGGTACAGATTGAAAGTAAACACCCACAAAAATGACTATGATCATTCCTATCACTGTAATAGAGATAATTGATCCATAAGGCCCTGTAAAAAAAAAGCAGGAATCATATTGCTGTCCATCAGACCCTTGACATTTTTTCCTTTTTGAATGAATGAATGTAAATATATAATTTTTAAAAAGGATCTCTATAAGTCAATGTAATCCCAAGTATACCAGCTGTTGTCATCCCCCGTCCTCCCATACTGCAATATGGAGAAAATGAAGAGTCAGATTCTCAACATTGAGAAAATATTTTACAATTTTCCTTTCAAGTCTTAATTGGCTACTTATGAATCTTGTCATAGAATAATGACTACATTAAAGCCCAAACTTGCAGTACTTACACACACTTCCAAATCTCCTTTCCACTATTGAGAAAATAGATTGAGCAAATTCCTGACATGTAGATCAGAGCAAGTAACTAACATTTACAGCTTGCCAATTGTTCATCCCAGTCATCATTCAACTGAATATTCAGTAGAATCTCCTTCCATGGTCCATGGCACCAGCCTCCTCAACCCATCATCCATGTAAATTGACATCAGCAATTCACCAGAATCACCACATCATCATGCCTGTTCTTAGCGCAACTCAGACACCACTTCAGGCTTTGCTTTGGAGCTCAAGAACACCTGGGGCTTGCACACCTTTGCCAGGTCACTTAGCATGCAGTAACTCATGCAGCTGCACTGGCTGCATCTGATGGCTTTGGTTTGCTTTCTTAGCACTTGCTCACTTTACAGTTAATTGCAGTCTCTGTGGTTCATGAGGTTTTCTAGCACAGAGGGAGAGGCAGGCAGCTTGTCAAAGTGGAGAGCAATGAAATGTAAAGGGTTGGATATATTACTGTAAGACAGTATTACTGTGATGTCAACTGCAGCATTTACTAGCAACTTGTATGGCAAGCACAGGGCATGTTCTTCAAGAAAACATACAGGTCTGAAAAATAAAGAGGAGCAGTTCTTAGCAAGGTCAAGAGGGATTATAGTCATTCAGGGATACTACACAATCATTCATGGGCTGTGTGATTCTAGTCAAGTGAATTGGGCCATGGCCAGCCCTGCAGGTAAAGTGTAACCAGTCTGGGGATTATAGATATGTCAGTTGATGTGCTGATCTGGATAACAATCTGGAGGAAAAATTAATCCATCCCTGAGTGAGACAAAAGGAAGGTCTGGTTATGACGAAAGTAGCTGGAAGAGCAGTTAGTGGTAAGATGTCCCCAGTGAATGAGTAGAAAGTGCAGAGCAGAAAGAGTTAATAGCTTAGAACATAGAACATAGAACAGTACAGCACAGTACAGGCTGGTCGGCACTCGATGTTATGCCGGCCTTTGATCCTACTCTAAGATCAGACTAACCTACATATCCTTCATTGTACTATCTTCCATATTCCTATCCAAGAGTCGCTTAAATGTCTCTAATATATCGGACTCAACTACCACTGCTGCCAGTGCATTCCACTCAACTACCACTCTCTGTGTAAAGAACATACCTCTGACATCTCCCCTAAACCTTCCTTGAATTACCTTGAAATTATGCCCACTCGTGACAGATATTTCTGCCATGGGATAAAGTCTCTGGCTACTCACTCTATCTATGCCTCTCAACATCTTATACACCTCTATCAAGTCACCTCTCATCCTTCTTCACTCCAATGAGAAAAGCCCTAAATCCCTCAACTTTTCTTCATAAGACATGCCCTGAGAAATCTCCTCTCTAAATCTTCCACATCTTTCTATAATGAAGCAACCAGAACTGAATACAATATTCCAAGTGTGGTCTAACCAGAGCCTTATCGAGCTGCAGCATAACCTTGCAGCTCTTAAACTCAATCCCCTTGCTAATGAAAGCCAACACACCATACACCTTCTTAACAGGCATATCAACATGGGTGGCAACTTTGAGAAATTTATGGACATAAACCCCAAGATCCCTCTGTTCCTCCACACTGCCAAGAATCCTGCCTTCAAACCTGTATTCTGCATTCAATTTCAACCTTCTAAAGTGAAGGACTTCACAGTTTTCCAAGTTGAACTCCATCTGCCACTTATCAACTCAGTTCTGTGTCCTTAGATGTCCTGTTGCATTCTACAACAGCCCTCCACATTATGCATAACTTCACCAATCTTTGTGTCCTCGGCAAACTTACTAATCTACCCTTCCACTTCCTCATGCAAGTTATTTATAAAAATTACAAAGATCAGAGGTCCCAGAACTGATCCCTGAGGAACACCACTGATCACCAAACTCCAGGCTGAATACTTTCCATCTACCACCACCCTCTGTCTTCTATGGGCCAGCCAATTTTGTATCCAGACAGCCACAGTTCCCTGCATCTCATGTGGCCTTACTTTCTGAATGAGCCTATCATGGGGAACCTTATCAAATACCTTGTTAAAATCCATGTACATCGTTGAAGAATTCACTAAGGTTTGTGAGGCATGACCTACTACTCACAAAGCCATGCTGACCATCTCTAATCAAACTATGGTTTTCCAAGGAATCATAAATCCTGTCTCTCAGAATCCGCTCCAATATTTTGCACACCACTGACGTAAGACTGACTGGTCTGTAATTCCCAGGACTTTCACTATTTGCTTTCTGGAACAAGGGAATAACATTTGGAACGCTCCAATCATCTGGCACTACTTTAATGGACAGTAAGGACCCAAAGATCATCGCCAAAGCAATCTCTTCCCTCACTTCCTGTAGTGTCGTAGAGTATATCTTGTTTTGCCCAGGGCATTTAAGTTATCATTATGTTTTTCAAAATTTTCAGCACATCCTCCTTGCCAACATCAACCTGTTCTAGCATATCAGTCTGTTTCAGTCTCAGAAACATCAAGATCCCTCTAAGTAGTGAATACTGAAGCAAAGTATTCATTTAGGGCCTCCCCTATTTTCTCCAACTCCAGATGCATGTTCCTTTCACTATACCTAATCACCCCTGCCCTCACTCTGGCCATCCACTTGTTCCTCACATATGTGTAGAATACCTTAGGGTTTTCCTTAATCCTACCTGCAAAAGCTTTCCCTTCTTGCACTCCTAAGTCCATTCCTCAATTTCTTCCTGACTACCCTGTATCTCTCTAGAGCCCTGTCTGATCCATGCCTCCTCAACCTTAAGTAAGCTTCCTTCTTCCTCTTGACCATAAGTTCCACATCCCTTGTCACCCAAGGTTCTTTCAACCTACCATTCCTTCCCTGCCTCAGTGGGACAAACCTGTCCAGCACAAACAGTAAGTGCTTCCAAAACAACCTCCACATTTCTATTCTGCGTTTCTCTGAGAGCATCTGCTCCCAATTTAGGTGGCCTTGTTCCTGCCTAATAGCATAGTAATTCCCTCTCCTCCAATTAAATACTTGCCCATACCATCCACTTCTATCCATCTCCATGAATATAGTAAAGGTCAGGAAGTTGTGATCACTATAACTGAAATGCTCTTCCACTGAGAAAGCTGAAAACTAGCATGGTTCGCTGCCAAGCACCAAATCCAATATGGCCTCCCCTGTAGTTGGCCTAGTTACATATTGACACATGTGACAAAAACTGCTCCATTCAAACTATTTGAACTAAGTAGGTTTCAATCAATATTAGGGAAGTTAAAGTCACCCATAGCAACCCTGTTACTTTCCAGCTTTCCAAAATCTGCCTCCCAATCTGCTCCTCTGTGTCACAGCTGTTATTAAGAGGCCTGTAGAAAAGTCCCAATAAAGTGACTGCTCCTTTCCTGTTTCTGACTTCCACACCTACTGACTGTGTAGACTAACCCTCCTCAAAGATCTCCCTTTCTACAGCTGTTATACTATCCCTGATTAGCAATGCCACTCTCCCACCTCTTTCCCCTCTCCCTTCTATTGTTTTTGAAACATTTCAACCCTGAACATCCAACAACTATTCCTGTCCCTGTGATATCCAAGTCTCCATGATGGCCACAACATCATAGTTCCAAGTATTGATCATGCTCTGAGTTCATCACCTTTACTCCTGATTTGTTTTGCATTAAAATAGACACACTTCAACTCATCACATTGACTGCACTTTTTCCCTATTGTTATGACGTTGAAAGCATGTACTGTACCTTTAAGAGAGAGTGAATGCTCTTCTGAACTGAGAGACGACAAACACCTGTCTATATGACTAGATAGCAGTCCCAGAGAGTACTGGAAAACTTGTGCATTTGTCTCTGAAATGGATACCTGAGTTGGTTGCTGTTTTGACAAGAATTCAAATTTAACCAATCAGTGTCAGTTATGCCCTCAGATACTAAAATCCAATCAAGTTCAATTTTTTGTTTTGCTAACATTGAACTAATGTGACAATCCAATGTTGTGGACATAAAAATGCAGGTATTTTGAAAATTGCAGATAGAGCAACTGCAATCAATACAGAACCAAGAAATTAGGAAATAACTCTCAAAGGTAACTTTTCACATGAAACATATTTGCAGTAAAAAGAAAGGAGATGACCAAGGGAGGTCTTCAGCCAGAAGAAAGACACTGAAGATTAAAGTCTCTGTGTTTTTTTGAAGTTAAGTTGATGTAATTTTAATAAGTGTCTTATTGGAGCAGCATTTTATTACAGAGCTGGAGGCAGATAATAAGCAGTTAAGGGAAAGGGGTTTTAGAGTTCTGAATAGTTGTTGTTTAATTTTCATTTTTAGATTTAAAGAACAATTGATATTATTTTCTTTAAATAGTGTAATTTGGGAGTTTTCTATCAGTCACATTTTAACAGATTAAGAGGTGAGGTGAGCTTTTCTGGGTGCTTTGTTTAATTAACAGAAGGGTTCACTGCTGTGCTGTAACAGTTTGAGGGCTTGGGTTTGAGATTTGGATAGAGTTGGACAGGCTGAGACAGATGTTTGGAAAGATTTGAATGAAAGATCCCAGCAGATTTTAACACTTGCTGATTAGTGTCTGGATCTTTAAATAAAATGCAAGTGAAACCATTTGTTTCATTTCAGTTACTTGTGGTTGGTTAATTTAAAAGTGAGAGAAATGGCTGATAAGATTGCGAAAGAGATTCTGGAGTTTGAAGAAACTTCTCAACTTTGCCAAGAAAGTTTAGAAAGACAGAGGAAGAGCACGCTTTTAGAATTAGCAAATAGGTTAGAATTGGGTTTAACCAGGGACTAAAGGAAAGCTGAAATTGTAATAGAGTTGGTCAAGCACTTAGGTATATCAGAGAAACAGACCCGTGCAGCAGAGTTAGAAAAACTTAAACTGCAATTGAGGCAAATGGAGTTAGAAGATAAAGAAAGGGAAAGTAGAGCTATGAGTAAGAAAAGAGAGAGATAAAGAGAGAGAAGAAAAGGAGAGAGAAAGACAGAGAGAAGAAAGAGAAAGATAGAGAGAAAGATAGAGAGAAGAAAGAGAGAAAAAAGAAAAGGAGAGAAAGTTCTTAGCCGAGTAAAGAGAAAGAGAAGAAAGGAAAATGGAGAGAGAATTTGGACTTCACAAGTTGTGAATTAGTCAGGAAAGTCAAGTTAACAGAATAGAGATAAAGAGAAAAGACAGTGATGTATACAAATATGTTAAAATACTGCTACATTTTGATGAGAAAGATGTCAAAGCCTTCTTTATTTCATTTGAAAAATTGGCTAGGCAGATGGAGTGGTCAGAGAGCTTATGGGTAATGTTAGCTCAAACTAAACTGGTAGACGGAGGTAGTGAGATATTTACAGCACTGTCAGATGAGGGGATCAAGAGATTGTGCAGATGTCAAACAGACTGTTTTTAGTGCTTATGAATTGGTACCAGAAGCATATAGACAGCAGTTCAGAAACATAAAGAAGGAACCAAGCCAGACTTATATTGAATTTGAAAGACTTAAACACAGTAATTTTGATAGATGTGTGCGGGCCTTAAAAACAGATAAGGCCTGTGAGGCTCTAAGAGAGAATATTCTGCTGGAGGAGTTTAAAACTCATTTCCAGAGATGATAAGAATTCATGTGGATGAACAGAAAGTTCAAGAAGTAAGAAGGGCAGCAGAGATGGCAGAATATGAATTAGTGCACAAGGCAAAGTTTAGCTTTCGGCAAGAATTTCATCCTGGAAGGGATGGATATTGGGAGAAGAGAAGATCCTCCATTACAAAACAAAGAGTAGAGCACACTGGGAATAGTTTACCACAGGTTAAAAAAGAAGCCCAAAAGGGTGGAAAGGAAGTGAAAGGCATCAGGTGTTTTCACTGTAATGGAGTAGAACACATAAAGTTACAGTGCTGATGGTTTAAGATAGGCACTGGGAAAAGGTGCTTTCACTGCTAGAAAGTGAAATCACAGTGCTGGTCATTGAAAAAAGGCCCTTTGACTTAGAGGCTAAGCCAGTGGCATTAGTGAAAGTCATAAAGGAAACCCCAAGAAAAGCCGAGGGGAACTGCAGGAAAGTGTACAGCCTAGGCAGGGGCTGGGTATTAAGTTAATGCCCAATCTCTATAAAGATTTCACTTCTGTGGGTAAAGGGGGAGAAGGGAAAGAAGTCATAATTTTGAGAGATACAGGATTTAATCGCTGTCTAATAGTAAGTGATGAAGGGATGCACACTTTCTGACATGTTACCCGAGACAGTGGTAATTTGTGGAGTAGATGGACAGAAATTTAGCATGCCCCACTGTAAGATCAGGTTGAAGAGTCAATCACATTAGGGGAAGTAACACCAGGCTTGATTGGCAGAGTGTCAGTTCCAGGAATACAGCTTGTTCTTGGGAACGACTTAGCAGGATCCAAAGTGGGAGTGACACCCCTTACAGTGGAGAAGCCCAAGGAAGACCAATAAATTGAGGAATTAAAATAAAAGTGCCCTGGAATTTTTCCAGACTGTGCAGTAAGAAGTTCTCTCTATCATCAGTCACAGCATGAAGCAAAAACCAAAGAGAAAGATGAAGGAGTTGAAGTTCAGTTAGCGGACACCCTGTTTAATGCAATGGTGCAGGGAAAACCTGAACAGGCAGAGGGTCAGGCAGAAGTATTTAGTCCTGAAAAGCAATGGGACGTGCAACAGCAAGACAAGATGATAAAAAATATATATGTGGATGCTTTCTCAGAAAATTAATCAGAATATATTCCTGAGGGTTATTATCTTAAAGGTAGAATCCTAAGATGAAAATGGAGACCACAGCAGGTTAGTGCAGAGGAGAAATGGGCAGAGGTGCACCAGATTGTGTTGCCGGTAGCATACAGATAGGAGGTGTTATGGGTAGCACATGAATTACCAGTAGGAGGTCACCTAGGTGTAATGAAGACTCAGGCTAAGGTACAAAAGCATTTCTTACAGCCTGGACTGCACAAAGATGTGGTTAAATTTTGCTGTACATGTCATACATACGAAATAGTAGGTAATCCACAAGCAGTAATAAGAACAGCACCTTTGTTACAATTCCTGCATTTGAAGAACCTTTCATGTGGGTTGTGTAGGTCTCCTTCCTAAAACGAAAAGTGGGAACCACTTGCTAACTATAATGGATGTGTCTACCAGATTTCCAGAAGCAATTCCATTACAGACTATCAAGGCAGAAAAGGTGGTGGCGGAGTTAGCAGCTTTCTTCTCATGGTATGGGCTACCCAGAGAGACTCAATCAGACCAAGGGTCTGATTTTACTGCTAGGCAATTTAAGGAAGTCATGGATAGCTTAGGCGTACTGCATTTTAAATCAAGTGTGTACCGTCCTGAATCCCATGTTGCTTTAGAAAGATAGCATCAGACCCTGAAGACCATGTTAAGAGCATACTGTCAGGATTACACAAATGATTGGGATAAAGATGCCCCATTTGTTTTGTTTGCCATTAGAGATGCCCAAAGTGAATCTGCTCAGCTTACTCCTTTTGATTTAATATTGGACATGAAGTGAGAGGTCCTTTGATATTAATTAAAGAAAAATTGACAGAACCAAAGTCAGAGATCTCACACTTGGGTTATGTACCTCGGCTGAGGGAGAGATTAAATTGGATAGGTCAGTTAGCTAAACAGCACCTGAAGAGGGCACAGCATAGAATGAAGCAGTTGACAGATAAAAACTCTAAAATTTGGATGTTTTCCAGTGATGATGATGCAATTGTATTGTTACCATTGATAGGAGATCCCTCTAAGCCAGGTTTAGTGGTCCCAATCAAATTGAGAAAAAGTTGAGTAAGGTAAACTATCAAGTAAAGATGCTGAATGGAAAGAAAATTGTGTTGGGTATGTCATGTGAATATGTTGAAACTTTACTATAATAGAGACAGGAAACTGGAGAAACAGGTGTTAGTTAGTGCCTCGCAGAGTGAGGAATCAAATCCAGATATCGCTGGGTTTGATGTGTCTCAAAATATGTTAAATAATGAGGAAGTCCTTGAGAAATGAGATAGGTTTGTGAACTATCTGTCTCAGGAGCAAAGAACCCAGTTGAAAGGTTTGTTGCAGCCGTATGGGGACATATGCAGGAATAAGATTGGGAGGACTAATATTATTGTGCATGAAGTGGAAGTAGGGGATGCTGTTCCAATGAAACAACACCCTAACAGACTTAATCCTCTCAAAACCATACAGGTCCAGAAGTAAGTTGATAAGATGCTCAACGAAGATATCATCGAACCAAGTCAGAGTGAGTGGAGTTCACCGATCGTGTTAGTTTCCAAAGCTGATGGGACTCAATGATTTTGTGTGGACTATCGAAAGATCAACGCTGTAACAAGATCAGACTCATACCAAATACTAAGATTGGAGGACAATATAGAGAAAGTTGGACAAGCTACTTACATCACAAAGTTGGGCTTACTGCATGGATATTGGCTGGTACCTTTATCAGAGAAAGCGAAACAAGTTTCTGCACTTGTAAGCCCAAATTGGCTATATCAATTCAAAGTGATGCCCTTTGGAATGAAGAACACACCAGCCACATTCCAAAGACTCGTGAACAGAGTTGTGGCCAGATTTAAAAATTGTGCAGTTTATCTGGATATGCAGTAATCTTTAGCGAGTCATGGAAAAAACCACATGGTGCAGTTGACAGAGCTCTTTGAACAATTATGAGAAATAAAACTGGTAATAAACTAAAATAAAACAGAATTCCTGAGAGCAGAGGTGATGTCCTTGAGACATAATATCGGTCATGAATGGTTGACCCCAAGGAATGCAAAGACAAAGGCCATCAAGGAATTTCCACGACCAATCTCGAAGAAATAGGTGCTTCGATTTTGGGACTAAGCAGATTCTAATGGAAGGTAAAAACAATGACTGCAGATGCTGGAAACCAGATTCTGGATTAGTGGTGCTGGACGAGCACAGCAGTTCAGGCAGCATCCGAAGCTCGTTGGATGCTGCCTGAACTGCTGTGCTCGTCCAGCACCACTAATCCAGATTCTACTGGAATCTTGTTGCAAACTTCAGCAGTGTGGTGGCACTGCTTATAGATTTACTAAAGAAGAACACAAAATTTCAGTGGACCAAACAATCCAGGAGGCATTTGAGAATTGAAAAGCAGTAATAACCATGGCACCAGTTTTAGCTCCACCAAATTTTTTGAAACCCTTCAAAGTTGCAATCGATGCTAGTGAAATAGGAGTTGGAGCTGTAATGCTACAGGAAGATGATGATGGAATGAAATGTCCAGTTGGCTTCTTTTCAAAGAAATGCAACACCCAACAGCGAAAATACACTAGCATCGAAAAGAATTATCGAGTTTGATACTGGCTTTACAACATTTAAATGTTTATGTAACGAATAATGTGTCAGAGACAGTTATGCACACTGACCACAAGCCTCTTACGTTCTTGGAAAGATTTGACAATAGACAATAGATACAGGAGTAGGCCATTCAGCCCTTCGAGCCTGCACCGCCATTCAACATGATCATGGCTGATCATTCCTAATCAGTATCCTGTTCCTGCCTTATCTCCATAACCCTTGATTCCACTATCTTTGAGAGCTCTATCCAACTCTTTCTTAAATGAATCCAGAGACTGGGCCTCCACTGCACTCTGGGGCAGAGCATTCCACACAGCCACCACTCACTGGGTGAAGAAGTTTCTCCT